>NC_092047.1:71950000-72317048 GCF_003086295.3 Arachis hypogaea | reverse complement strand
GGCAGCTACTCATAACTTTTATGACCGCCCGAATCAAGGATACAATCAACAAGGCGGCAACTACAACCAAGGAGAAAACTATAACCAAGGATGGCAGGACAACTCCAACCAAGGTTGGAGAGATAATTCCAACCATGGCTGGAGGGACAACTATAACAGAGGAGGTAGAGATAACAATGGAAACCAGAGGTTGAATAACAACAACAGACAGCAGAATCAGAACCAACCTTACAGAGCTCCTCACCTAAGACAGTCACAAGGACCCCAGCATAACCAATAACAAGTCCCACAGATCACTTACCCTACTTCCTCATCAAATGACGAGATGCTTCGTTCTCTTGCACAAGGACAACAAGACATGCAGACTACACTGAACTCTACTCTAAATGGTCTGAATGCCACTTTATAAGCTCTCGCCGCCCGGATAGATTCATTACCTACTTCCACTAACCAACCTTACCTAATCCCAAGGGTGGCATCAATGCCATCACTTTGAGGTCCGGAACCATACTGCAAGAGAGGAACCAGGAGGAGCCAAGCCTAATAGAACACATCCAAATTAAAGACTCAGTGGAAGTGGAAGATACTGAAATAGAAGATGCTGAATAGGAAGATGAAGTACAAGACAAGGTTGAAGAAGAATCAGCTTAGCCAAGGAATGAAGCACCAAAGAATGCAGAGGCTGCAAGTGGCGCCATTCCTATCCCATTTCCACACCTTGCAAGGAAGTCCAAAAAGCATATGGAACTTGATCCCAAAATGGTAGAAATTTTCAAAAAGGTTGAGGTAATTGTTCCCCTTTTTGATGTTATTCAGAAAGTACCTAAATATGCAAAGTTTCTAAAAGATTTATGCATACATAAAGATAAAATTAATGAATTAGAAACTATTCCTTTAGGTAGTTCTATATCTGCTTTAATGGGAGGTATACCTGAAAAATGTAGTGATCCAGGTCCATGTATGGTAAATTGTACCATTGGAGGTGTAATATTTTTTTATTGCATGTGCAACTTAGGAGAGTATGTTAGTATAATGCCATTGTCTATATATGATACTTTAAGGCTCCCCCCTTAAAAAGGTCGGCAGCTCATTTTGTGTTAGCAGATAAAAGCATTATTACAGTAGTTGGAATTGCTGAAGATGTATTAGTGAGCATTAAGGGGCTCACATTTTCCATTGACTTCTACATCCTGGAAATGCCCCCTAATGACTCAGGAAGACCATCATCAATCCTACATGGAAGACCATTCCTGAAAACTTCGAAGTTCAAGCTGGATGCATTCTCAGGAACTTACTCCTTTGAAATAGATGGCAGAACAGTGAGTTTCAGTTTAAATGAGGCTATGAAGCACCCTCCGGAAGATCATTCTATCTTCCAGTGCGACATTATTGATGAAACTATAGCTGAAGTTCACCAAGAAGAAGTAGAAGAGAAACACATGGAGCAATGTCCAAGTGTGGGGACACCCCTCTGAACATAATGAAGACACTTTACCATTATCACTAGCCCCGGATGATCTAGAGCCTAGCCATGAGCAGAATATGGAATTGAAACCCCTTCCTCTACACTTCAAGTATGCTTACCTTGAGGATAATCAGAAATTCCAAGTTATCATTGCAAGGGAACTCACCTCACAATAGAAGGAGCAACTGCTCGGTGTACTGAGAAAGCACAAGAAAGCAATTGGATGGATCTTGGTGGATATAGTAGGCATTAGCCCTCAAGTTTATGAGCACAGAACATATTTAGAAGAGGAATCAAAACCCGTCCGTCAACCCCAAAGAAGATTGAATCCTACCATCTTAGAAGTTGTCAAGAAAGAAGTGACCAGACTACTTGAAGCAGATATCATTTATCCCATCTCAAACAGTGAATGGGTCAGTCCAGTACAAGTGGTGCCCAAGAAGTCTGGAGTCACAATAGTAAAGAATGAGCATGGAGAGCTCCTGATAACTAGAGTGCAGAATTCATGGAGAGTTTGCATTGACTATAGGCGTCTCAACTAAGCTACTCGCAAGGATCTCTACCCCTTGCCATTCATTGATCAGATGCTTGATTGCCTTTCAGGTAAATCCCATTATTGTTTTTTTTTATGGTTATACAGGCTATTTTCAAATTCATATAGCTCCTGAAGATCAGGAGAAGACTACTTTTACATGTCCCTTTGGAACGTATGCATATAAGGGATATCTTTTGGCTTATGTAATGCACCGGCTACTTTCCAAAGATGCATGATGAGTATCTTTTTAGATCTTATTGAGAACTGTATGGAAGTATTTATTGATGATTTTAGCGTTTATGATGATTCATTTAACCTTTGCTTGGAAAGTTTAGCTAGAGTATTAGACAGGTGTGTTAGTTCAAACCTTGTATTGAATTTTGAAAAATGTCACTTTATGGTAAAAATAAGGGATTGTTCTAGGACATGTTGTTTTTAATACGGGTATTTCTGTAGATCCAGCAAAGGTGGATGTCATTTCTAGTTTACCTTAGCCCTCCTTCGTGAGGGAAGTCCGTTCGTTCCTTGGCCATGCAGGTTTTTACAGGAGAATCATTAAGGACTTCAGTAAGGTAGCATTACCTTTATCCAGACTGTTGCAGGAAGATATTGAGTTCGAGTTCAGTGAAGATTGCATGCAAGCATTTGATAAGCTGAAGATCGCCCTGACTCAAGCTCCAATTGTGAGAGGACCAGACTGGAGCCAGCCATTTGAGATTATGTGTGATGCCTCCAACCATGCAGTAGGAGCGGCGCTGGCTCAGCGCGAATGTAAGGATCCCTTCGTAATTGCTTATGCATCTAAGACCTTAGATGCTGCTCAGTCTAATTACACTACTACTGAAAAAGAGCTTCTAGCTATTGTTTTTGCTCTGGATAAATTCTGAGCCTATTTACTTGGTACTAAGGTAGTAGTGTACTCAGACCATGTAGTTCTAAAATATTTATTAGCTAAAAAAGAGTCCAAACCAAGATTGATACGTTGGATACTGTTGCTGCAAGAATTTGATTTAGAAATTAAGGATAGAAGTGGTAATCAGAATTTAGTGGCAGACCACTTGAGTCGCCTTGAACACATTAAGGACGACTCCATTCCTATCAATGATACTTTCCCATTTGATAGTTTGCAAGCAGTATCCGAAGTAGCTCCTTGGTATGCACCTGTAGCTAATTATCTAGTTAGCCATACTTTTCCTCCCAATTTTACTAAGAATTAAAGGGACAAGCTGAAAAGCGAGTCTAAATATTATATATGGGATGACCCATACTTATGGAGGTATGGTGCTGACCAGGTAATTAGAAGATGTGTACCCCAATCAGAATTCCAGTCCATTTTAGAGGCCTGCCACTCTTCTGAGAGTGGAGGACATTTTGGCCCTCAAAGAACAGCTAGAAAAATTTTAGACTATGGATTCTGGTGGCCTACTCTTTTTAAAGATGCTGCTGAATTTTGTAAATCCTGTTCCTTATGCCAAAGATTTGGTAATATATCCAAGAGGTATGAGATGCCTCAAAAAATTATGCTTTTCTGTGAAATTTTTGATGTTTGGGGCATTGACTTCATGGGTCCATTTCCAAACTCTAATGGTTACCTTTATATACTGTTAGCTGTAGATTATGTTTCTAAATGGGTGGAAGCCATTCCTACTTGTACTGATGATGCTAACACCGTTGTTTCCTTTGTTAGAAACCATATTATTTGCCGTTTTGGATCACCACGAGCAATTGTGAGTGATCAAGGCACTCACTTTTGTAACAAGAGACTAACAGGATTACTGAAGAAGCATGTAATTGTTCATAAAGTAGCAACAGCTTATCATCCCCAAACCAATGGACAAGCAGAAGTGTCTAACAGGGAGATTAAACACATTTTGGAGAAGATAGTAAAGCCTCATAGGAAAGACTGGAGTGCCAGGCTACAAGATGCACTCTGGGCATATAGAACAGCATACAAAACACCCATTGGGATGAGCCCCTTCCGCTTAGTGTACGGAAAGGCTTGCCACCTTCCAGTAGAGGTGGAACACAAGACTTTCTGGGCTGTGAGAGAGTGCAACATGAATTTTGAAGAAGCTGGTGCTGAAAGGAAGCTGCAACTAGCAGAACTAGAGAACCTTCGCCTAGAAGCATATGACAACTCCAGGCGACACAAAGAGAAGATGAAGGCTGTCCATGACAAGCACATAAAAAGGAGAGAATTCAGACCAGGGGAGTTAGTTCTTCTTTATAACTCCAGACTGAGACTCTTGCCAGGAAAACTAAGATCAAGATGGGAAGGTCCCTATAGAGTAGAAAAGGCAGAGCCATACGGAGTTTTTCACCTGCGTCATTCTTCAAGCTCTAAATTCATGAAGGTCAATGGACATCGCCTAAAGCTTTATCATGGTGAGAAAATAAAGGATCACAAAGAGCTAGAGGTTTTCCTCTTGGAAGACCCACCAACAGAAGCAGAATGAGCTTGAAGAACGTCCAACTTAAGGACGTAAAAGCAAAGTGCTAGGTGGGAGACAACCCACCATGGTATGATTGTTCCGTTTCAGTCTTAGTTTTATTTTACTTTTTGTTAATGACTCTTCTCATATTCTCTGCATATAGCCTACATCTGCATTTGTATTCTGCATAAAAAAAATGCATGCGACGCGTAAGCGTCACTGACACGTCTTCGTCACAGGTGCATTTGAAACAATGAAGAAAAGAGGCAGAGAGTCACACGGGAGCATGGCTGGAGGAGTGCCTTAGGCACAAGCATGCCCACGCAAACGCGTGCCCTACGCGTCCACATCATTTGAAAAAATCAACCACCCACGCGTGCGCGTTGCCCATGCGCATGCGTGACCCTGCAAAAATTGACATAAAGAGGTATATGGCAGAAAGTTATGATGGAATGGGGCTGGAATGATGCTGGAAGCACAAGCCCTATCACGCGAACGCATGCCCTACGCGTCCGCGTCATTCTTCAAAAAGAGGCCATTCACGCGTGCGCGTCACTGATAAACCACTATTTTATGGTTTATCTTGTGCTCAATTGAGTGGATTTTATCAATCTTTCATACACTTATTCATATGATTTGCATGAGTTTACATTTTCCTTCCTTATTTTGTGCTATGATTGAAAACATGCTTCTTTGGTCTTAATTTTGATATGTTTAATCTTCTCTTATTACCATTCGATACCTTGATATGTGTGTTAAGTGTTTTCAAAGATTATAGAGCAGGAATGGCTTAGAGGATGGAAAGAAAGCATGCAAAAGTGGAAGGAATACAAGAAGTTGAAGGAACTGCAAAACTGTCAGCCTGACCCTCTCGCACTAAAATGACCATAACTTGAGCTACAGAAATCCAAATGATGCGGTTTCAGTTGCGTTGGAAAACTAACATCCAGAGCTTCGATTTGATATATAATTTGTCATAGTGGCCGTACAGATAGGTGACACAAATGCGTGCTCTACGCAGATGCATCGCAGTGACAAAAATCAGCGTGGCAGATTTCGCAATCAGCGATTTTTGGGCTATTTCCGGCCCAGTTTCAAGCCCAGAAAACACAGATTAAAGGCTGAAAAGTGGAGGAATGAAGAGAGACGATGGATATTTCACTTTTCATAATTTAGATGTAGTTTTTAGAGAGAGAGGTTCTCTCCTCTCTCTTAGGATTAGGATTAGGATTTATATTAGGATTTAGAATTTCAACTTCTTCTCAGGTTTAATATTCCTTTTATATTTTTATTTATTCTAATGCTTTTATTCGTATCTGACTCATGTTACCAATTTGGCTTATGAATTCTTTGTATTTAGATTTGAATGTTTTATTTGATATAATTTGAGGTATTTCAGATTTGACTTTGCTTTGCTTTATTTATATGAATGTTTTTAATTTAATTTAGATATTTTTCCCTTTTGGCTCTGGTTAAGTAATTGGTGACGCTTGAGTTATCAAATAAAGCAGTGGTTGAAATTAGGAGTTGCTGATTAATTTAAGTTCCAATAACTCTAGCCTTTCCAAAGGAAAGACTAGGACTTGAGGATGAAATTAATCAGTCCACTTGACTTAACTAAGTGGGATTAAAACCCAATTCTCATTACCATTGATAAGGATAACTAGGATAGGAATTCTAGTTCTCATACCTTGCCAAGAGTTTTATTAATTATTAATTTATTTTTCTTGTCAATTAAATTACTTGTTCAAACCTTTTAAAAACCCAAAATTCTACCTTTTCCATAGCTAATAATAAGTCATACCTCCCTGTTCCTTGAGAAGACGACCTGAGGTTTAAATACTTCGGTTATAAAATTTTATTGGGTTTTGTTACTTGTGACAACTAAAACTTTTGTAAGAAAATAATTCTTGTCGGTCTAGAAGCTATACTTACAACGCGAATTTATTTGTGTCTGTCACCCACACGCACGCATCACCCTAATTTTTGGCATTATGCGAACGAAACAGAGAGTTGCACGTGCGCGAGGCTACACTCGCGCCAATAGCACATTTCATTCCATGCGAACGCGTGACCCACGCGTTCGCGTCACTTCAAAATCGCGCCACCCAGGCAAAACGTGCTCCACGCATCCGCGTCGCCTGCGCCGCACAGCTTATCCAGATCAGCGCCTAATATCTTATCTTTTCTTCCCCAATCCTAATTTTTTCTTCTCCCTTCTTATTTCTTTCTTCTTCCTTCTTTCTTCTTTATTCTTTTTTCACTTTTTACTTTCACCCTCCTTCTTTATCATCATCATCAAAGTTCTTTTCTTTCCTTCTTCCCTCTTTACTTTTCCATTATTATTTTTTATGTTTTCTTTTTCTTTTTACTTTCATTATATATGTTTCCTTTTTCTTTCTTTTCCTTTTTATTCTTTTAATTGGTGTTAGAAATTTAATTGCGTGATTGTTTTCTCCTATATAATTGCTTGTAGATCATTAAGGAGTTGTTTGACAATTAATGTTACTTCTTAAGGGTTGTTTGCATGTTCAAATTCAATACTTTTAATAACATATTTACCATGCATGCTAAGTGTTTGTCAAAAAGCCCGTATGGCATTACGCATTTTTAAATTATTCTATTCTCCTACTCTAATGCCTATTTTTTCACAAAACCCCTTTTTATATTTTATTTATTGAATATAATTATCAATACAAACAGGTTGTTAGTTTAACAGACTTGATAATCAAATTTGGTAATTAATGCTTGATCTATGCTACTCATGCCTTTGCCAGCATGCCAATAAACATCTTGCATCTTATTGCCACAAAACGCACTTGCTATATTTCCATTGATGAACTTTTCACATGGATTCGCGACCATGTGTTAACGACATCCTTCTTTACCGTACATTGATTATCACTTGTACCATCCTCTTCCTTGCTCTAACCCTTAGTTTTAAAGCTACTTACTTTTTCCCTTTTTAGGATGGCCACAAAGAAAGGTAAAGAGAAAGCTACTCCCAAACAACCAGCATGGAAAGGAACAAAAAGAGCACTAGCTGCTGAGCCATCTTTAATAACAGTAAAACCCTCAACATAAAGAATCAAGAGGATCATCAAGGTCGATGAAAAAGAGAAAACCTTTCCAGCAAAGGACACTGCGCGGTTCACTAACCGCTACTGTGAGCAGATGTTCCCCATCCTGGCTGAAAGAAACTATAATAATGAATACCTTCTCATCCTCTGGTATGCGAAATTGTTACTCAGGTTGTGAATTATTGTTTGAAATTGATTTCCTGGCGATGGCACCAAAAACGGATGCACAGAACCATGGTCTAAACATATCTTCACAACTTCGCATAACTAACCAGCAAGTGCACTGGGTCGTCCAAGTAATAAACCTTACGTGAGTAAGGGTCGATCCCACGGAGATTGTTGGTATGAAGCAAGCTATGGTCACCTTGTAAAGCTCAGTCAGGCGGATATAAAATAGTTATGGAGTTTTCGAAATTAATACTAAAATAAGGATAGAAATACTTATGTAAATCATTGGTGAGAATTTCAGATAAGCGTATGGAGATGCATTCATTCCTCTGAACCTCTGCTTTCCTGCTGTCTTCATCCAATCAGTCTTACTCCTTTCTATGGCTGGCTTTGTGTAAAGATGTCACCGGTGCCAATGGCTACTTTCAATCCTCTCAGGAAAATGGTCCAAATGCTCTGTCACAGCACGGCTAATCGTCTGGAGGCATCGCCCTTGTCGTTGGTTGCATCCTATTCCTCTCTGTGAAAATGGTCTGATGCGCTGTCACTGCATGGCTAATCATCTTGGAGGTTCTCGATCATACTGGAATAGAATTTACTATCCTTTTGCGTCTGTCACTACGCCCAGCACTCGCGAGTTTGGAGTTCGTCACAGTTATTCAATCCCAGAGTCCTACTCGGAATACCACGGACAAGGTTTAGACTTTCCGGACTCTCATGAATGCCGCCATCAATCTAGCTTATACCACGAAGATTCTGATTAAGAGATCTAAGAGATACTCATTCAATCTAATGTAGAACGGAAGTAGTTATCAGGCACGCGTTCATAGGGAATGATGATGATTGTCACGTTCATCACATTCAGGTTGAAGTGCGAATGAATATCTTAGAAGCGAAATAAGATGAATTGAATAGAAAACAGTAGTACTTTGCATTAATCTTTGAGGAACAGCAGAGCTCCACACCTTAATCTATGGAGTGCAGAAACTCTACCGTTGAAAATACATAAGTAATGAAGGTCCAGGCATGGCCGAATGGCCAGCCCCCAAACGTGATCAATAGATCAAAAGATAATCCAAAGATGTCTAATACAATAGTAAAAGGTCTTATTTATAATAAACTAGCTACTAGGGTTTACAGAAGTAAGTAATTGATGCATAAATCCACTTCCGGGGCCCACTTGGTGTGTGCTTGGGCTGAGCTTGAAGTCTACACGTGGAGAGGTCATTCTTGGAGTTGAATTCCAGCTTTTGTGCCAGTTTGGGCGTTGAACTCCACTTTGCAACTTGTTTCTGGCGCTGGACGCCAGAATTGGGCAGAGAGCTGGCATTGAACGCCAGTTTGCGTCATCTAAACTTAGGCAAAGTATGGACTATTATATATTTCTGGAAAGCCCTGGATGTCTACTTTCCAACGCAATTAGAAGCGCGCCATTTTGAGTTCTGTAGCTCCAGAATATCCATTTTGAGTGCAGGGAGGTCAGAATCCAACAGCATCAGCAGTCCTTCTTCAACCTCTGAATCTGATTTTTGCTCGAGTCCCTCAATTTCAGCAAGAAAATACCTGAAATCACAGAAAAACACAAAAACTCATAGTAAATTCCAGAAATATGAATTTAACATAAAAACTAAAGAAAACATCTCTAAAAGTAACTAGATTCTACTAAAAACATACTAAAAACAATGCCAAAAAGCGTATAAATTATCCGCTCATCACAACACCAAACTTAAATTGTTGCTTGTCCCCAAGAAACTGAAAATCAAATAGGATAAAAAGAAGAGAATATACTATAAATTCCAAACTATCAATGAAACATAGCTCCAATCAGATGAGCGGGACTTGTAGCTTTTTGCCTCTTGAATAGTTTTGGCATCTCACTTTATCCATTGAAGTTCAGAATGATTGGCTTCTATAGGAACTCAGAGTTTAGATAGTTTTATTGACTCTCCTAGTTCAGTATGATGATTCTTGAACACAGCTATTTTATGAGTCTTGGCCGTGGCCCTAAGCACTTTGTTTTCCAATATTACCACCGGATACATAAATGCCATAGACACATAATTGGGTGAACCTTTTCAGATTGTGACTCAGCTTTGCTAAAGTCCCCAATTAGAGGTGTCCAGGGTTCTTAAGCACACTCTTTTTTTGCTTTGGACCTTGACTTTAACCGCTCAGTCTCAAGTTTTCACTTGACACCTACACGCCACAAGCACATGGTTAGGGACAGCTCGGTTTAGCCGCTTAGACCAGGATTTTATTCCTTTAGGCCCTCCTATCCACTGATGCTCAAAGCCTTGGGATCCTTTTTATTTGCCCTTGCCTTTTGGTTTTAAGGGTTATTGGCTTTTTTCTCTTGCCTCTTGGTTTTAAGAGCTTTTGGCTTTTTCTGCTTGCTTTTTTTTCTTTCTATTTTTTTTTCGCCTATTTTTTTTTCTGCAAGCTTTGTTCTTTGCTGCTTTTTCTTGCTTCAAGAATCATTTTTATGATTTTTCAGATTATCAAATAACATGTCTCCTAGTCATCATTCTTTCAAGAGCCAACATATTTAACATTCTTAAACAACAACTTTAAAAGACATATGCACTGTTCAAGCATACATTCAGAAAACAAGAAGCATTGTCACCACATCAATATAATTAAACTAAGTTCAAGGATAAATTCAAAACTCATGTACTTCTTGTTCTTTTGAATTAAAACATTTTTCATTTAAGAGAGGTGATGGATTCATAGGACATTCATAACTTTAAGACAAAGTTACTAACTACTAATGATCATGTAATGAAGACACAAACATAGATAAGTACTTAACATAGAGAAAACGAAAAACAGAGAAGGTAAGAACAAGGAATGAGTCCACCTTAGTGATGGTGGCGTTTCCTTCTTGAGGAACCAATGATGTCCTTGAGCTCTTCTATGTCTCTTCCTTGTCTTTGTTGCTCCTCCCTCATTGCTTTTTGATCTTCTCTTATTTCATGAAGGATGATGGAGTGCTCTTGATGTTCCACCCTTAGTTGTCCCATGTTGGAACTTAATTCTCCTACGGAGGTGTTAATTTGCTCCCAATAGTTTTGTGGAGGAAAATGCATATGAGGCATCTCCGGGATCTTATGGTGATGAGCTTCCTGCGCCTCTTGAGCTGCATGAATGGGCTCTCTTGCTTGCTCCATATTTTTCTTAGTGATGGGCTTCTCTTCCTCAATGTGAATGTCTCCTTCTATGGAAGCTCCAGCTGAGTAACATAGATGGCAGATAAGATGAGGAAAAGCTAGCCTTGCCCCAGGAGAAGGCTTTTCGGCTATTTTGTAGAGTTCAGGGGAGATGACTTCATGAACCTCTACTTCTTCTCCAATCATGATGCTATGGATCATGATGGCCCGATCCACAGTAACTTCAGATCGGTTGCTAGTGGGGATGATGGAGCATTGGATGAACTCCAACCATCCTCTAGCCACAGGCTTGAGGTCCAATCTTCTTAGTTGAACCGGCTTACCTTTGGAGTCAATCTTCCATTGAGCTCCTTCCACACATATGTCCATGAGGACTTGGTCCAACCTTTGATTAAAGTTGACCCTTCTAGTGTAGGGGCGTTCATCTCCTGGCATCATAAGCAAGTTAAATGCCAACCTCACATTTTCCGGACTAAAATCCAAGTATTTCCCCCGAACCATTATAACATAGTTCTTTGGATCCGGGTTCTTACTTTGATCATGGTTCTTGGTGATCCATGCATTGGCATAGAACTCTTGAACCATTAGGATGCCGACTTGTTGGATGGGATTTGTTAGAACTTCCCAACCTCTTCTTTGAATTTCATGTCGGATCTCTGGATACTCATTTCTTTTGAGTTTGAAAGGGACCTCGAGGATCACCTTCTTCTTGGCCACAACCTCATAGAAGTGGTCTTGATGAGCTTTGGAGATGAATCTTTCCATCTCCCATGACTCGGAGGTGGAAGTTTTTGTCTTCCCTTTCCCTTTTCTAGAGGATTCTCCGGTCTTAGGTGCCATCATTGGTAATGGAAAAACAAAAAGCTTATGCTTTTACCACACCAAACTTAGAATATTGCTTGCCCTCGGGCAAGAAAATAAAGAATTAGATGAAGAAGAAGAAGAAAAGATGGAGAAGAGGGGGGAGGTGTGTTTCGGCCAGAAGAGAAGAGAGGGTTGTGTTGTGTGAAAATGAGGAAGAATGGAAGGCTTTATATAGGGAAGGGAGGGGGGTTAAGGTTCGGCCATATGGGTGGGTTTGGGTGGGAAATTGATTTGAATTTTGAAGGTAGGTGGAGTTTATTGGGTAGGTTTATGGGGAAGAGTGGGTGGATGTGAGTGGTGAAGGGTTAATAGGGAAGAGAGATGGAGGTGATAGGTGAAGGGTTTTGGGGAAGAGTGTTTATTGGGAATAGAGGATGATTGAGAAGAGAGAAGAGAGTGAGTGGAGGTAGGTGGGGATCCTGTGGGGTCCACAGATCCTGAGATGATCCTGTGGGGTCCACAGATCCTGAGGTGTTCAAGGATTTACAACCTTGCACCAAATTAGGCATGTAAAATGCCCTTGCACACAACTCTGGACGTTCAGCGCCAGGTTGGTGCCCATTTTGGGCGTTCAACGCCCATTTGTTGCCCATTTCTGGCGTTGAACGCCAGAACCATGCTTGTTCTGGGCGTTCAGCGCCCAGATGATGCCCATTTTGGGCGTTCAGCGCCCAGATACTGCCCATTTTGGGCATTCAGCGCCAGAACCATGCTCTGTTCTGGCGTTGAACGCTGATGCCAAGGCATCTTAGGCTAGTTTCACTAGCCTTTTTCTTTTATTTTTAGTTGTTTTATGCATTTTCTTGAGCCTTAAGTAATCATTTGGGCCAAATAGTCATGCTTGTCTTAAATCATTCAACATGAAGATTTTGATGCAAATTCCATGAGTTTTAGTTATATTACTTGAATGCTATGAATGGAAGATTTCTCATGAAATTTTGCAAGACTTTGATGCAATTGTTTGGATGATTTCAGGGAAGAAGAGGCTAGGCAAGGAAGCAACAAAATCAATAAAGGAAGCTTGAATATCACATGTGGAGTTTAAGTTCCAGTTTAAGCTTAAACTGGAACTTAAACTACCAAGCCATATAATGCTGGAATTGAAGTTTAACCTCTAGTTTAACCTTAAACTGGAGGTTAAACGCCAGAAGTGAGAATCTCACCAGGGGAGCATTTCCACGTTTAACCTCCAGTTTAACCTTAAACTGGAGGTTAAACGCCAGAAGTAAGAAAGGCACCAGGAGCATTCCACGTTTAAGCTCTAGTTTAACCTTAAACTGGAGCTTAAACGTGTTCGACTATTTTTCTCCTCCAGGGTTGCTTTCTCATTTCCACGTTTAAGCTTCAGTTTAACCTTAAACTGAAGCTTAAACGTGCTCGAGCTTGTGCCTCCAGGGAGTGCCAGCGTTTAAGCTCCAGTTTTAGCTTAAACTGGAGCTTAAACGTGTTATATGGAACAGCTTGACCATGCCTTCTTCAAACATAAATAACTTGAGCTACAAAACTCCAAATTAGGTGATTCAAAATGCATTGGAAAAACGACATCTAGAGCTTTCCAAGCATATATGGCATGCATGGTGGATACTAAAAATTGAGGGAGAAAACAGCCCCGTAATGTGCATAGAAGAGCATAGTACCAACATGCAATCAGGCCAGCTGACCTCTTCACCTTCCATGGAGTATAACTCGAGTTGTAGAAATCCAATTGAGGTGCTTCCAGTTGCGTTAGAAAGCTGACATCCATAGCTTTCCAACGAGGTATAATAGTCTATATTTGGAATCAAATTGGCAAGGTTGACAAGAGAACAAAGTGACGACTCAAGAAAAGGGGGATGCAACGTTTGAGTGTAGTTTAATGGATCATTATCCTTTTTGGATCAATTATGTCACTCTACCCTTCAAGCAAGCAAGGCCCATCAACAACACCAAATCAAGGCCACAAGAATCATCTAGAATAGTTTATTTTCATTTGATTGTAATTTGCTTTGAATTTCATTTTCATTTTGTAATTTAGGGAGCCTATTTAAAGGCCTTAGTTTCTGCATTTGAGAGGAACGGGGGATTGAAGGGGAATCCAGCCCCTGAGGGGGAGAGAACTGGAAATCATTTTCTTTTAGTTTTGTAATTGAATTCAGAGCTATGACTCACTAAACCCCTTTCATTGGGTTAGGGAGCTCTATTGTAATTCAATGAATCAATAATAGTTTTATCTTCTTCTTCAATCTTTTCTCTTGAATTTTGTTAGAAAGCTTCTCGATCTAATTCCATTGGGTAGTTGTCTTGGGAAAGAAACTACCCATAATTGGAATCCTTCGGAACCTTGGGAAAGGAATGGAGGATTCATGCTAGAGAAGCTTTCTCACAGTGAATTGGATTGGGGTTTGGATGGATATTGTGACATGTAATCCTACCAAATTGTGGTTCATGAAACTGTGTGGTATAATCAGTGATCGAGCATCATCTCTTCTTATGAACATTTAAACCAAGGGATTGGGAATTTGTTCATTTTTAGAGAGAATTGGTGAGCCAAGGGATTGGGATCGAATCATATAAGATTGCCAAGCAAAATTCAATGAATGCATTGATTGAGGAAGGAATAAAAATGTTTTGATTCGGAGATCTCAATATCTCCTAACACCCAATGAATTCCCCATTTCTGATCTACCACTTTCTCTTTACATTCTGCAATTAAATTCATGCAATCACCCCCATCCCTTTTAATTTCAGCAATTTAGCTTCTCGCTCTTTAATTCATGCAATTTTACATTCCGCAATTCTCATCTAAATCTTGATTCCGCTCAACTAGAACATACTTCTAATCCGAATTGCTCACTCAACCAATCCTTGTGGGATTCGACCTCACTCTATTGTGAGTTTTTACTTGACGATAACCGGTGCACTTGCCGGAAGGAATTTTGCCGATCGTGCAATTTCCTAAATCGTAGCATAACAAGTTTATGCAACATCAAACGCCAGGCAGGTGCTTCCTCCAGGGTGTGATTTTTCTTCCGCTGTTTTTGATTCTGTTTCTAAATTTTTCGTTTATTTTGTGACTCCACATGATCATGAACCTAAGAAAACATGAAAAACAAAAATAAAATTAGATAAATAAACATTGGGTTGCCTCCCAACAAGCGCTTCTTTAATGTCAATAGCTTGACAGTGGGCTCTCATGGAGCCTCACAGATGTGCAGAGCTTTGTTGAGACCTCCCAACACCAAACTTAGAGTTTGGATATGGGGGTTTGACACCAAACTTAGAGTTTGGTTGTGGCCTCCCAACACCAAACTTAGAGTTTGACTGTGGGGGCTTTGGTTGACTCTGCTTTGAGAGAAGCTTTTTCTGCTTCCTCTCCATGGATGCAGAGAGAGATCCTTGAGTTGTAAACACAAGGTTGTCCTTATTTAATTGAAGGATCAATTCTCCTCTGTCCACATCAATCACAGCTCTTGCTGTGGCTAGGAAAGGTCTTCCTAGGATGATGGATTCATCCTCTTCCTTTCCAGTATCCAGGACTATGAAATCAGCAGGGATGTAAAGGCCTTCAACCTTTACTAACACGTCCTCTACTTGTCCATAAGCCTATTTTCTTGAATTGTCTGCCATCTCTAATGAGATTTTAGCAGCTTGCACCCCATAGATTCCCAGTTTCTCTATTACAGAGAGGGGCATGAGGTTTATTTCTGAACCAAGGTCACACAGAGCCTTAAAGATCATGGTGCCTATGGTACAAGGTATTATGAACTTTCCAGGATCCTGTCTCTTCTGAGGCAATGTCAGTTGATCCAGATCACTTAGTTCATTGGTGAACAAGGGAAGTTCATCTTCCCAAGTTTCAATACCAAATAATTTGGCATTTAGCTTCATGATTGCACCAAGGAACTTGGCAGCTTGCTCTTCAGTAACATCCTCATTCTCTTCAGAAGAGAAATACTCATCAGAGCTCATGAATGGCATAAGGAGGTTCAATGGAATCTCTATGGTCTCTAGATGAGTCTCAGATTCCTTAGGTTCCTCAGAGGGAAGCTCCTTATTGATCACTGGACGTTCCAGGAGGTCTTCCTCCTTGGGATTCACGTCCTTCTCCTCTCTTGTGGGTTCAGCCATGGTAATTAATTCAATGGCCTTGCACTCTCCTTTTGGATTCTCTTCTGTATTGCTTGGGAGAGTACTAGGAGGGATTTCAGTGATCCTTTTACTCAGCTGGCCCACTTGTGCTTCCAAATTTCTAATGGAAGACCATGTTTTATTCATGAAACTCACAGTGGCCTTAGATAGATCAGAGACTAAATTTGCTAAGCTAGATGGATTCTGCTCAGAATTCTCTGTCTGTTGCTGAGTGGATGATGGAAAAGGCTTGCTATTGCTAAACCTGTTTCTTCCACCATTATTAAAGCCTTGTTGAGGCTTTTGATCCTTCCATGAGAGATTTGGGTGATTTCTCCATGATGGATTGTAGGTGTTTCCAAATGGTTCACCCATGTATTTTAACTCTGCTATTGCAAGGTTCTCAGGATCATAAGCTTCTTCCTCAGAAGATGCCTCTTGAGTACTATTGGATGCAGCTTGCATTCCATTCAGACTCTGAGAAATCATATTGACTTGCTGAGTCAATATTTTATTCTGAGCCAATATGGCATTCAGAGTATCAATTTCAAGAACTCCCTTCTTCATAGGCGTCCCATTACTCACAGGATTCCTCTCAGAAGTGTACATAAACTGGTTATTAGCAACCATGTCAATGAGTTCTTGAGCTTCTGCAGGCGTTTTCTTTAGGTGAATGGATCCACCTGCAGAAGTATCCAATGACATCTTTGATAGCTCAGATAAACAATCATAGAATATATCCAGGATGGTCCATTCTGAAAGCATGTCAGAAGGACACTTTTTGGTCAGCTGCTTGTATCTTTCCCAAGCTTCATAGAGGGATTCACCTTCTTTCTGTCTGAAGGTTTGAACATCAGCTCTAAGCTTGCTCAGCTTTTGAGGAGGAAAGAACTTGGCTAAGAAAGCCATGACCAGCTTATCCCAAGAGTTCAGGCTGTCTTTGGGTTGAGAGTCCAACCATATTCTAGCTCTGTCATTTACAGCAAAAGGGAAAAGTATGAGCCTGTAGACTTCAGGATCTACTCTATTAGTCTTAACAGTATCACAGATCTGCAAGAATTCAGTTAAGAACTGAAAAGGATCTTCAGATAGAAGTCCATGAAACTTGCAGTTCTGCTGCATCAGAGAAACTAGCTGAGGTTTCAGCTCAAAATTATTTGCTCCAATGGTAGGAATGGAGATGCTTCTTCCATGTAAATTGGAATTAGGTGCAGTAAAGTCACCAAGAATTCTCCTTGCATTATTGTTGTTGGGTTCGGCTGCCATCTCCTTTACTTGTTTGAAATTTTCAATAAGGTTGTCTCTGGATTATTGTAATTTAGCTTCTCTTAGTTTTCTCTTCAGAGTCCTTTCAGGTTCTGGATCAGCTTCAACAAGAATGCCTTTTTCTTTGTCCCTGCTCATAAGAAAGAGAAGAGAAAAAGAAAAGAAGAGGAATCCTCTATGTCATAGTAAAGAGGTTCCTTATTGTTAGTAGAAGAAGAAAAGGAATAGGGGTGAAGAAGAATGAAGAATCCAAACACAAAGGTGATGATAGGAGCAGAGATGTGAGATGAAGAGAAGTGTTAGTAGATGAATAAATAAATAGAAGGGGATGAGAGGAGGAGAGAATTTTCGAAAATAATTTTTGAAAAAGAGTTAGTGATTTTCGAAAATAGTTTTTGAAAAAGGTTAGTAGTTTTTCGAAAATTCAAATAAAAAATAAAATAATTAGTCTAATTAAAAAGAAATTTTGAAAAAGAGGGAAGATTTTTTCGAAAATTAGAGAGAGAGAGTTAGTTAGGTAGTTTTGAAAAAGGTAAGAAACAAACAAAAAGTTAGTTAGTTAGTTGAAACAAATTTTGAAAAGATAAGAAGTTAGGAAGTTAGAAAAGATATTTTGCAATCACTTTTTTGAAAAAGGTAAGATAAGAAGATATTTTTGAAAAGATATGATAGAAATTAGTTTTTTGAAAAAGATTTGATTTTTAAAATCTCAATTAATGACTTGATTCACAAGAAATCACAAGATATGATTCTAGAACTTAAAGTTTGAATCTTTCTTAACAAGTATGCTATGAATGTCAAGATGAACACCAAGAACACTTTGAATGTCATGATGAACCTCAAGACTTATTTTTGAAAATTTTTATATGCAAAGAAAACATGCAAGACACCAAACTTAGAAATCTTTCATGTTTAGACTCTATGAATGCAAGAATGCATATGAAAAACAAGAAAAGACACAAAACATGAAAACATCAAGATGAAACAAGAAGACTTACCAAGAACAACTTGAAGATCATGAAGAACACTATGAATGCATGAATTTTTCGAAAAATGCAAGATGAGTATGCAATTGACACCAAACTTATAACATGACACAAGACTCAAACAAGAAACACAAAATATTTTTTTTTATTTTTATGATTTTATGAATTTTTTGTATTTTTATTTTATATTTTTCGAAAATCATTTGAAAAAGAAAAATAAGGATTCCAAAATTTTTAATATGAAGTCCAGGAATCTTATGCTCTTTAGACTAAAGCTCCAATCAAAGGGTCAGGCATGGCTTAATAGCCAGCCAAGCTTTAGTATGTAACTCAGACATGACACGCCTAACATGCCCTACAGCCAGCCAGGCTTCAACATGCTTCATGAAACACTAGAATTCATTCTTAAAAATTCTGAAAATATATTTTTGAAAATATTTTTTATTTTAAAAATTTTTTTTCGAAAACAAAGGAGAAATTTTTGAGATATTTTTGAAAACTTTTTGAAAACAAAATAAGAAGAAAATTACCTGATCTGAGCAATAGGATGAACCGTCAGTTGTTCAAACTCGAACAATCCCCGGCAACGGTGCCAAAAGCTTGGTGTTGTTGCCGGATCAAACTTGGCACTGATGTTACCGGACCAAAAGCTTGCCGAAAACTCGAACAATCCCCGGCAATGGCGCCAAAAACTTGGTATGCGAAATTGTTACTCAGGTTGGAATTATTGTTCGAAATTGATTTCCTGGCGATGGCACCAAAAACGGATGCACAGAACCATGGTCTAAACATATCTTCACAACTTCGCATAACTAACCAGCAAGTGCACTGGGTCGTCCAAGTAATAAACCTTACGTGGGTAAGGGTCGATCCCACGGAGATTGTTGGTATGAAGCAAGCTATGGTCACCTTGTAAATCTCAGTCAGGCGGATATAAAATAGTTATGGAGTTTTTGAAATTAATACTAAAATAAGGATAGAAATACTTATGTAAATCATTGGTGAGAATTTCAGATAAGCATATGGAGATGCATTCATTCCTCTGAACCTCTGCTTTCCTGCTGTCTTCATCCAATCAGTCTTACTCCTTTCTATGGTTGGCTTTGTGTAAGGATGTCACCGGTGCCAATGGCTACTTTCAATCCTCTCGGGAAAATGGTCCAAATGCTCTGTCACAGCACGGCTAATCGTCTGGAGGCATCACCCTTGTCGTTCGTTGCATCCTATTCCTCTCTGTGAAAATGGTCCGATGCGCTGTCACTGCATGGCTAATCATCTTGGAGGTTCTTGATCATACTGGAATAGAATTTAGTATCCTTTTGCGTCTGTCACTACGCCCAGCACTCGCGAGTTTGGAGTTCGTCACAGTTATTCAATCCCAGAGTCCTACTCGGAATACCACGGACAAGGTTTAGACTTTCCGGACTCTCATGAATGCCGCCATCAATCTAGCTTATACCACGAAGATTCTGATTAAGAGATCTAAGAGATACTCATTCAATCTAATGTAGAACGAAAGTGGTTGTCAGGCACGTGTTCATAGGGAATGATGATGATTGTCACGTTCATCACATTCAGGTTGAAGTGCGAATGAATATCTTAGAAGCGAAATAAGATGAATTGAATAGAAAACAGTAGTACTTTGCATTAATCTTTGAGGAACAGCAGAGCTCCACACCTTAATCTATGGAGTGCAGAAACTCTACCGTTGAAAATACATAAGTAATGAAGGTCCAGGCATGGCCGAATGGCCAGCCCCCAAACGTGATCAATAGATCAAAAGATAATCCAAAGATGTCTAATACAATAGTAAAAGGTGCTATTTATAATAAACTAGCTACTAGGGTTTACAGAAGTAAGTAATTGATGCATAAATCTACTTCCGGGGCCCACTTGGTGTGTGCTTGGGCTGAGCTTGAAGTCTACACATGGAGAGGTCATTCTTGGAGTTGAACGCCAGCTTTTGTGCCAGTTTGGGCGTTGAACTCCACTTTGCAACTTGTTTCTGGCGCTGGACGCCAGAATTGGGTAGAGAGCTGGCGTTGAACGCCAGTTTGCGTCGTCTAAACTTGGGCAAAGTATGGACTATTATATATTTCTGGAAAGCCCTGGATATCTACTTTCCAACGCAATTGGAAGCGCACCATTTTGAGTTCTGTAGCTCCAAAAAATCTATTTTGAGTGCAGGGAGGTCAGAATCCAACAGCATCAGCAATCCTTCTTCAACCTCTGAATATGATTTTTGCTCAAGTCCCTCAATTTCAGTCAGAAAATACCTGAAATCACAGAAAAACACACAAACTCATAGTAAAGTCCAGAAATGTGAATTTAACATAAAAACTAATGAAAACATCCCTAAAAGTAACTAGATTCTACTTAAAACATACTAAAAACAATGCCAAAAAGCGTATAAATTATCCGCTCATCATCCTCCCGACCAACATTGCTGAATTTGTTGAGCCCCAAATTGAACAAAGACAATGGGGATTCCTACGGAGACAGCCACGGCAGGTTAACCTTTCATGGGTAGTTGAATTATACTCCAATTTTCACATGCCAACCATACAGTCTGTCTATGTGCGTCAGAAGCAAGTCCCTATAACTGAAGAGGCCATTCAACGAGCTTTAGATCTTTCCCCTGCTCCAGAAGGATTGGACGCATTCCAAAAAGCCTCTTTCAGGCGCCAGACATACCAATTTGACTGGGACGCAGTTCTCAGAGTTATAGCACAACCTAGCAGCAAATGGATATATGGATACCATCGATCTCGACCTAAGAGCATATTGGCTTCAGCACTCACCTTGGAGGCTCGAGTATGGGCACAAATTATGTCCCATTACGTCTTTTCGAGCACTCACGAGTCCTTCTTCACTGCAGATATGGTTGTTTTACTCTGGTGTATCCTTACAGACCAGCACCTTAATTTACCAAGACACAATCGGCATGCTATGGGACACGTACAGATTGCGGGTAACCTACCTTTTTCTGCCTTGGTTTTAAATCTAGTCTCAGCAGCCGGAGTCTCCTATAGAGCTGGGGACACCAAGGCCGTGCTTCCACGGGATGATCAGTACGTCCCTAACGGGAGGTATATCAGACCTCCAGCAGCCACTATCAACCAGAGCACAGAACCAACGGAAGATATCCCTTCTCCTACCACATCACAAGCACCTTCAACAAACCAACTGCTCCATCAGATAATTGAGAAATTGAACCGGCTTGACCGGGAAAGAAAGCGAAGAGAGCACCATAACAAGTGCCAATTTACATACCTCAAGGAGCTACTTGTTAGTAACCACCCACCTGAAGAAAACCCAGACACCTCGTACTCCACTTCATTTACCAGCACAGGGAGCCATGACGGTCCCGATTGTGGAGATGCTGCTACCAGCCCCCCTTTGTTTCTGACTGATGGCACCAAGGACGATGCCAAGCTTTAAGTGTGGGGAGGTCGGTCAGTACCTAACTTCCGGAGGTAAATTCTCTTTCTTAACCCCAATAAATAAGTTATTTTTCTTTTATTAGGATAGGATAGATAGCATAGTAATAGGTAATTGTATGCATGTTCTATTTGGTTGAAAAATAATAAGTTTCTTTTTAAGACTCTATTTGTGAAAATTTCACTAATTTAAATCAAAACTTTTCTTTAAAACTTGTTTGGAAGTTGTATTTGGAACGTAGTTTAAAAGTTAAGAACACACAACCCAGTGAGATTTGAGCTTAATTACATGGTTACATTATTTAACCATAAAAATTTTATTCTTGTGTGTTTGCTTCTCTATGATTGTAATCTTTATTTTGTTCCATCCTATATGTCCAATGTTTAATGTGTCATATGTATGCATATGATTAAGGCCATTAATTGATTATTAACTCACTTATCCCAAATAGCCTACCCTTCCATTTACCTTTGTTAGCCACTTTGAGCCTTTTTAAATCCCTTTTGTTCTATATTTTACCATATTACTAGCCTTAAGCGGAAAAACAAGTAATACCCCAAATTGAATCTTTGGTTAGCTTAAGATAGAACTTGTGTGTCAATTAAGTGTGGAAAAGTTGTGGGAACATGGGTTAATAAGGGAATGTGTCGTGATAAAATATTGGGAATTTGGGTACCTACTCATGTGAAACTAGAAAAATTAAAAATCCATGTGCATTGGCAATGTTATGTTTATTTTTATGCTTCAAAAAAAATCCAAAAATATTCAAGTAATTAAGTGATTAAATAAATGAATAAGGGGACAAAATTACCCCAATGTTAAGTTTAATGAAAAATCAATGCATGTGTAATACAAAGTTAAGAAAAAAGTTAATGCATGAGTATGTAATACAAAAGTGGGAAAACTTTGGGTAGCTAGGCATGAATCTAAAAATATAAGGAGTATATGTATAGGTAAGAGCTTAGGTTAATCAAGGATTCAATTTATAGCTCACTTAGCCATATATACACCCTCACCTTTACCTTAGCCCCATTACAACCTTGAAAAGACCTCATGATGTTTGCATTGGTACATTAAATACTTGTTGATTGGTTAGGTGAAGAACAAGGTTTAGAAAGCATGATTAGAGAAGAGTAGAGTGATTACCCTATACACTAGAGTGACTAGAGTGCATATACACCACCAGTGAGGGTTCAATGCTTAATTCTATGTTTCCTTCTTTCATGAGCTGTCTTCTTACAAGTTTGCTTGTTTTTACTGTATAAATTTTAATTAGTGATATTTGATTTAAATTTATCTTGAAGAACTTATTTACTTTTAACTAAGTAGGAAAAATCATTTAAGCATATAGTTGCATTCATATGCATAGGTTGCATTGCATTACATGAGTCTTACTTTTCCCTACTCATTTACTTTATCTCCTTAAGCTAAGCATGAGGACATGCTAATGTTTAAGTGTGGGGAGGTTGATAAACCACTATTTTATGGTTTATCTTGTGTTTAATTAAGTGGTTTTTATCAAGTCTTCACCCACTTATTCATATGATTTGCATGATTTTATAATCCCTTCCTAGTATTGTTTTATGATTGAAAACTTGCTTCCTAGAGATCTTTAATTAGTATATTTTAATTCTCCTTTATACCATTCGATGCCGTGATCCGTGTGTTAAGTGTTTCAGGCTTTATAGGGCAGGAATGGCTTAGAAAATGGAGAGGGAGCTTGCAAAAATGAAAGGAACATAAGAAACGAAGGAGATGATCAGCGAGCACTAATGCACGTGCATGACTCACACAAGCGCGCGGAATGGAGGAAATTGCAGCGACGTGGGCACGTGCCTGACGCGTACGCGTGCCTGACGTGTACACGTGCCTGACGCGTACGCGTGGAATGGAGTTCTGCAAGATGACACGCATGCATGGACGACGCGTACGCATGACAAGGAAATTCACCAAATGACGCGCACGTGTGACTGACGCGTATGCGTGACCTGCGCGATCTGCAAAATTAACAAAAAACACTGGGGGCGATTTCAGGCCGCGTTTTGACCCATTTTTCGGCCCAGAAACACAGAATAAAGCCAGGGAACATGCAGAGACTCGACACATACGGAGATACACATTCACATATTCTCATTAGAATAGTTTTTAGGTTTTAGATCTGAAACTAGAGAGAAAATTACTCTTCCTCTAGTTTCTCTTTACATTCTTAGTTTATTGCTTTTATTTTTGGATACTGAATAGTCATTACCTCCGTTGAAGATACTATTCTAGTTTATTTCCTTACTTACTCTTTTATTTATTCCATATTCTTAATTCTTGTTTAGAGTGGTAATTGGATTATTTTCATGGATTGTTAATGCAAAGGATTACTTTTACTTTTGATTTAAATTCCAATCCTTATTTTATTTGATATATTATGTCTTCTTATATTTTTCTGAGTGTTATATTCATGTCAATGGAGTAGATTCCCTACACGACATGGGGGTTGATTAAAATGAGACACTTGAGTTGGAAGGCTTAAGTGATGGTTAAATTGGAAGTTGTTGGCTAGTTCTGTATTTACTAACGCTAGACCTTCCCAAGGGAGAGGACTAGGATTTACGAATAAGAGTTAGCTCAATCACTTTACTTTCCTTCATTTAGTAAGGGTTAACTAAGTGAAAAACAACAACCTTTTTGATACTACACTTAAGAGATCCCAACAAGAATAGAACTTCCGTTTAATCATTCCCCCAGTCAAGGCTTTTTATTTAGAATATTATAAATCTCTTTTAATTTTCATTGCACTAAATTACAATTGTTTATTTTTTGTTATTCAACTCTCAAAATTCTCGGAAAACTCCTGATTAATAACTTAGCACCCTTTCTAGCAACTCGTTGGGAGACGACCTGGGACTCATACTCCCAGTATTTTTATTCTAAACTTTTTGTGACAACCTTTCTAAATTGATGAGGCAGATTTTTGCTGGTTAAGAGCTATACTCGCAACGCTATTCTATTATATTATAATCTCTTAATTGGTCTAACTTCTGCCGCTCGTCAATCATCTAGATTCTAAGTTCCTAAGGATGCCAACATCTATGAGTTTCAATGGATAGTGAGATGCCAAAACTATTCAGAAGCAAAATGCTACTATGTCCCGCTCATCTGATTTTAACTAAGCTTCATTTGAAACCAAGAAATTTATTGTATCTTAATTTTCTTTTCCATCCTACTGTGTTTTTAGTTGCTTGGGGACAAGCAATGGTTTAAGTTTAGTGTTGTGATGAGCGGATATTTTATATGCTTTTTGACATCATTTTCATATAGTTTTTAGTAGTTTTTGTTTATTTTTTATTGATTTTTTATAGGTTTTAGTGTTAAATTCATATTTTTGGATTCTACTATGAGTTTTTGTGTTTTTGGGCAATTTCAGGTATTTTCTGGCTGAAATTGAGGAGTTGGAGCAGAAGTCTGATTCAGAGACAGAGAAAGCACTACAGATGCTGTCCAAATCTGACCTACCTACATTTGGAAGAGCTTTTCTAGAGCTATAGGAGTCCAAATGGAGCGTTCACAATGGCTATGGAAAGCTTACTTCCAGAGTTTTCCAGAAATATATAATAGTCCATGCTTTGCTTCAGATTAGAAGGCCCAAAACTGGCGTTCAACGCCAGCCATCTAACTAGTTCTGGTGTCTAGCGCCAGAAAGGGATTCCAAGCTGGAGTCCAACACCCAAAAAGGTGTAAAGACTGGAGTTCAATACCCAAAGGAGCCTAAGCACGTGGATCTCATCAAAGCTCAGCCCAAACAATCACTAAGTGGGCCCCAGAAGTGGATTTTAGCACTAAATAGACTGTTTTACCCTTACTAGTCATCTATTTAGTATTTAAGGGATTTTATTTATGTAATTTAGAGATCTTTAGACAACATCAAACTTTTTACACTATTTCCGAGTTTTACTTTGTTTTTTTACTTCAGTATGAGTTTCTACACCTCCTAAGTTGAGGGGAGGAGCCCTGTTGAGTCCTATGAATTAATAAAAGTATTTTTGTTTCTTTTTCGATCTGTGTTTGATCTATCTCTAAGATGTATATCCGATCTTCAACGTGGTGAATAGGATGATCTTACCAATTAGCTCTGTTCATCACATTAAGATGAACGTGCCTGACAAACACCCGCATCTACTTGGGTTCGTGTGAATACTTGGCCGGAAAGCACGAGCCAACAGCTATGTTTATACATCTCTCAGATGGTTAATCTACGACTTTGTTGGGGACTTCTCGAGACACCAGTTCAGCCAATTTTTGGGGAGATTAGGGTCTCCATGGTATAAGCTAGAATCCAAAGAAGCAGCATTCTCTGATCCGGAAGATTTGACCTTGTCTGTGGCATTTAGAGTATGATCGCCAAGAGAATGGACTGTACGCGCTTCACCCTCAAGTATAGATGGATCCACACTAAACCTGGGGTTCAGATCTAGAGGAGTATTGGCAGCTGCTCAAACCAGTGTCAATCACTTACATCCTGCCATAGAAAAAGATCATTCACAAGCAAGGAAGACAGTAATACCAGAGTTCATTCAGAAAGACAAAGCAACTTCTACTCTCAACTCTATTCCTATCCTTATTTCAACTTAACATCCAAGCATTTATGACATATAATCATTCAAAGTTTACATAAACTCTCTGATTCCACCTGACTAAGACCTGCAAGACAACCATTGCTTGCTTCAAGCCACAATCCTCGTGGGATCGACCCTGACTCGCTCAGGTATTACTTGGACGACCCAGTGCACTTGCTGGTACTGCTGCTGTATGAACAGTGTGGTGTTTGCGTACACGCGCACCACACATCCATGAGAGCACAGGAAGGAATTTTACTGTAAGGGGTGAAATTTTGAGCCCCTACCATTCTCCGTAAAGGCGCTATCCGTCAAGCTAATGACGATAAAGAAGCGCTTGTTGGGAGGCAACCCAACCATGAGTAGAGTATTTTCTGTTTTCTTTCTTTTAGTTTGTTTTCATTTGAGTCTTGTTGGTTTATAGTTATTTCCTTTTCTTTCTAATGGTTGTGATTATGTACAGTACTTAGAACAGAAACAGAAGCAGGAAAAAAGGACGAACAGAACACCCTGGGAAAACCCCTAGCTAGCGTTGAACGCCACCCAGGGGGCATCTTGGGCGTTCAAACACCCTATAGGGAGCAGATACCTGGCGTTGAATGCCAGGAAGGGAGTCCCTGGGCGTTCAAATGACCCATGGGGAGCAGAAGCTGGCGTTGAACGCCACACAGGGGGTACCCTGGGCGTTCAACGCCCACAAGGGGGTAGGGACTTTGAATTCCCTAGTCTCTTAGGACCAGTGGGTCCCACAAATTCCATACCTACCCCACCTTCTTCTCTCTCCTACTTTCTCTCTTCCCCACACACACTCTTCCCTATACACCCTCAACCAATCACATTCCATCACCTTTTTCTCTTCCCAAAATCCTTCATCACTTCCATCCATCAATTCCCACCAACCACACCCACTTCAAATTCAAACCTTTCTCACCCATTCACCCCCTCATAACTGAAAATTCTAACCCTGCCACCCCTATAAATACCCTTTCATTCCTCTCTTCTCCTCACACCTAAATAATATCTTCCTCCTCCCTTATACACTCTACACACTCTAACCCCTCCAACACACACCTCATACACACTAGTCCCCACTTGGCTGAAACCCGCTCTCTCTTTATCTCTATTATTCTCTTCTCTTTCTACTCTCTTCTTCCCTTTTGTTCTTATTTGCTCGAGGACGAGCAAAGCTTTTAAATTTGGTGTTGGAAAAGCCTTGCTTTTTGCTTTCTATTCACACCCATGACACCCAAAATGGGAGAATCCTCTAGAAAGAGGAAAGGAAAAGCCATTGCCTCCACTTCCGAACCATGGAAAATGGAGAGATTCATCACCAAGACTCATCAAGATCACTTCTATGAAGTAGTGGCAAAGAAAAATTGATCCCCGAGGTCCCTTTTAGGCTAAAAAAGAATGAGTACCCGGAAATCTAACAAGAAATCCAGAAAAGAGGTTGGGAAGTTTTAACTAATTCTATCCCGGAAGTTGGAATCTTAATGGTGCAAGAGTTTTATGCCAATGCTTGGGTCACCAAAAAGCATGACACTAGTGTGAACCCACATCCCAAAAATTGGCGCACCATGGTCCGAGGGCAGCTCTTGGATTTCACCCCGAAAAGTGTAAGGTTACCGCTCCAATTACCATTTATGCAAGGAGACCCATACCCTTACACTAGAAGAGTCAATTTTGATCAGAGGCTGGACCAAGTCCTTTCAGACATCTGTGTGGAATGAGCTCAGTGGAAGAGGGATGCCCAAGGCAAGCCTGCCCAACTAAGAAGGCTTGACCTCAAGCCTGTAGCTAGAGGATGGTTAGAATTCATCCAACGCTCTATCATCTCTACTAGAAATCGGTCTGAAATGACCATTGACAGAGCCATAATGATTCATTGCATCATGCTTGGGAATGAGGTAAAGGTACATGAGGTGATACTTCAAGAGCTGTACAAGGTGGCAGAAAAGCCCTCTACCCAAGCAAGGCTGGCATTTCCCCATCTTATTTGTCACTTATGCAATTCAGCTGCGATAGTCATAGAAGGAGATGTCCCCATTAAGGAGGACAAGCCCATCATTAAAAGAAGGATGGAGCATGTAAGAGAGCCTGCATAAGAGCCTGTGCAGCCACCTCCAAAAATCTCTGAGATGCCTCAAGGGATGTATTTTCCTCCTAGAGACTACTCAGATCAACTGAACACCTCTCTGGGGGAATTGAGTTCCAACATGGATCAACTGAGGTTGGAACACCAAAAACAGTCCACCATCCTTCATGAAATAAGAGAAGATCAAAGATCCTTAAGGGAAGAGCAACTAAGACAAGGGCAAGACACAGAGGAGCTTAAACGCTCCATTGGACCCACTAGAGGAAGCGGTAGCCGTCGTCACTAAGGTGGTCACGCTCCATTACCCCCTTGCTTATGTTATTTTTTCTGTTCTTCCAATGTGTTTTATCCTATTGTCTGTTTCCTGTTTCTAAGTGCATGATCATCTTTTTATCTTGTCTTAAGCTATGAAATATCCAATGTATCTCTCACCATACTTAAAAGAAAAAATTATTTGAAAAAGAAAAGTGAGATACATAAACTTAAGTTATATAATAAGAATAGTCCAATTGTTTGATGTGGTGGCCTTGCTTTTTACTTTCTGAATGCATGAATTAACTGTGCATACTTGATAGTAATGTTAAGAAGGTTGACTCTTGAAAGAATGACGAAAAAAGAGAAGTATTATTGGTAATCTAAAAAATCCAAAAAAATTAATTCTTGAAGCAAGAAAAAACAGCAAAAAGAATGACGAAAGAAAAAGAGAAAGAAAAATCAAAAAAAAGAGAGAAAAAAAAAGGAAAAAAAAAGAAAAAGAAAAAGTCAATAGCTCTTAAAACTAAAAGGCAAGAGCAAGGATCCAAGGTTTTGAGCATCAATGGTTATGAGGGTCTAAAGAAACCAATTCTTGGCCTAAAAAGTTCAAATGAGCTGCTTCCCCTAACTAAATGCTTGTGGTGTGAATGTGTCAAGTGAAAAGCTTGAGACTGAGCAGTTAAAGTCGTGATTCCAAAAGCAAAAGAGTGTGCCTAAGAACTCTGGGTACCACTGTCTGGAGATTCTAGAAAAGCTGAATCACAATCCAATTGGGTTCACCCAGTTAAGTGCTGATGCGCATAAACTTGTTATGCTACGATTTAGGAAATTGCACGATCGGCAAAATTCCTTCCGGCAAGTGCACCGGTTATCGTCAAGTAAAAACTCACAATAGAGTGAGGTCGAATCCCACAAGGATTGGTTGAGTGAGCAATTCGGATTGAAAGTGTGTTCTAGTTGAGCGGAATCAAGATTTAGATGAGAATTGCGGAATGTAAAATTGGCGGGAAACGTAAATGACAAGAAATTGAAATGACAAGGAATTTAAATGGCGGAATCTTAAATTGCATGAATTAAAGAGCAGAAGCTAAATTGCTGAAAATTAAAAGGGAGTGGGGGTGATTGCATGAATTGAGTTGCAAAATGTAAAAGAAAGTGGAAATCAGAAATGAGGAATTCATTGGGTGTTAGGAGATATTGAGATCTCCGAATCAAAACATGTATATCTCTTCCTCAACCAATGCGTTCATTAAATTTTGCTTGGCAATCTTATATGATTGGATCCCAATCCCTTGGCTCACCAATTCTCTCTAAAAAACAAACAAATTCCCAATCCCTTGGTTTAAATGTTCATAAGAAGAGATGATGCTCGATCACTGATTATACCACACAGTTTCATGAACCACAATTTGGTAGGATTACATGTCACAATATCCATCCAAACCCCAATCCAATTCACTGTGAGAAAGCTTCTCTAGCATGAATCCTCCATTCCTTTCCCAAGGTTCCGAAGGATTCCAATTATGGGTAGTTTCTTTCCCAAGACAACTACCCAATGGAATTAGAACGAGAAGCTTTCTAACAAAATTCAAGAGAAAAGATTGAAGAAGAAGATAAACTATTATTGATTCATTGAATTACAATAGAGCTCCCTAACCCAATGAAAGGGGTTTAGTGAGTCATAGCTCTGAATTCAATTACAAAGATATGAAAACTAGCTAAAATCAAAAGGTAAAGACCCCTTCTCACTTAAATTCTATCCTATTTATACACTTTCTATATTGAGCTTCTGTTGTGCTTCTTGGGCTTTGAGGCCTCTCCCTGCTTTCCTTTTGCCTTGGGTTTATGATCCATAATCTTGATGAGGTTGCTGATCCAAATTCTGTAACATTCATTGAGCCAACTTAGTGATAATCAAATAATGACACATGACTCAATAAATTGAAATTTCAAACTCATCAATCCTTCAGGCCCAATCCCATAAACCATGATATTCAATTGGGTTTCACACCAGAGTAAGTTTAAGTTAATGTTTGTGCTCAAAGACTAACTTAAACCGAAATATTTTTGGCCCAGAAACCTTTTCCAAGAGTGGCGTTTAAGTTGCAGTTTAAGCTTAAACTGCAGCTTAAACGCCAGACATTTCCAGTGAGGCCTTTTGTAGAAGCACGTTTAAGCTTCAGTTTAAGGTTAAACTGAAGCTTAAACGTGGAAATGGAAGAAGGCAGCCCTGGAGAGTCATGTAGTCGAACACGTTTAAGCTTCAGTTTAAGGTTAAACTGAAGCTTAAACGTGGAGATAGGAAGGGCAGCCCTGGAGGTCGAACACGTTTAACCTCCAGTTTAAGGTTAAACTGGAGGTTAAACGTGGAAATGGAAGGAGGCATCCTGGAGGTCGAACACGTTTAACCTCCAGTTTAAGGTTAAACTGGAGGTTAAACGTGGAAGCTTAGAAGGGTAGCCCTGGAGGAGTCGAACACGTTTAAGCTCCAGTTTGAGGTCAAACTGGAGCTTAAACGTAGAAATGGAGAGAGCAACCCTGGAGGGGAAAACTTGGTCGAACACGTTTAAGCTCCAGTTTGAGGTCAAACTGGAGCTTAAACGTGGAAATGGCTCCCTGGTGCTTTTCCCATTCTGGCGTTTAACCTCCAGTTTAAGGTTAAACTGGAGGTTAAACGTGGACTCCTTCCTGAGTGGCATTCTCAATTCTGGCGTTTAACCTCCAGTTTGAGGTTAAACTGGAGGTTAAACGTGGAAATGCTTCTTTGGTGAGTCTTTCATTCTGGCGTTTAACCTCCAGTTTAAGGTTAAACTGGAGGTTAAACTTCAATTCCAGCATTTCTTAGCCTTCATGATTCTGGCGTTTAAGCTCCAGTTTAGGCTTAAACTGGAACTTAAACTCCACATGTGATATTCAAGCTTCCTTTATTGATTTTGTTGCTTCCTTGCTTAGCCTCTTCTTCCCTAAAATCATCCAAACAATTGCATCAAAGTCTTGCAAAATTTCATGAGAAATCTTCCATTCATAGCATTCAAGTAATATAACTAAAACTCATGGAATTTGCATAAAAATCATACTGTTTGGATGGCTCATTGCTTTGTTCTTCATTTAACCATTTTTGGTTACTTTAAGCTCAAGAAAATGCATAAAACAACTAAAACTAACAGAAAAATGCTAGTGAAACTAGCCTAAGATGCCTTGGCATCACAACACCAAACTTAATACTTGCTTGTCCCTAAGCAAGTCCTGAGTTATTTGAGAAGAAAGTATGAGACAAAAAGCAATTACATTGGCTATATTAGCAAGCATTTGAAGTTCATCAGAAGGGTTTTATGCAGAAAGTTGCAGCATCACTTTTTCATACTTATCAGGTAAGATTATCACTTTTTCATTGCATCCATCAAACACTGCTATGGCCTCTTGTTATTCTTATGTCTTTGGCACTTTTCTCTTCTTTGTTTTTCTTTTCTTTTTCTTAGAGCTCCTTTGCTCCTTGTTTGCTTAGTGTCATGTGTTGCACAAGCCTTTGGCGTTTTCTTTTTCTTATCAGTGCACTACACATCTCCACTTTAGGCATTTTAGTTCACATTTCTTCTTGAGACATTGGTGCCCAGCACCTCTTTGTGTGACTAAATGTTTTGTATTTAGGTTGCTCTTGATAATGGACTTTTGGTTGATAATCCCGGGTTAGTTAACCCAAGTTACCAAGTGTTGAAACACTCCTCAGAACCTATTCATCCAAGCATATCCTTAATACATAAACACCACAGGCATTTGTCTCAGAAGTTCAAACCATTGGTGCCTAGCTTATTTTCTCAATTTTTCTGCTTTTTGGTTGCCTTTTTCATTGGCTTTTTCTTCTTCTTTTTCTTTCTTTTTCATGGCCAAAGACATTTATTCATCAAGATCCATAGACAGTTTTCAATTTCTACATAAAAATGATAATTCTACACTCTATTTCCAGTGATGTGACTTAACAATCAAGCATGCATACCACCACTTAATTCTACTTGATTTGTTACTAATTGAGCCAAGTCACTTTTGTTCAAACTTTTCTTTTATTTTTGGAAACAGAACAAGCATGGCAAGCATTTGTTTAAGATGGTGAAGTTATATCCAAATATCTAGGCATTCACTTTATTCAAAGCAATAAACAGACAGATATACTAAATACTTCACATTCCAGAAAGATTCAACATTCACAGTTTAAACCAGAACAAGCATGCTTTTGTTTGCCCTTTTTAAAGAATTATCAAGGAACAATACCACCTTGTGAAATTCCTTTTTCTCTTTGTTGCTAGGAAACAATTTGATTTCTCCTTCTTCTCCTAAATGTTGCTTCATGCTTTAAGATCCTTGTTTCCTTTCCTGCAAAGAGTGATGAAGTTGCTTGCTTCTCAAGCACTTGAGTGGTTAGCTCAACTATGTGTGGGTAAGTATCTGAGTCTTAAGTTGGTGTGTGAACACCAAACTTAGTCTCCCACTTACTTCTCTGTGCTTTGAATCCTTGAGTTCTCTTTGGAATGAAGTTGCTGCTAAGGGTTTTAAGCATTTCTGTGACTGCTTAGAATGGTTGTTCCTTTCATATAATTCAAAGGTTGTTGTGTTCAGTTGATCTTTATGGTGGAACACCAAACTTAGAGTCACACATTCCCCTTTGAATTATTGATCCACGAATTCATTGTTTGGTGTGAAACACCAAACTTAATTCTTTGCAATGCATAGAAACTCTTTCACCCTTTTTATTGAAACAAATAAAAGAAACAGCAAAAGGGTATCACCTCAGGTTGGGTTGCCTCCCAACAAGCGCTTCTTTAACGTCATTAGCTTGACGGTTGTCCCTTGTTAGGGTGGATTGTAGTGCTTGACGTCTTCTCCTCTCACTATGCAAACGTCCCCACTTGATTCCTTCATGACCTCTAAATGTTCCATAGAAAGAACTTTCCTGATTGTGAACACTTGAGGGTGCTGGGAAGGAATTGTTTTGAGGCCAGGTGGGATTGGCAGATAATGACTTGATATCACTTTGTCTCCCGGAGAGAAACCTTCAGTGGGAATTTTCTTGTTTCTCCACCCTCTTGGCAATTTCTTTACAATTCTTCCCTTTCTCTTGAAGCTTTCTTCATTGACCCTTATGTCGGGAGGATCCTTCTGATCTGTTTCTATTGATTCTTGTGGCTTTAACTCTTGCAATTCTTGTTTGCTTTCCAAGGACTGTTTCAGAGTTTCAGCTGCCGGATTGCTTTCCTCCAAACACAGATGGCTACTCTCATCCTTAGGCTTTTCATGTTCTGGTTCAGGCTCAGATGCAGGTTTGAAAACATTGAAAATGAGTTGTTCATCATGTATTCTCAAAATTAGCTCTCCTTGTTCTACATCTATGAGTGCTCTAGCAGTGGCTAGAAATGGCCTCCCCAGAATGATGGGGTGTAGGTAGCTTTCCTCCATGTCCAAAATGACAAAGTCTGTGGGGAAAAAATAATTTCCCACTTTCACCAGCACATTCTCAACTACCCCTTCAGCTTGCTTCTGAGTTTTGTCAGCCAGTTGTATGATTACATCAGTGGATCTCACCTCATTCAGTTGTAGCCTCTTCATAAGAGTTAGAGGCATCACATTTATGCTAGCTCCTAGATCACAGAATCCTCTATCAATTTTTGTTTCTCCTATGATGCAAGGAATATGAAAACTTCCTGGGTCTGTTTTCTTAGAGACTGTGTCCTTCTTGATGAGAGCACTGCATTCTTTGTTCATTGTTACCGTTTGTCCTCCCTTCAAAACTCTTTTCTTGCTCAACAATTCCTTTAAATACTTGATGTGTGTAGGCATTTGATGGAGAATCTCAAGAAAGGGAATATTGACATGGAGAGACTTAAATGTCTCTAAAAACCTTGAATAGGTTCTCCCCTTTTCACTTCTTCCTAACCTCTGAGGAAATGGTGCTTTTGGTTGGTATATTTCCAGCGTGCCTTTTTGCAGTTCCTTGGCTTGCTCAGTTTCACTTTCCTGCTTAGCTTCCTCCACACCTTCCTTCAAGATTTCTGGCTCCTGTTTTGAGGGTCTTATTCCTTCTTCTTCCTTCAATATGGTGATGGCCTTGCATTCTTCCCATCTCACTCTCTTTTGTTCCCCTTTTGGATTCTTTTCTGTGTCACTAGGGAACACTGCAGTTGATTTGGGGGCCTGCTGAGATAGCTCTCCTACTTGAGACTCCATCCTCTTGAGTTTTTCACCATGGTTCCTTAAGGTAGCTCTCACATCATCCCTGAAGCTTTTCAATTCGGTTATGTCTTGACTCATGGTTGCCATCATTCCTTCTATCCGGTTTAATTGATCTTGAAATTGTTGGTTCGGATTAGGTTGGGTAGGTTGATTATTTTGGCCATGATATGGTGGTTGGGAGTAAGTGTTTTGTGTGGCTTGGTATGATCTTTGGTTGGAGTTTTGGTATGTGGGATTGTTATGTGGGTTGTGGTTGTAAGGTTTGTGGTTTTGTGGTTGGGTTTGTTGGTTCCCCCACCCAAAGTTTGGGTGATTTTTCCATCCTGGGTTGTAAGTGTTGGAGTGTGGATCATATGATTGTCTTTGTTGGTTTCCCACATAGTTGGCCTCATCCCAATCACCTCCTTCATTGCTTACTTCCTCTTGATCTTGTGTGTGTATTGCAGCCACTTGCTTTGTTTCTAATTGCCTGGTAAGCTCTGCTAGTTGCTTGGCAAACACTTTGTTTTGGGCTAGAATTGTATCAACATGGTTCAGCTCCATGACTCCCTTAGTGTTGTGCCTCTCTGATGCATAGTAGTACTCATTCTCAGCCACTGTCTCAATCACTTCAATGGCTTCTTCCACAGTCTTTTTCCTGTTCAATGAACCTCCTGATGAATGGTCTACAGCCTTCCTTGATTCATAAGAGAGTCCATCATAGAAAATATGCAATTGCACCCAGTCATGGAACATGTCTGGTGGGCATTTCCTTGTCAAATCCTTGAATCTCTCCCATGCCTCGTAGAGAGTTTCACCATCTTGTTGTCTAAAAGTCTGAACCTCAGATCGAAGCCTATTGACCTTTTGTGGGGGGTAGAAACGTGCCAGAAACTTGCTTTCCACCTCATCCCATGTTGTTAGACTTCCCCTTGGGAATGATTCCAGCCACTTAGCTGCTTTGTCCCTAAGTGAAAATGGGAACAAAAGCAGTTTATAGGCATCTTCCTGGACTCCATTGGACTTCACAGTGTCACAAATTCTCAGGAATTTTGTGAGATGTTGGTTGGGATCTTCATTAGCACTCCCACCAAATGAACAATGATTCTCCACAAGTGATATTAGCTGTGGTTTGAGCTCAAAATTGTTGGCCTGAATGGGTGGTTTCTGAATGCTGCTACCACAATTCCCAGAGGTTGGGTTTATGTATGAACTAAGAACCCTCCTCTCAGGAATAGCATTGTTTCCATTAGCTCTCTCATGGTTGTGAACTTCTCTCTCCATGTTGAGGTCTAGAGCTTCCTCAAAATTGTCCTCAGATTCTCCTTCAGATTCCTCTTCTACCAGTACTCTCTTCCCTCTTGCTTCCCTTCTCAGTCTATGAAGGGTCCTCTCTGGTTCGGTATATGGAGGAGTTAATGTCTCTCCTCTCCTACCTGTCATACAAGAACACAGCACAGGCAACAAACAAGTGAAATACTCTTGGTTAATGGAAGAGTATGGTTAGAGCAATTGAGGAATTAATTCAAACAGTTAGTGAGTCAGTGAGTTAGTTGCTTGAATTTAAAGGCATAAAGAAAGAAAGCATGTAACAGAGTGCAGGAATTAGAATTCAACAAGTAACTTATACTGAATTAATCAAAACAAAAAAAAATGCTCAATCTAGTTAACTTCCAATTGGAGAATTGTTAATCGAAAACCAATCCCCGGCAACGGCGCCATAAACTTGATGCGCATAAACTTGTTATGCTACGATTTAGGAAATTGCACGATCGGCAAAATTCCTTCCGGCAAGTGCACCGGTTATCGTCAAGTAAAAACTCACAATAGAGTGAGGTCAAATCCCACAAGGATTGGTTGAGTGAGCAATTCGGATTGAAAGTGTGTTCTAGTTGAGCGGAATCAAGATTTAGATGAGAATTGCGGAATGTAAAATTGGCGGGAAACGTAAATGACAAGAAATTGAAATGACAAGGAATTTAAATGGCGGAATCTTAAATTGCATGAATTAAAGAGAAGAAGCTAAATTGCTGAAAATTAAAAGGGAGTGGGGGTGATTGCATGAATTGAGTTGCAAAATGTAAAAGAAAGTGGAAATCAGAAATGAGGAATTCATTGGGTGTTAGGAGATATTGAGATCTCCGAATCAAAACATGTATATCTCTTCCTCAACCAATGCGTTCATTAAATTTTGCTTGGCAATCTTATATGATTGGATCCCAAACCCTTGGCTCACCAATTCTCTTTAAAAAATAAACAAATTCCCAATCCCTTGGTTTAAATGTTCATAAGAAGAGATGATGCTCGATCACTGATTATACCACACAGTTTCATGAACCACAATTTGGTAGGATTACATGTCACAATATCCATCCAAACCCCAATCCAATTCACTGTGAGAAAGCTTCTCTAGCATGAATCCTCCATTCCTTTCCCAAGGTTCCGAAGGATTCCAATTATGGGTAGTTTCTTTCCCAAGACAACTACCCAATGGAATTAGAACGAGAAGCTTTCTAACAAAATTCAAGAGAAAAGATTGAAGAAGAAGATAAACTATTATTGATTCATTGAATTACAATAGAGCTCCCTAACCCAATGAAAGGGGTTTAGTGAGTCATAGCTCTGAATTCAATTACAAAGATATGAAAACTAGCTAAAATCAAAAGGTAAAGACCCCTTCTCACTTAAATTCTATCCTATTTATACACTTTCTATATTGAGCTTCTGTTGTGCTTCTTGGGCTTTGAGGCCTCTCCCTGCTTTCCTTTTGCCTTGGGTTTATGATCCATAATCTTGATGAGGTTGCTGATCCAAATTCTGTAACATTCATTGAGCCAACTTAGTGATAATCAAATAATGACACATGACTCAATAAATTGAAATTTCAAACTCATCAATCCTTCAGGCCCAATCCCATAAACCATGATATTCAATTGGGTTTCACACCAGAGTAAGTTTAAGTTAATGTTTGTGCTCAAAGACTAACTTAAACCGAAATATTTTTGGCCCAGAAACCTTTTCCAAGAGTAGCGTTTAAGTTGCAGTTTAAGCTTAAACTGCAGCTTAAACGCCAGACATTTCCAGTGAGGCCTTTTGTAGAAGCACGTTTAAGCTTCAGTTTAAGGTTAAACTGAAGCTTAAACGTGGAAATGGAAGAAGGCAGCCCTGGAGAGTCATGTAGTCGAACACGTTTAAGCTTCAGTTTAAGGTTAAACTGAAGCTTAAACGTGGAGATAGGAAGGGCAGCCCTGGAGGTCGAACACGTTTAACCTCCAGTTTAAGGTTAAACTGGAGGTTAAACGTGGAAATGGAAGGAGGCATCCTGGAGGTCGAACACGTTTAACCTCCAGTTTAAGGTTAAACTGGAGGTTAAACGTGGAAGCTTAGAAGGGTAGCCCTGGAGGAGTCGAACACGTTTAAGCTCCAGTTTGAGGTCAAACTGGAGCTTAAACGTGGAAATGGAGAGAGCAACCCTGGAGGGGAAAACTTGGTCGAACACGTTTAAGCTCCAGTTTGAGGTCAAACTGGAGCTTAAACGTGGAAATGGCTCCCTGGTGCTTTTCCCATTCTGGCGTTTAACCTCCAGTTTAAGGTTAAACTGGAGGTTAAACGTGGACTCCTTCCTGAGTGGCATTCTCAATTCTGGCGTTTAACCTCCAGTTTGAGGTTAAACTGGAGGTTAAACGTGGAAATGCTTCTTTGGTGAGTCTTTCATTCTGGCGTTTAACCTCCAGTTTAAGGTTAAACTGGAGGTTAAACTTCAATTCCAGCATTTCTTAGCCTTCATGATTCTGGCGTTTAAGCTCCAGTTTAGGCTTAAACTGGAACTTAAACTCCACATGTGATATTCAAGCTTCCTTTATTGATTTTGTTGCTTCCTTGCTTAGCCTCTTCTTCCCTGAAATCATCCAAACAATTGCATCAAAGTCTTGCAAAATTTCATGAGAAATCTTCCATTCATAGCATTCAAGTAATATAACTAAAACTCATGGAATTTGCATAAAAATCATACTGTTTGGATGGCTCATTGCTTTGTTCTTCATTTAACCATTTTTGGTTACTTTAAGCTCAAGAAAATGCATAAAACAACTAAAACTAACAGAAAAATGCTAGTGAAACTAGCCTAAGATGCCTTGGCATCAAGTGCCTGTGGCGTTTATGTATCTAGTGGTAATATTGGAAAACAAATCGCTTAAGGTCACAGCCAAGCTAAAAAAGAAGATGTGTTCAAGAATCACGAAAAGATGAACTAAGAAACTCAATGATATCATCCGGATTCTGAGTTTCTAAAGATGTCAATACTTCTGAGCTTCAAAGGAAAGTGAGATGCCAAAACTATTCAGAAGTAAATAGCTACTAGCCCCGAAAAGAAGCTGTGTTCAAGAATCAAGAAAATCTGAACTAAGAAAATCAATGATATCATTCGGATTCTGAGTTCCTAAAGATGTCAATACTTCTGAGCTTCAAAGGAAAGTGAGATGCCAAAACTATTTAGAAGTAAATGGCTACTAGCCCCGCTCATAAATTGGAACTGAGCTTCATTGAAAACTCTGAGATCTATTGTCTCCATCTCTTCTTCCTTATCCTACTCTATTTTTGGTTGCTTGGGGACAAGCAACAGTTTAAGTTTGGTATTCTGATGAGCAGATATTTTATACGCTTTTTGGCATTATTTTCATAGAGTTTTTAGTTATGTTTTGTTGAATTTTATTAAGTTTTAGTAGCTTTTAGTGCAAAAATCACTTTTTGGATGCTACTTTGAGTTTTTGTGTTTTTCCTATGTTTTTAGGTGGTTTTTGGGTGATTCTGGCAAGTTTTGGAGAAGTCTGATTCAGAGACAGAGAAAGGACTGCAGATGCTGTCAGATTCTAACCTCTGTGCATTCAAATGAGCATTTCTGGAGCTACAAAGGTTTAATTAACGCGCTTTTAACGGTATTGGAAAGCTAACATCCCAGGATTTCCAGCAATATATAATGGTTTATACTTATCTTTAGAGATGATGGCCCAAAATGGGCGTTAAACGCCCACCTGACCCCCTGTCTGGCGTTTCAACGCCCCAGAAGGAGCGAAACGGCGTTTGGCTGCCCAAAAGAGAGCAAGCCTGGCGTCCAACATCCCAAGAGGAGTCCCAGCATGTGGAGTCATTCCAAGGTCAGCCCAAACACTCACCAAGTGGGCCCAAGAAGTGGATTTTCGCACCAAGAGTCTAGCTTATCTTATTTTTGTAATCTCTAGTTATTAGATTAGTATATATAGAAGAAGATCACTCATGTTTAGGGACTTTTGAATCTTCTTCCACCCTTTTTTTGAACCTTTCACTATTTTTCTGTAAGCTATGAGCAACTAAACCTCATAAGTTAGGGTTAGGAGCTCTCCTGATTCTCATGGATTAATAATATTACTGTTTCTATTTCAATATGCTAGATTCTATTCTCTTATGCATTCTCGTTCTTCATCTTATGAATTGAAGATGAAACATGACATTCATCCTTGTTCTACTTGGGTTCCGTGCGAGTCCCAACTCGAATAGCATTGAGCTAAAGCTAGTGATTGCATTGCAGATTCCAAGAGAGTACCTGGGCAACTTTGGATATGTGACATAAGATCCCGTTGACCGTGGGTTACTGAGGTCTCTGTGGCGCTAAGGATAGAGTCAGAAAAGCAACATTCTCTGATCCAGAAGATCTGACCTTGTCTGTAGTGTTTTGAGTAGGATCGCGAAGGAGAATGGATTGCTTAGTGCTTCATCATCGGCTATAGTGAGAAACCATGAGTTAACTTGATGAGAGGACATGAGTTACTCGGATATGGTGGACTGCTGGTGCACGAAATTGTGATCATCAACAATGGCGCCAAAGACTTGGTGCTTTCAAACGTTAATCACACTTTGTCACAACTTCGCACAACTAACCAGCAAGTGCACTGGGTCGTCCAAGTAATAAACCTTACGTGAGTAAGGGACGATCCCACGGAGACTGTCGGCTTGAAGCAAGCTATGGTCACTTTGTAAATCTCAGTCAGGCGGATTCAAATGGTTATAGAGAATTGATAATTAAAACATAATTAAAATATAAACTAGGATAGAGATATTTATGTAATTCATTGGTGAGAATTTCAGATAAGCGTATAGAGATACTTTCGTTCCTCTTGAACCTCTGCTTTCCTGCTATCTTCATCCAATCATTCCTACTCCTTTTCATGGCAAGCTGTATGTTGGGCATCACCGTTGTCAATGGCTACATCCCGTCCTCTCTGTGAAAATGGTCCAATGCGCTGTCACTGCATGGCTAATCATCTGTCGGTTCTCGATCATACTGGAATAGGATTTACTATCCTTTTGCGTCTGTCACTACGCCCAGCACTCGCGAGTTTGAAGCTCGTCACAGCCATCCCTTCCCAGTTCCTACTCGAAATACCACAGACAAAGTTTAGACTTTCCGGATCTCAGGAATGGCCATCCATGGGTTCTAACTTATACCATGAAAACTCTAATATCTCAGACTCGGTCCCCTGTATTAGATATCTAAGAGATACTCATTCTGTCTCGTCTTCATGTAGAACGGAAGTGGTTGTCAGGCACGCGTTCATAGGTGAGAATGGTGATGAGCGTCACATAATCATCACATTCATCATGTTCTTGGGTGCGAATGAATATCTTAGAATAGGAATAAGCTTGAATTGAATAGAAAAACAGTAGTACTTTGCATTAATACTCAAGGAACAGCAGAGCTCCACACCTTAATCTATGGTGTGTAGAAACTCTACCATTGAAAATACATAAGAACAAAGTCTACACATGGCCAAATGGCCAGCCCCCAAAACGTGATCAAAGGATCAAAAGACAATCCAAAGATTAAAACTAAAGATGTAAATATAATAGTAAAAAGTCCTATTTATACTAAACTAGTTACTAGGGTCTACAGAAATAAGTAAATGATGCAAAAATCCACTTTCGGGCCCACTTGGTGTGTGCTTGGGCTGAGCATTAAGCTTTAATTTGTAGAGACTCTTTTTGGAGTTAAACGCCAGTTTGTAACGTGTTTCTGGCGTTTAACTCTACTTTGCAACCTGTTTCTGGCGTTTGACTCCAGAATAGGGCAGAGAGCTAGCGTTGAACGCCAGTTTGCATCATCTAAAATGAGGCAAAGTATGGACTATTATATATTTCTGGAAAGCCCTGGATGTCTACTTTTCAACGCATTTGAGAGCGCGCCATTTGAATTTTTGTAGCTCCAGAAAATCCACTTCGAGTGCAGGAAGGTCAGAGTCCAACAGCATCTGCAGTCCTTCTTCAGCCTCTGAATCTGATTTTTGCTCAAGTCCCTCAATTTCAGCCAGAAATTTCCTGAAATCACAGAAAAACACAAACTCATAGTAAAGTCTAGAAATGTGATTTTTATTTAAAAACTAATAAAAATATACTAAAAACTAACTAAATTATACTAAAAACTATGTCAAAACAATGCCAAAAAGCGTATAAATTATCCGCTCATCACAACACCAAACTTAAATTGTTGCTTGTCCCCAAGAAACTGAAAATAAAATAGGATAAAAAGAAGAGAATATACTATAAATTCCAAAATATCATTGAAACTTAGCTCCAATCAGATGAGCGGGATTAGTAGCTTTTTGCCTCTTGAATAGTTTTGGCATCTCACTTTATCCATTGAAGTTCAGAAAGATTGGCATCTATAGGAACTCAGAGTTCAGATAATGTTATTGATTCTCCTAGTTCAGTATGTTGATTCTTGAACACAGCTACCTTATGAGTCTTGGCCGTGGTCCTAAGCACTTTGTTTTCCAGTATTACCACCGGATACATAAATGTCACAGACACATAACTGGGTGAACCTTTTCTGATTGTGACTCAGCTTTGCTAAAGTCCCCAATTAGAGGTGTCCAGGGTTCTTATGCACACTCTTCTTTTTGCTTTGGACCTCGACTTTAACCGCTCAATCTCAAGTTTTCACTTGACACCTTCACGCCACAAGCACATGGTTAGGGACAGCTCGGTTTAGCCGCTTAGACCAGGATTTTATTCCTTTAGGCCCTCCTATCCACTGATGCTCAAAGCCTTGGATCCTTTTATTACCCATGCCTTTTGGTTTTAAGGGCTATTGGCTTTTTGCTCTTGACTTTTGGTTTAAAGAGCTTTTGGCTTTTTCTGCTTGCTTTTTCTTTTTCTTTTTCTCTTTTTTTTCGCAAGCTTTTGTATTCACTGCTTTTTCTTGCTTCAAGAATCATTTTTATGATTTTTCAGATTATCAAATAACATGTCTCCTTTTCATCATTCTTTCAAGAGCCAACATATTTAACATTCATAAACAACAATATCAAAAGACATATGCACTGTTCAAGCATTCATTCAGAAAACAAAAAGTATTGTCACCACATCAAAATAATTAAACTAATTTCAAGGATGAATTTGAAATCATGTACTTCTTGTTCTTTTATTTTTGGAACATTTTTCATTTAAGAAATGTGATGGATTCATAGGACATTCATAACTTTAAGGCATAGACACTTAGACACTAGTGATCATGTAATAAGACACAAACATAAATAAACATAAAGCATAGTAAACGAAAAACAGGAAAATAAGAACAAGGAGATTAAGGAACGGGTCCACCTTAGTGAGGGTGGCGTCTTCCTCTTCTTGAAGAACCAGTGGTGCTCTTGAGCTACTCTATGTCTCTTCCTTGCCTTTGTTGCTCCTCCCTTATAGCTCTTTGATCTTCTCTAATCTCATGGAGAATGATGGAGTGCTCTTGGTGCTCCATCCTTAGTTGTCCCATGTTGGAGCTTAATTCTCCTAGGGAGGTGTTGATTTGCTCCCAATACTTTTGTGGAGGGAAGTGCATCCCCTGAGGCATCTCAGGAATTTCATGGTGAGGAATTTCCTCATACTCTTGTTGAGGTCCATGATCTCTTGTTTGCTCCATCCTTTTCTTAGTGATGGACTTTTGAGATGGATCTCTCCATCTCCCATGACTCAGAGATGGAAGCTTTTGCCTTCCCTTTCCTCTTTCTAGAGGTTTCTCTGGCCTTAGGTGTCATAAATGGTTATGGAAAACCAAAAAGCAACGCTTTTACCACACCAAACTTAGAAGGTTTGCTCGTCCTCGAGCAAAAGAAGAGAAGAGGAAGTAGAAGAAGAAGAAAATAGATGAGATGGAGAGGTGTAAGTGGTTCGGCCAAGGGGGTTTTAGGTGGTTATGATGTGTGAAAAGGAAGGAGTGATGGTTTGAATTTGAGTGGGTGGGTGTAGGTGGGTTGTATGAAGGTTTTGGAGGAGTAATGGAGGTGATTGGTGGAGGTTATTTTGGGGAAGAGTATTATGAAAAGGTGTGAAGAGGAGAGAAGAAGAGGTGTGGTAGGTGGGGATCCTGTGGGGTCTACAGATCCAGAGGGGTCAAGGACTTAACATCCCTGCTCTATTTAGGTGTGCAAAACACCCTTGCTGTGCAATCCTGGCGTTTAACGCCAGACTGCTGCCTGTTTTTGGCGTTAAACACCCAAAAGTAGCCTGTTTCTGGCGTTTAACGCCAGGTAAATGCTTGTTTCTGGCGTTAAACACCAGCTTGGTGCTTGTTTCTGGCGTTAAACACTAGAAAGATGCTTGTTTCTGGCGTTTAAATGCCAGAATGCTCCTCCTCCAGGGTGTGCTATTTTTTATGCTGTTTTTCATTTTATTTTTGAATTTTTTTTGTAGTTTTTGTGACTCCACATGATCATCAACCTAATAAAACACAAAATAGAAATAAAAAAAATAAAATAGATATAATTAAATAACATTGGGTTGCCTCCCAACAAGCACTTCTTTAATGTCAATAGCTTGACAGTGAGCACTCATGGAGCCTCACAGATGTTCAGAGCATTATTGGGACCTCCCAACACCAAACTTAGAGTTTGACTGTGGGGGCTTTGGTTGACTCTGCAGTGAGAGAAGCTTTTCATGCTTCCTCTTCATGGTAACAGAAGGAGATCCTTGAGTTTTAAACACAAGGATGTCCTCATTCAGTTGAAGGATCAATTCTTCTCTGTCCACATCAATCACAGCTCTTGCTGTGGCTAAGAAGGGTCTTCCAAGGATGATGGATTCATCCTCATCCTTCCCAGTGTCTAGGATTATGAAATCAGCAGGGATGTAAAGGCCTTCAACCTTTACTAACACGTCCTCTACTAGTCCATAAGCCTGTTTTCTTGAGTTGTCTGTAATCTCTAATGAGATTCTGGCAGCTTGCACCTCAAAGATCCCAAGTTTCTCCATTACAGAGAGTGGCATTAAGTTTATTCCTGACCCCAGGTCGCACAGAGCCTTCTCAAAGGTCATGGTACCTATGTTATAGGGAATTAGGAATTTACTAGGATCCTGTTTCTTTTGAGGTAATTTCTGCCTATCCAATGCATTCAGTTCATTGGTGAGCAAGGGAGGTTCATCTTCACAAGTCTCATTACCAAATAATTTGGCATTCAGCTTCATGATTGCACCAAGGTACTTAGCAACTTGCTCTTCAGTAAGGTCTTCATCCTCTTCAGAGGATGAACACTCATCAGAGCTCATGAAGGGCAGAAGGAGGTTCAATGGAATCTCTATGGTCTCTAGATGAGCCTCAGATTCCTTTGGTTCCTCAAAGAAAAACTCCTTATTGGTCACTGAACGTCCCAGGAGGTCTTCCTCACTGGGATTCACGTCCTCCTCCTCCCTTGTAGGTTCGGCCATGATGGTCAAATCAATGGCCTTGCACTCTCTCTTTGGATTTTCTTCTATATTGCTTGGGAGAGTACTAGGAGGAGTTTTAGTGACTCTTTTACTCAGCTGGCCCACTTGTGCCTCCAAATTTCTAATGGAGGACCTTGTTTCATTCATGAAACTTAAAGTGGCCTTAGATAGATCAGAGACTATATTTGCTAAGCTAGATAGATTCTGCTCAAAATTCTCTGTCTGTTGCTGAGTGGATGATGGAAAAGGCTTGCTATTGCTAAACCTGTTTCTTCCACCATTATTAAAGCCTTGTTGAGGCTTTTGTTGATCTTTCCATGAGAAATTTGGATGATTTCTCCATGAGGGATTATAGGTGTTTCCATAGGGTTCACCCATGTAATTCACCTTTGCTATTGCAGGGTTCTCAGGATCATAAGCTTCTTCTACAGAAGATGCCTCTTGAGTAATGTTGGATGCAGCTTGCATTCTATTCAGACTCTGAGAAATTATATTGACTTGCTGAGTCAATATTTGAGCCAATATGGCAGTCAGAGTATCAATTTCAAGAACTTTCTTCCTTTGAGGTGTCCCATTACTCATAGGATTCCTTTCAGAAGTGTACATGAACTGGTTATTTGCAACCATGTCAATGAGTTCCTGAGCTTCTGCAGGCGTTTTCTTTAGGTGAATGGATCCTCCTGCAGAATGGTCCAATGACATCTTTGATAATTCAGACAGACCATCATAGAATATATCCAGGATGGTCCATTCTGAAAGCATGTCAGAAGGACACTTTTTTGTCAGTTCCTTGTATCTCTCCCAAGCTTCATAGAGGGATTCACCTTCCTTCTGTTTGAAGGTTTGAACATCCACTCTAAGCTTGCTAAGCTTTTGAGGAGGAAAGAACTTGGCTAAGAAAGCCGTGACCAGCTTATCCCAAGAGTTTAGGCTATCCTTAGGTTGAGAGTCCAACCATATTCTAGCTCTGTCTCTTATAGAAAACGGGAAAAGCATAAGCTTGTAGACCTCGTGATCAACCCCATTGGTCTTAACAGTATCACAGATCTGCAAGAATTCAGTTAAGAACTGAAAAGGATCTTCTGATGGAAGTCCATGAAACTTGCAGTTCTGTTGCATCAGAGAAACTAATTGAGGCTTTAGCTCAAAATTGTTTGCTCCAATGGCAGGGATTGAGATGCTTCTTCCATATAAGTTGGAATTTGGTGCAGTAAAGTCATCAAGCATCTTCCTTGCATTGTTATTATTTACGGCCATGTGTCCTTCTTTTTCAAAAATTTCTGTCAGATTTTCTCTAGAGAGTTGTGCTTTGGCTTCCCTTAGCTTCCTCTTCAGAGTCCTTTCAGGTTCAGGATCAGCCTCAACAAGAATGTTCTTATCCTTGTTCCTGCTCATATGAAAAAGAAGAAAACAGAAAAGAAAATATGGAATCCTCTATGTCACAGTATAGAGATTCCTTTATGTGAGTAGAAGAAGATAAGAATAGAAGAAGGAAAAGATAAGAATTCAAACATAGGGGAGAGGAGTAGGTTCGAATTCTTAGATGAAGAGAAGTGTTAGTAAATAAATAAATAATTAGAAAGAGATGAGGGAGAAGAATTTTCGAAAATCATTTGTAAAGAAAAGAAAAATATTTTTGTTTTTAATTTAAATTTAAAATTAAAATTCGAAAATAAAAAAGAAGAAAAATTAAATTAAATTAAAATTTAAAATAATTAGTTAATAAAAAAAGAAATTTTGAAAAAGAGGGAAGGGATTTTCGAAAATTAGAAAAGGAGAGTTAGTTAGGTAGTTTTGAAAAAGATATGAATCAAACAAAAAGATAAGATTAATTGAAAAAGATTTGAAAATCAATTTTGAAAAGATAAGAAGTTAGAAAACAAGTTAGAAAAGATTTTGAAATTAATTTTGAAAAAGATGTGATCGAAACTTATTTTGAAAAAGATTTGAAAAAAAATTAAAAAGATTTGATTTTGAAAATTAAAGTCGATTACTTGACTAACAAGAAACAAAAAGATAGGATTTTTAAATTGAAGATTGAACCTTTCTTACTAGGCAAGTAACAAACTTAAAATTTTTGAATCAATCACATTAATTGTTAGCATTAATTTTGAAAATATGAAATAAAAATCAGAAAAAGATTTTTGAAAATCAATTTGAAATTTTCAAAAATTATGAAAGAGAAATGAAAAAGATTTGACTTTTGAAAAAGATTTGAAAAAGATAGAATTTTTTAAATTGAAAATTTGATTTGACTCAGAAAACAAATAGATTTTAAAAAATTTTGAAAAAGTCAACTCAAATTTTCGAATTTTATGAGTGAAAAGGGGAAAGATATTTTTTTTATTTTTGAATTTTAATGAAGAAAGAGAAAAACATAAAATTGATGCAAAACATGAAAACATTGGATTAAAATAAAAGATGCATGCAAGAACACTATGAGTGTCAAGATGAACACCAAGAACACTTTGAATATCAAGATGAACACCAAGAACTTATTTTTGAAAATTTTGAAGAAAAGAAGAACATGCTAGACACCAAACTTAGAAATTTTCAAACTTTAGACACTAACAAATTGAAAATGCATATGAAAAACAAGAAAAGACACAAAACAAGAAATTTTAAAGATCAAACAAGAAGACTTACCAAGAACAACTTGAAAATCATGAAGAATGCAATGCATGGATTTTCAAAAATTTTTATGAAATTAAAAAGATGCAATTGACACCAAACCTAAAAATTGACACAAGACTTAAACAAGAAACACAAAATTTTGGTTTTTATGATTTTATAAAAAAAATTTTGGTATTTTTGAAAATTATTTTGGGAAAAACAAAAAAGAAGAAAGTTTTTTTTTGTATTATTTTCGAAAATAAGAAATAAAAAGCTTAAAAATAAAATAAAATTACCTAATCTGAGCAACAAGATGAACCGTTAGTTGTTCAAACTCGAACAATCCCCGGCAACGGCGCCAAAAACTTGGTGCACGAAATTGTGATCATCAACAATGGCGCCAAAGACTTGGTGCTCTCAAACGTGAATCACACTTTGTCACAACTTTGCACAACTAACCAGCAAGTGCATTGGGTCGTCTAAGTAATAAACCTTACGTGAGTAAGGGTCGATCCCACGGGGACTGTCGGCTTGAAGCAAGCTATGGTCACTTTGTAAATCTCAGTCAGGCGGATTCAAATGGTTATAGAGAATTGATAATTAAAACATAATTAAAATATAAACTAGGATAGAGATACTTATGTAATTCATTGGTGAGAATTTCAGATAAGCGTATAGAGATGCTTTCGTTCCTCCTGAACCTCTGCTTTCCTGCTGTCTTCATCCAATCATTCCCACTCCTTTTCATGGCAAGCTGTATGTTGGGCATCACCGTTGTCAATGGCTACATCCTGTCCTCTCTGTGAAAATGGTCCAATGCGCTGTCACTGCATGGCTAATCATCTGCTGGTTCTCGATCATACTGGAATAGGATTTACTATCCTTTTGCATCTGTCACTACGCCCAACACTCGCGAGTTTGAAGCTCGTCACAACCATCGCTTCCCAGATCCTACTTGGAATACCACAGACAAGGTTTAGACTTTGCGGATCTCAGGAATGGCCATCCATGGGTTCTAACTTATACCATGAAGACTCTAATATCTCGGACTTGGTCTCCTGTATTAGATATCTAAGAGATACTCATTCTGTCTCGTCTTCATGTAGAACGGAAGTGGTTGTTAGGCACGCATTCATAGGTGAGAATGGTGGTGAGCGTCACATAATCATCACATTCATCATGTTCTTGGGTGCGAATGAATATCTTAGAATAGGAATAAGCTTGAATTGAATAGAAAAACAGTAGTACTTTGCATTAATACTCAAGGAACAGCAGAGCTCCACACCTTAATCTATGGTGTGTAGAAACTCTACCGTTGAAAATACTTAAGAACAAAGTCTACGCATGGCCGAATGGCCAGCCCCCAAAACATGATCAAAGGATCAAAAGACAATCCAAAGATTAAAACTAAAGATGTAAATACAATAGTAAAAAGTCCTATTTATACTACACTAGTTAATAGGGTTTACAGAAATAAGTAAATGATGCAGAAATCCACTCCCGGGCTTACTTGGTGTGTGCTTGGGCTGAGCATTAAGATTTCATGTGTAAAGACTCTTTCTGGAGTTAAATGCCAGTTTGTAACGTGTTTCTGGCGTTTAACTCTGCTTTGCAACCTGTTTCTGGCGTTTGACTCCAGAATAGCGCAGAGAGCTGGCGTTGAACGCCAGTTTGCGTCATCTAAACTTGGGCAAAGTATGGACTATTATATATTTCTGGAAAGCCCTGGATGTCTACTTTCCAACGCAATTGAGAGCGCGCCATTTTGAGTTCTGTAGCTCCATAAAATTCACTTCGAGTGCAGGGAGGTCAGAATCCAACAGCATCTGCAATCCTTCTTCAGCCTCTGAATATGATTTTTGCTCAAGTCCCTCAATTTCAGCCAGAAATTACCTGAAATCACAGAAAAATACACAAACTCATAGTAAAGTCCAGAAATGTAATTTTTATTTAAAAACTAATAAAAATATACTAAAAACTAACTAAACTATACTAAAAACTATGTAAAAACAATGCCAAAAAGCGTATAAATTATCCGCTCATCAAATGCTATGGAGAGAGAAGAGATTAACTTGATAAGAGGACATGACTTAATCACATACGGCGGCCATTGAATGAATCATTGGTGCGTGGCAGAAGTTAGGCCAATTAGGAGATTAAAATATCATAGAACAGCGTTGCAAGTATAGCTCTAAACCAGCTAAAATTCGCCTCACCAATTTAAAAAGAGTGTCACAAAAATTTTAGAATAGAAAAATACTGGGAGTATAAATCCCAGGTCGTCTCCCAACGAGTTGCGAGAAAGTATGCTATTTTATTAATTAGGAATTTTCTGAGACTTTTGAGAGTTGAATAATGAGCAATTAAATAATTGTAGATTTAAGCAATAAAAATAAACTAAGAATAATTATTGATATTCTAAATAAAAAGCCTTGACTGGGGGAATGATTAATTGGAAGTTCTATCCTTGTTGGGATCTCTTAAGTGCAGTATTAAAAAGGTTGTTGTTTCACTTAGTTAACCCTTACTAAATAAAGGAAAGTCAAGTAATTGAGCTAACCCTTATTCGCAAATCCTAGTCCTCTCCCTTGGGAAGGTCTAGCGTTAATAAATACAGAACTAGCCAACAATTTCCAAATTAATCAACACTTAAGCCTTCCAATTCAAGTGTCTCCTTTAAATCAACCCCCATGTCAAGTATGGAGTCTACTCCATTGACATGGATATAATACTCAGAAAAATATAAGAAGACATAATAAATTAATTAAAATAAAATAGAGATTGAATTAATTAAAAAATAAAAGTAATCCTCTTTATCAACAATCCATGAAAATAATCCAATTAGAACTCTAAATAAAATAAATAAGGATATGGAAGAGTAAGAGACTGATGAGCGGATAATTTATACGCTTTTTGCCATTGTTTTTAGTATGTTTTTAGTATGATTTAGTTAGTTTTTATTATATTTTTATTAGTTTTTAAATAAAAATCACATTTATGGACTTTACTATGAGTTTGTGTGTTTTCCTGTAATTTCAGGTATTTTCTGGCTGAAATTGAGGGAGCTGAGCAAAAATCTGATTCAGGCTGAAAAAGGACTGCTGATGCTGTTGGATTTTGACCTTCCTGTACTCAAAATGGATTTTCTGGAGCTACAGAACTCCAAATGGTGCTCTCTTAATTGCTTGGGAAAGTGGACATCCAGGGCTTTCCAGCAATATATAATAGTCCATATTTTGCTCAAGGATAGACGACGTAAACTGGCGTTAAACGCCAGTTCCATGTTGCAGTCTGGCGTCAAACGCCAGAAACAGGTTACAAATGGGAGTTGAACGCCAGAAACAGGTTACAACCTGGCGTTCAACTCCAGAAACAGCCTAGGCACGTGAGAAGCTTAAGTCTCAGCCCCAGCACACACCAAGTGGGCCCCAGAAGTGGATTTCTGCACCATCTATCATAGTTTGTTCATTTTCTGTAAACCTAGGTTACTAGTTTAGTATTTAAACAACTTTTAGAGGTCTATTTCGTACCTCATGACATTTTAGATCTGAACTTTGTACTCTTTGACGGCATGAGTCTCTAAACTCCATTGTTGGGGGTGAGGAGCTCTGCTGTGTTTCGATGAATTAATGCAACTATTTTTGTTTTCTATTCGAACACGCTTGTTTCTATCTAAGATGTTCATTCGCACTTCAATATGATGGATGTGATGATCCGTGACACTCATCATCATCCTCAACCTATGAACGTGTGCCTGGCAACCACCTCCGTTGTACCTTCGATTGAATGAATATCTCTTGGATTCCTTAATCAGAATCTTCGTGGTATAAGCTAGAATCCATTAGCAGCATTCTTGAGAATCCGGAAAGTCTAAACCTTGTCTGTGGTATTCCGAGTAGGATTCAGGGATTGAATGACTGTGACGAGCTTCAAACTCGCGAGTGTTGGGCGTAGTGACAGACGCAAAAGGATCAATGGATCCTATTCTGACATGATCGAGAACCGACAGATGATTAGCCGTGCGGTGACAGCGCACCTGGACCTTTATCACTGAGAGGACGGATGGGTCAGAGTCTTTTACTTTCTTTTCAAAAATCTTTCAAAATTTTTATTTTTCTTTATTAATCTGTGTTTTGTCTTGGAGTCTTTTATTATTGTTCTTGTTAGAATTTTAGAATCCTTATTTTCTTTTTCAAATTTTTTTTCAAAATTTTATTTATCTTTTACTAATAATTGAATTTCTCTGTTTGAGTTTGGTTTCATATTTTAAGTTTGGTGTCAATTGCATGTTTTTATTTTCCTTTAAATTTTCGAAATTTGTGTTCTTTGTTCTTTCTTCATCTTCAAGTTGTTCTTGTTTATTTTCCTTGTTTGATCTTTAGTTTTTCTTGTTTTGTGATTTTTCTTGTTTTTCTTGTGCATTTTTGAATTATTAGTATCTAAAAAAAATTATTTATTAAATACCTTGTTAAAACACTTTAAATTTATAGCTCAATTGGCTAGAGCGTGATGCTTATGTTCTTGGTAATTGGCTATCTTCTTTTTTAAAAACTTTTTCAAAATTAATTTTTCTTTGAATAAATCTTGTGCCAAACTTTAAGTTTGGTGTTTTCTTGTTGATTTTTCTTTAGTTTTCGAAAATTTTGTTTTGGTTTTCTAAAAATTTTAAGTTTGGTGTTCTATCTTCATGTTCTTGTTGTTCTTGTGAGTCTTCAAAGTGTTCTTGAGTCCTCCTTGTGTTTTGATCTTAAAATTTTTAAGTTTGGTGTTCCTTGGTATTTTTTCTCCAAATTTTCGAAAATAAGGAGCATTAGATCTAAAAATTTTAAGTTTTTTGTCTTTTTATTGTTTTTCTCTTTCCTCATTGAATTCAAAAATATCTTTTTCCTTTATTTTAACTGATTTTTCGAATTTTCCTTTTAAAAATTCAGATTTTATTTTAAAATTTTTATTTTATCTTATCTTAGTTTTAAAATTTCAAAATTCAAATCTTTTTCAAAAAAAAAATCATATCTTTTTCAAAATCATATCTTATCTTATTCCAAATTTTAAATTTCAACTTCCAAAATTCAAAATTCAAATTTCAAAATTCAAATTTCAAAATTTAAATTTCAAAATTTAAATTTCAAAACTTTTTAATTTAAATTCCTTATCTTCTCTTACCTAGCTTATCTTATCTTTTCTAATCTCAAATCTTAAAATCAAATCTTTTTCATATCTTTTATTTTATTATTTTATTTTATTTTCTTACAAGTATCTTTAATTTTAAGACATATCTTTTTCAAAACTTCATAACCAATTTCGCTCTCTCTTCATTTTTTTGAAAATCCTCACCCACATCTTTTTCTAATCTTTTTAAGTAATTAATTTAGTTTTCAATTTTCTTTTATTTATTTTTCTTCAAATTCTCGAAATTATAGTTAATTTTTCATTTATTTTCTTTTCTTTTATTTTACTTTAATTTCGGTTTTCAAAAAAAATATAAAAAAATATTTTATTTGCAATCCGCATCATCTCCCTTTCTCCATCATGGACCTAAGTGGAAATGAACAGTCCAGAAGGACTCTGGGGTCATATGCCAACCCCACTACTGCTTCATATGGGAGTAGTATCTGTATACCCTCCATTGGAGTCAATAGCTTTGAGTTGAATCCTCAGCTTATTATCATGGTGCAGCAAAGTTGCCAGTATTCCGGTCTTCCTCAGGAAGAACCTACAGAGTTTCTGGCACAGTTTTTACAGATTGCTAACACAATACATGATAAGGAAGTAGATCAGGATGTCTACAGATTATTACTGTTTCCATTTGCTGTAAAAGACCAAGCTAAGAGGTGGTTAAATAACCAACCTAAGGCTAGCATAAGGACATGGAAACAGCTGTCAGAAAAATTCCTAAATCAATACTTCCCTCCAAAACGGATGACACAGCTAAGGCTGGACATCCAAGGCTTTAAACAAGGAGATAATGAATCTCTTTATGATGCCTGGGAGAGATATAGAGAGATGCTAAGAAAATGCCCCTCTGAAATGTTTTCAGAATGGGTGCAGTTAGACATCTTCTATTATAGGCTTACAGAGAAAGCTCAAATTTCTCTAGATCACTTAGCTGGTGGATCTATACACATGAGAAAGACAATTGAAGAGGCTCAAGAGCTTATTGATACAGTTGCCAGAAATCAGCATCTGTACCTAAGCAGTGAATCTTCCATGAAAGAAGAGGCTAAAACAGTAACTGCTGAACTCAGTCCTACAGAACAAATTACTGAATTCAATCAACAATTAGACTTTCTAACAAAATAGCTGGCCGAATTCAAGGAGATACTACAAGACACAAGAATAGCTAATCTGAATATGGAAGTACAGTTGAAGCAAACAGAACAGCAGTTATCAAAACAAATAAAAGAAGAGTGCCAAGCAGTTCAATTAAGAAGTGGGAAAACATTAAATACTTCACTTCAAGGTAGCAGGAAGCCAAGAAATGAACAAACTGCTGTTCAAAATCCCTCTGAGGACAGTAAGAGCCCAGAGAGGAATAACTCTGGCATTTAAACGCCAGAAACAAGCAAGGAGTTGGCGTCAAACGCCCAATGGAAGCTCAGTTCTGGCGTTCAAACGCCAGGAACAAGTAAGGAGTTGGCGTCCAACGCCACTCCAGCTTCTAACTCTGGCATTCAAATGCCAGTGAGGGATCAGACACACACAAGTGCTGATAACAACCCCTCTAAAAAGGCTTCTCCAACCACCTCTATAGGAAATAAACCTGCAGGAACTAAGGTTGAGGAATACAAAGCCAAGATACCTTATCCTCAAAAACTCCGCCAAGAGGAGCAGGATAAGCAATTTGCTTGCTTTGCAGACTATCTCAGGACTCTTGAAATAAAGATTCAGTTTGCAGAGCCACTTGAGCAAATACCCTCTTATGCCAAGTTCATGAAAGAGATCTTGAGTCATAAGAAGGATTGGAGAGAAACTGAAAGAGTTCTCCTCACTGAAGAATGTAGTGCAGTCATTCTGAAAAGCTTCCCCGAAAAGCTTAAGGATCCTGGGAGCTTTCTGATACCGTGCACATTAGAGGGTAATTGCACCAAGACAGCTTTATGTGATCTTGGGGCAAGCATCAATCTAATACCTGCATCCACTATCAGAAAGTTTGGTTTAACTGAAGAAGTCAAACCAACCCGGATATGTCTCCAACTTGCTAATGGCTCCATTAAATACCCATCAGGCGTGATTGAAGACATGATCGTCAGGGTTGGGCCATTCGCCTTTCCCACTGACTTTGTGGTGCTAGAAATGGAAGAGCACAAGAGTGCTACTCTCATTCTAGGAAGACCTTTCCTAGCAACTGGACGAACTCTCATTGATGTCCAAAAGGGGGAAGTAACCCTGAGAGTCAATGAGGATGAGTTTAAGTTGAATGCTGTCAAAGCCATGCAGCATCCAGACACACCAAAAGACTACATGAAAGTTGATCTCATTGACTCTTTGGTAGAGGAGGTCAACATGGCTGAGAGTCTCGAATCAGAGCTGGAAGACATCTTTAAAGATGTTCAGCCTGATTTGGAGGGTTCAGAGGAATTGAAAGAGCCTCTGAGACTTCCTCAGGAAGAGGAGAAACCTCCTAAACCCGAGCTCAAGCCATTACCACCATCCCTGAAATATGCATTTCTGGGAGAAGGTGACACTTTTCCAGTGATCATAAGCTCTGCTTTAAATCCACTGGAAGAGGAAGAACTAATTCAAGTGCTAAGGACACACAAGACAGCTCTTGGGTGGTCCATAAGTGACCTTAAGGGCATAAGCCCAGCTAGATGCATGCACAAAATCCTATTGGAGGATGATGCTAAGCCAGTGGTCCAACCACAGAGGTGGCTAAATCCAGCCATGAAGGAAGTGGTGCAGAAAGAGGTCACCAAATTACTAGAGGCTGGGATTATTTATCCTATTTCTGATAGCCCCTGGGTGAGCCCTGTTCAAGTTGTTCCCAAGAAGGGAGGCATGACAGCGGTACATAATGAAAAAAATGAACTGGTTCCTACAAGAACAGTTACAGGGTAGCGCATGTGTATTGACTACATAAGGCTCAATACTGCCACCAGAAAGGATGATTTTCCTTTACCATTCATAGACCAGATGCTAGAAAGACTAGCAGGTCATGATTATTACTGCTTTTTGGATGGCTATTCAGGCTACAACCAAATTACAGTAGATCTCCAGGATCAAGAGAAAACAGCATTCACATGTCCATCTGGAGTGTTTGCTTATAGAAGGATGCTATTTGGGCTGTGTAATACGCCTGCAACCTTTCAGAGATGCATGCTCTCTATTTTCTCTGATATGGTGGAAAAATTTCTGGAAGTCTTCATGGATGACTTCTCAGTTTATGGAGACTCATTCAGCTCCTGTCTTGATCACCTGACACTGGTTCTGAAAAGATGCCAAGAGACTAACCTGGTTTTAAACTGGGAAAAATGTCACTTTATGGTGACTGAAGGGATTGTCCTTGGGCATAAGATTTTGAACAAAGAAATAGAGGTGGATCAAGCTAAAGTAGAGGTAATTGAAAAATTACCACCACCTGCCAATGTTAAGGCAATCAGAAACTTTTTGGGGCATGCAGGATTCTATAGGAGGTTTATAAAGGATTTTTCAAAAATCGCAAAACCTCTGAGCAATCTGCTAGCTGCTGACACGCCATTTGTGTTTGACACAGAGTGTCTGTAGAAGTTTGAAACTCTGAAAGCTAAGCTGGTCACAGCACCAGTTATTTCTGCACCAGACTGGACATTACCATTCGAATTAATGTGTGATGCCAGTGATCATGCCATTGGTGCAGTATTGGGGCAGAGGCATAACAAGCTTCTGCATGTCATTTATTATGCTAGCCGTGTTTTAAATGATGCCCAGAAAAATTACACAACCACAGAAAAAGAATTGCTTGCATTGGTTTATGCCATTGACAAGTTTAGATCAAATTAGCTAGAGAAAAAAGATTGCTCCAGCTGAATGAGCTAGAGGAATTCAGACTCACTGCCTTCGAAAATGCCAAGCTTTATAAAGAGAAATAAAAAAGGTGGCATGACAGAAAGCTGTCATCTAGAGTCTTTGAACCAGGACAAAAGGTTCTGTTGTTTAACTTTAGGCTCAGGCTATTCCCCGAGAAACTGAAATCCCGGTGGAGGGGACCATATGTGATTACAAGTGTGTCACCATATGGTTATGTGGAGCTTCAAGACATTGATTCTGATAAGAAGTTCATTGTTAATAAACAAAGAATCAAGCATTATCTTGAAGGCAATGTTGAGCAAGAGTGCTCAAGGCTGAGGCTAGATTAAAAGCTCAACAAGGTCCAGCTAAAGACAATAAAGAAGCGTTTATTGGGAGGCAACCCAATGTTATTCAACTATATCTCTTTATTTTCTATTGCTATTTTATGTCTTCTTAAGGTTGATGATCATGTGAAGTCACAAAAACTACTGAAAAATCAAAAATAGAATGAAAAACAGCAACGAAAATAGCACACCCTGGAGGAGGAGTATTCTGTCCTTTAAACGCCAGAGACAAGCATCTGTCTGGCGTTTAACGCCAGAAACAGGCACCAAGCTGGCGTTTAATGCCAGAAACAAGCATGTACCTGGCGTTAAATGCCAGAAACAAGCTACATTTGGGCGTTTAACGCCAGAAATAGGCAGCAGTCTAGCGTTAAACGCCAGGATTGCACAGCAAGGGCATTTTACATGCCTAATTGGAGTAGGGATGTTAAGTCCTTAACCCCACTGGATCTGTGGACCCCACAGGATCCCCACCTCTTCTTCTCTCCTTATTACACCTTTCCATAACACTCTTCCCCAAATTAACCTCCACCAATCACCTCCGTTACTCCTCCAAACCATCATACAACCCACCTACACCCACCTACTCAAATTCAAACCACTCACACCTCTCCATCTCATCTATTTTCTTCTTCTTCTACTACTTTCTTTCTTTTGCTCGAGGACGAGCAAACATTTTAAGTTTGGTGTGGAAAAAGCATTACTTTTTTTGTTTTTCCATAACCACTAATGCCTCAAGGGATGCATTTCCCTCCACAAAACTATTAGGAGCAACAAAGACAAGGAAGAGACATAGAGGAGCTCAAGAGCACCATTGGTTCTTCAAGAAGAGGAAGAGCCACCCTCACTAAGGTGGACCCGTTCCTTAATCTCCTTGTTCTTATTTTCCTGTTTTTCATTTATTATGCTTTATGTTTTATTTATAATTGTGTCTTTACTATATGATCTCTAGTATCTAAGTATCTATGTCTTAAAGATATGAATGTCCTATGAATCCATCAACTTTCTTAAATGAAAAATGTTTTCTGAAAAAGAAAAAGAAGTACATGAATTTTGAATTTTAAATAGTTTAATTATTTTGATGTGGTGGCAATACTTTCTATTTTCTGAATGAATGCTTGAACAGTGCATATGTCTTTTGAAGTTGTTGTTTATGAATGTTAAAATTGTTGCCTCTTGAAAGAATGATGAAAAAGGAGAAATTTTATTTGATAATCTAAAAAATCATAAAAATGATTCTTGAAGCAAGAAAAAGTAGTGAAGAACAAAGCTTGCAGAAAAAATGCGAAAAAAAAAGAGAGCAAGAAAAAGAAAAAGTAAGCAGAAAAAGCCAAAAGCTCTTTAAACTAAAAGGCAAGAGCAAAAAGCCAATAGCCCTTAAAACCAAAAGGCAAGGGTAATAAAAAGGATCCAAGGCTTTGAGCATCAGTGGATAGGAGGGCCTAAAGGTATAAAATCCTGGCCTAAGCGGCTAAACCAAGCTGTCCCTAACCATGTGCTTGTGGCGTGAAGGTGTCAAGTGAAAACTTGAGACTGAGCGGTTAAAGTCGAGGTCTAAAGTAAAAACAGAGTGTGCTTAAGAACCCTGGATACCTCTAATTGGGGACTTTAGCAAAGCTGAGTCACAATTTGAAAAGGTTCACCCAGTTATGTGTTTGTGGCATGTATGTATCCGGTGGTAATACTGGAAAATAGAGTGCTTAGGGCCACGGCCAAGACTCATACAGTAGCTGTGTTCAAGAATCAACATACTGAACTAGGAGAATCAATAACACTATCTGAATTCTGAGTTCCTATAGATGCCAATCATTCTGAACTTCAAAGGATAAAGTGAGATGCCAAAACTGTTCAGAAGCAAAAAGCTAATAGCCCCGCTCATCTAAATTAAGACTGATCTTCATAGATGTTTTTAGAATTCGTTGTATATTCTCTTCTTTTTATCCTAATTTGTTTTTAGTTGCTTGGGGACAAGCAACAATTTAAGTTTGGTGTTGTGATGAGCGGATAATTTATACGCTTTTTGGCATTGTTTTTAGTATGTTTTTAGTATGATTTAGTTAGTTTTTATTATATTTTTATTAGTTTTTAAATAAAAATCATATTTCTGGACTTTACTATGAGTTTGTGTGTTTTTCTATAATTTCAAGTATTTTCTGGCTGAAATTGAGGGAGCTGAGCAAAAATCTGATTCAGGCTGAAAAAGGACTGCTAATGCTGTTGGATTCTGACTTTCCTGCACTTAAAATGGATTTTCTGGAGCTACAAAACTCCAAATGGTGCGCTCTTAATTGCGTTGGAAAGTAGACATCCAGGGCTTTCCAGATATATATAATAATCCATACTTTGCTCAAGGATAGATGACGTAAACTGGCATTCAACGCCAGTTCCATGTTGCAGTCTGGCGTCAAACGCCAGAAACAGGTTACAAATGGGAGTTGAACGCCAGAAACAGGTTACAACCTAGCGTTCAACTCCAAAAACAGCCTAGGCATGTGAGAAGCTTAAGTCTTAGTCCCAGCACACACCAAGTGGGCCCCAGAAGTGGATTTCTGAACCATCTATCATAGTTTGTTCATTTTCTGTAAACCTAGGTTACTAGTTTAGTATTTAAACAACTTTTAGAGGTCTATTTCGTACCTCATAACATTTTAGATCTGAACTTTGTACTCTTTGATGGCATGAGTCTCTAAACTCCATTGTTGGGGGTGAGGAGCTCTGCTGTGTTTCGATGAATTAATGCAACTATTTCTGTTTTCTATTCAAACACGCTTGTTTCTATCTAAGATGTTCATTCGCACTTCAATATGATGGATGTGATGATCCGTGACACTCATCATCATCCTCAACCTATGAACGCATGCCTGACAACCACCTCCGTTCTACCTTCGATTGAATGAATATCTCTTGGATTCCTTAATCAGAATCTTCGTGGTATAAGCTAGAATCCATTGGCAGCATTCTTGAGAATCCAGAAAGTCTAAACCTTGTCTGTGATATTCAGAGTAGGATTCAGGGATTGAATGACTGTGACGAGCTTCAAACCTGCGAGTGTTGGGCGTAGTGACAGACGCAAAAGGATCAATGGATCCTATTCTGACATGATCGTGAACCGACAGATGATTAGCCGTGCGGTGACAGCGCACCTGGACCTTTTTCACTGAGAGGACGGATGGTAGCCATTGACAACGGTGATCCACCAACACACAGCTTGCCATAGGAGGAACCTTGCGTGCGTGAAGAAGAAGATAGGGAGAAAGCAGAGATTCAGAAGACAAAGCATCTCCAAAACTCCAACATATTCTCCATTACTGCAGAACAAGTATTTATTTCATGCTCTTTTATTCTTTGCAATTCAAACTGATAACTATAATTGATATCCTGACTAAGAGTTACAAGATTACCATAGATTGCTTCAAGCCAACAATCTTCGTGGGATTCGACCCTTACTCACGTAAGGTATTACTTGGACGACCCAGTGCACTTGCTGGTTAGTGGTACGAGTTGTGAAAAGTGTGATTTACAATTCGTGCACCAGAGACAAAGTAAACAAACTAGAATGATGTCTTCAACGGAGGTAATGATTTCTTCAATATCCAAAAGCATAAGCTAATTAAATATGAATGTAAAGAGAACCTAGAGGGGAAGTAATCCTCTCTAAATTCAGATCTAAAAATCTAAAACTACCCTAATGAGAATATGTGGAGTTGTGTCAAGTTACGTAAAGAGGTGTGTTGAGTCTCTGCATGTTCCCTGGCTTTATTCTGTGTTTATGGGCCGAAAACTTGGTCAAAACGCGGCCCAAAATCGCCCCCAGCATTTTCTGTTAATTATGCAGATCGCGCAGGTCACGTGTACGCGTCGTCCACGCGTACGCGTTGTCCACGCGTTCGCGTCATTCAGGGATTTTCCTTGTCACGCGAGCGCGTCGTTCACGCGTTCGCGTCATTCAGCAATTTTCCTTGTCACGCGTACGCGTCATTCACGCGTTCGCGTCATTCATGCAGACTCCAATCCATGTGTTCGCGTCAGGCATGCGTAAGCGTCGCTGTATTTTTCTCTATTTCACGCGTTCGCGTGAGCCATGCGCATACGTCAGTGTTCGCTCATCACCTTCTTTAGTTTCTTGTGTTCCTTCCATTTTTGCAAGCTTCTTCTCCATTCTCTAAGCCATTCCTGCCATATAAAGCCTGAAACACTTAGCACACGGATCACGGCATCGAATAGTATATGGGAGAATTAAAATATACTAATTAAAGGTTTCTAGGAAGCAAGTTTTCAACCATAAAACAATACTAGGAAGGAAAATGTAAAATCATGCAATTAGTATGAATAAGTGGGTGAAGACTTGATGAAACCACTCAATTAAACACAAGATGAACCATAAAATAGTGGTTTATCAACCTCCCCACACTTAAACATTAGCATGTCCTCATGCTTAGTGTAAGGAGATAAAACAAATGAGTAGGGAAAAGTAAGACTCATGCAATGCAATGCAATGCAACCTATGTATATGAATGTGACGTTTGGTTTTTCTATCGGTAAAGAAATATAAAAATATGATCGCGTTGTAAGTATAGCTTCTAAACCAACAGAAAATCCTTTCGTACAAATGTTTTGGTTGTCACAAGTAACAAACCCCTTTAAAATTGATAACCGAAGTCTTTAAACCTCGGGTCGTCTTCTCAAGGAACTGCAGGGAGGTGTTCTTATTATTGGTTATGAGTTTTGTAAATTGGGGTTTTGAAAGTAAGGAACAAGTAATTTAAATGACAAGTAAAATAAATAAATAACTGTAAAATAAACTCTTGGCAAGGTATGAAAATTCGGAAGTCCTATCCTAGTTACTCCTATGAGAATTGAAGTTAATCCCCCTTAGTTAACCTTTGCGAAAGCAAGGGAAAGTCAAGTGAACTAATTAGTTAGATTCCCAAGTCCTAGCCAACTCCTAAGGAAAGACTAGAGTTAGTGGAATACCAGTCAATTAGCCGACATAACAATCAATCACGATAAGTTGATAACTCAAGAGCCTCCAGTTAATCAATTAAAGCCAAGAATATAAAAAGCTAAACAAGAATCATAAATCTGAAATGCCTCAATTGCATTAATAAGAGAAAATCAATCTAAACATAAAGAGTTCATAAGCCAATTTGGCAACATAAGTAATTAAATGAGAGCATTAAAGTATCCGAAAATAAAAGAGAGATATAAATTAAAAGAAATATTGAACCTGATGAAGAGTTGAAATCCTAAATCCTTTAAGAGGAATCCTAATCCTAAAACCTAAGAGAGAGGAGAGAACCTCTCCCTCTAAAAACTACATCTAAACTATGAAAAGTGAATAATTGAAGGCCTCCCTATGAATGGATGCATTCCTCCACTTTATAACCTCTAATCTATGCTTTCTGTACTTGGATCTGGGCCAAAAAGGGTTTCAAAAATCGTTGGGAGCATTTTCTGCAGTTTCTGGTGCGTGGCGTCTGTCACGCATTCGCGTGGGTCACGCGGTCACGTCATCTGGGAGTTTTCCTTGTCACGCGTTCGCTTCGGTCACGCGTACGCGTCATCTGTGTTCTGCTCAAGGCACACGTCCGCGTCAGTCACGCGTTCGCGTCACTGCCTTTTCGCGCTAGGCATGCGGCCGCGTCGTCCATGCGTTCGCGTTGCTGCCAGTTTCTTCAAAAACTCCATTTTGTGCTTTCCTTCCATTTTTGTATGTTTCCTTTCTATCCTTTAAATCATTCCTGCCTTAGGGGATCTAAAAATACTCAACACACAAATCACGGCATCGAATGGTAATAAAAGGTAATTAAAATAATTATTTTTAAAGCATAGGAAACATGTTTTTCACATGTATCACATAATAAGGAAGGGAAAGTAAAACCATGCAATTTCACATGAATAAGTGGGTGAAGGGTTGAATAAATCACTTAAATTGAGCACAAAATATATCATAAAATATGGGTTTATCAACCTCCCCACACTTAAACAATAGCATGTCCTCATGCTAAATCCAAGATAAAGAGTAAGGTAAGGTTAAAGTGGTGGAATCTCATGCAATGCAATCTATTCTAAATGCAACTACCTAAATGAGTCATGCGATTCTAATTGTTATTCACTTGTATATAAAGCTTACATGTAGTTAAATTAATTCATATCCTCAAGGAATCATATATGCATAGCCAAACCTTAGATAATATTGAAGCACTTTTACAATTGAGATGGGTAAAAATATTTCACAAACTTGCAAGACAATTAAAAATTTAAGCAGAGATATATGGTGATGCAAGTAGAGATTAAGAGTTCCCATTATTCTCAATGTAAATTTTAGGGTGGCCCTTAAAATCTTAGTGTTGTTCCTTGATGAAATGTTCTTAACTAACTAACATGTAATGCTATATATACAAGGTGTGTGGATTGTTTTAATTTACTAAAGTTTCTGGTTTACTCCTTTTTATTTTCAATTAAACCAAAATATCATATGCTAAAAGGGTAAACTATACTAATTAATCCACATATTCTATAACTAATAAGTTTAGAATTGCAACCTAAACTAAATGGCTAAAATATGAACTAAAGTGCAAAATACGGAAATAAAGTAAAAATATAGCAAAAGAATAATGTATAAGTACTAAAAAATAAAAATAAAAATAAAGATAAAAATACAGAAAAATAAACAAAATAAGATAAAAAGAGTCTATAGTGGTTCACCAAAAAGATACGCCAGGGATGGCGACCTCCCCACACTTAAAATGTAGCATCGTCCTCGATGCTCACTCAAGCTGGGTTTGAAGGAGTGTCATCACTGGAAGGATGAGCTGCTGGAGTCTCGGTGGAACCCTGAAGGTCTGCAGACTGGATGAGGGTAGGAGGATCTGTCTACTGTAGTGGAGGCTCTGACTGTATAGGAATCTCTAGGTCTATGGCCTGAATCTGGTGTGGCTCCTCCTGCTGTGGCGTAGCCTACTCCAGTCCTGCCTGCTCAGCCTCTCTCTGTGCATGTGTCTCATCCTCATGCTCGTCCACCTCCTCCTCAGATGGCTGGTGCACGAAATTGTGATTCACAATTTCGTCCAAGTAATACCTTACGTGAGTAAGGGTCGATCCCACGAAGATTATTGGCTTGAAGCAATCTATGGTTACCTTGTAAATCTTAGTCAGGAGATTTATTATGATTATCAGTTTGAATTGCGAAAAAGAAAAGAGCATGAAATAAATACTTGTTATGCAGTAATGGAGAATATGTTGGAGTTTTGGAGATGCTTTGTCTTCTGAATCTCTGTTTTCCCTCTGTCTTCTTCTTTACGCACGCAAGGTTCCTCCTATGGCAAGCTGTGTGTTGGTGGATCACCGTTGTCAATGGCTACCATCCGTCCTCTCAGTGAAAATGGTCCAGGTGCGCTGTCACCGCACGGCTAATCATCTGTCGGTTCTCACTCATGCTGGAATAGGATCCATTGATCCTTTTGCGTCTGTCACTACGCCCAACCCTTGTGAGTTTGAAGCTCGTCACAGTCATTCAATCCCTGAATCCTACTCGAAATACCACAGACAAGGTTTAGACTTTCCGGATTCTCAAGAGTGCTGCCAATGGATTCTAGCTTATACCACGAAGATTCTGATTAAGGAATCCAAGAGATACTCATTCAATCGAAGGTAGAACGGGAGTGGTTGTCAGGCACGCATTCATAGATTGAGAATGGTGATGAGTGTCACAGATCATCACATTCATCATATTAAAGTGCGAATGAACATCTTAGATAGAAACAAGCGTGTTTGAATAGAAAACAGAAATAATTGCATTAATTCATCGAGACACAGCAGAGCTCCTCACCCCCAACAATGGAGTTTAGAGACTCATGCCGTCAAAGAGTACAAAGTTCATATCTAAAATGTCATGAGATACAAAATAAATCTCTAAAAGTTGTTTAAATACTAAACTAGTAACCTAGGTTTACAGAAAATGAGTAAACTAAGATAGATAGTGCAGAAATCCACTTTTGGGGCCCACTTGGTGTGTGCTGGGGCTGAGACTTGAGCTTTACATGTGCCTAGGCTGTTTCCAGAGTTAAACGCCAGGTTGTAACCTGTTTCTGGCGTTCAACTCCAACTTGTAACCTGTTTCTGGCGTTTAACGCCAGAATGCAACATGGAACTGGCGTTGAATGCCAGTTTACGTCATTTATCCTTGAGCAAAGTATGGACTATTATATATTTCTGAAAATCCCTTGATGTCTGCTTTCCAACGCAATTGAGAGCGCACCATTTGGACTCCTATATCCCGAGAGAATCTATTTTGAGTGCAGGGAGGTCAGAATCCAACAACATCTGCAGTCCTTTTTCAGCCTGAATCAGATTTTTGCTCAGCTCCCTCAATTTCAATAAAAAAATACCTGAAATCATAGAAAAACACATAAACTCATAGTAAAGTCTAGAAATATGAATTTTTCCTAGAAACTAATAAAAATATACTAAAAACTAACTAAAACATGCTAAAAACTACATGAAATTACCTCCAAAAAGCGTATAAAATATCTGCTCATCACAACACCAAACTTAAATTGTTGCTTACCCCCAAGCAACTAGACAAATAAAATAGAATAAAAAAAAATTGAGAAGCAATAATATCTCATAGTTTTAAGTGAAGCTCAGATTCTAATTAGATGAGCGGGACTAGTAGCTTTTTCTTTTCGAACAATTTTGGCATCTCACTTTATCCTTTGAAATTCAGAATGATTGGTGTCCATAGGAACTCAGAATTCAGATAGTATTATTGATTCTCCTAGTTTAGTATGTTGATTCTTGAATACAGCTACTTTATGAGTCTTGGCTGTGGCCCTAAGCACTTTGTTTTCTAGTATTACCACCGGATACATAAATGCCACAGACATATAACTGGGTGAACCTTTTTAGATTGTGACTTAGCTTTGCTAAAGTCCCCAATTAGAGGTGTCCAGAGTTCTTAAGCACACTCTATTTTTGCTTTGGACCTCGACTTTAACCGCTCAATCTCAAGTTTTCACTTGACACCTTCACGCCACAAGCACATGGTTAGGGACAGCTTAGTTTAGCCGCTTAGGCCAGGATTTTATTCCTTTTAGACCCTCCTATCCATTAATGCTCAAAGCCTTGGATCCTTTTTACCCTTGCCTTTTGGTTTTAAGGGCTACTGGCTTTTTCTACTACTCCTTCTTCTTCTTCTTTTTTTGCGGCTTTTTCTTGCTTCAAAAATCAATTTCATGATTTTTATCATCAAAAACATTTCTCTTGTTCATCATTCTTTCAGGAGCCAACAATTTTAACATTCATAAAATTTAATATAAAAAATATACACTGTTCAGGCATTCATTCAGAAGACAAAAAGCATTGCCACCACATATAGATAATTAGAATTTTCCTTATTAAGAACTCGAAAAAATATTGCCTCCTTATTCTAAAAATCTGCTATTTTATTCATGTTTGATGATGATGAGAAAAATAAATTATAGCTTAATTGGAGATAAAATCAAAATAGAGATACTAATTACTACTACTCATATATAACTTCTAAGGTAAATTTCTAATAAGAACAATTATCACAAAGTTAAGGCTAAGATTAGAACTCAACAACCTTGAATTTGGGAGGTGGATGCCTCTTTAGTCTTAGGAGTGCTTGGCCTTTCAAGAGATAGCTTCTGGCGCTTTAATTCCTTCAGTTCACGCCCTTGCTCTTCTTGTTTTCTAAGCAGTTTGCAGAGCATGCTGTTTTGATTTTGCTGTTCTTCCTTCAGTTGATCCACAGCTTCTTGCAACTTGGTGACAGATGCTTCTAGGCACTCCCAGTATTCAATTTGAGGGATTTTCGGGAGAAACTCCTGTGCTCTTGATAAACCACTATTTTATGGTTTATCTTGTACTCAATTGAGTGGTTTTTATTAACTCTTTACCCACTTATTCATACTATTTGCATGGTTTTATATTTCCTTCCTAATTATGTGTTTTGATTGAAAACATGCTTCTTTGATCTTATATTTGCTTATTATTAATCCTCTCTTATTACCATTAGATTCCTTGATATGTGTGTTAAGTGTTTTCAGATATTATAAGGCAGGAATGGCTTGGAGGATGGAAAGGAAGCATGCAAAAGTGGAAGGAATACAAGAAGTTGGAGAAATTGCTAAGCTATCCAGCCTGATCTCTTCGCACTCAAACGGCTATAACTTTAGCTACAGAGGTCCAAACGACGCGGTTCCAGTTGCGTTGGAAAGCTAACGTCTGAGGCTTCGATTTGATATATAATATGCTATAGTTCCCTTGACGCTAGGTGACGCGACCGCGTGATCCATGCGGCCGCGTCGCAATGACGGAAATCCAGCGTGGCAAAATTCGAAACCAACGAATTCTGGACTGTTTTTGACCTAGTTTGCGGCCCAGAAAACACAGATTAGAGGCTATAAAGTCGGGGAATACATCCATTCATAGGAGGCTCAAAAATTCATAATTTTAGGAGTAGATGTAGTTTTTAGAGAGAGAAGTTCTCTCCTCTCTCTTAGGATTAGGATTTAGGATTTCTCTTAGTTTTAGGAGTGACTCTCAATCCCAGGTTTAATATTCCTTTTACTTTATATTCCTCTTTTTACTTTCAGATGCTTCAATGCTTGTATTAGATATGTTGCCCAATTGGCTTATGAACTTTTCATGTTAAGATCTGCATATTTTATTTAATATTATTTGAGGTATTTCAGATTTAAGATTGCTTTGCTTTATTTATATTAATGCTTTTAATTTAATTTAGATATTTTCTCCCTTCTGGCTTTGGTCAAGTGATTGGTAGTACTTGAGTTATCAAACTCAGCAAGTGATTGAAATTGGCAAATTTTGCTTTAGCTAGGATTGCTCTAACACTAGTCTCTCCACAGGAGTTGACTAGGACTTGAGAATCAAGCTAATCAGTCCACTTAAGCTTCCTTTGTTTAATAAAGGCTGACCAAGTGGGATTAAAACCCAATTCTCTTTACACTTGATAAGGATAACTAGGATAGGAATTCCAATTCTTATACCTTTCCAAGAGATTTTATTATTATTATTTTATTTTACTTGTCATATAACATATTCCCTCCTTACTTCCAAAACCCCAATTTACAAACTCATAACCAATAATAAGAACATACCTCCCTGCAATTCCTTGAGAAGACGACCCGAGGTTTGAATACTTCGGTTATCAATTTATTTAGGAGTTTGTTACTTGTGACAACCAAAATGTTTGTACGAAGGGATTTCTGTCGGTTTAGAGACTATATCTACAATGCGACTGTTTTTATGACATTCTTTACTGGCAAAAATCCTAACGTCAAAATGGCGCCGTTGCCGGGGATTTGCAAACGTGTGCCTTATTATTGGTTATTGTAAATATTTGCTTTTTGATTTGTTTTTATTTTTATTTTTATTAAATTAAGAGGTTATTGATTTTTATTTTAAAATTTTTATCTTATCTTATCTTATTTCAAAAGTCAAATTTCAAAATTCAAATTTAAAATTTTTTTTAAAATTCAAATAAAAAAAATTTTCAAATTTCAAATTTCAAAAAAAAAAAATCAAATTTCAAAAATTTAAAATTTCAAAATTTAATTTTCAAATTCAAAATTTAAATAATCTTTTAATTTAAATTTATTTTTATTTTTGTTTTTAATTTTTTTATTTGCTACTATGAACTCTCACCCCTTTGGCTATGAGTCTGGTTACAATTATGTTGCAGGAAGAAGAAATTACAATGAGAACAGGCATCAAGGTTGGAACAATCAAAGATGGGAGGAGCCATAAGGACTTGATCAATTCTCATGGCAACAACCACTTCCAATGGACTATCAACAACCACCACCATATGCCTATGAACCATTTCCTCAACATAACTTTGGACCACCAAACTCACAAGTCCCTTTCCGCCATTCACCTCCATATGACCCTAACCCTCAACCACCATACCAACCACCTTACGAGCCATATGAACCATATATAGAACCACCCCAATTCCAATCCAATCACTCCCAACCACCACCACTTTCTTTTGTATCATGTCCAAGTCCGGCAACCCGAGAAGCAGAGGTTCGCCTAAGGGAAACAGTAAATAAATTTCAAACAACCATTCAACAACTGGAGCAAGTATTAATTCAATGGGCTTCTAGACGCTCAAATATACAAGGGTTAACCACAGCCCCATGTGGACAATTTCATGAAGAGCGTAGCATGAAGGAGATATTAGAGGCTCCAGTGGACAAGACAGAGCATGAATTCATACTAGAACAAGTAGAAGAAGATGTCATCATTCAAGAAGAAGAGTTGGTTGAAGACTTAGGAGATGCAAAACCTCCATGGGAAAGTCCAGTCATAGAGCCTCCTTCCAAGACGGTTGAAATTGATGCTGAGGAGGGTGTACAACCTCCAAAGCATATCATAGTTGAAGACTTGGAAGAGGTTGATCAAGAGATGGAGATTCAAGAAGAAGAAGCACAACCTCCCATGCCCTTGGAAAGCAATGAAGAGGAGATTGAATTGAAAGAGAGCTACCAAGAGGAAGAGGTTGAAATTGAAGAAGTTTGCAAAGAGGTGGTAATTATCAGAGAAGAGCACAAGGGAGTGGAGCTTGCAATTTCATTAAAAATACCTCTCCCTAAGTTTCCATCATCATTCACAACATTCAAGTGGGTAAAATTCATATCCCATAGCTTTCTAATCCCACTTGAATATGGGCTACTGGAGACGGATGGTCAACTTAGAGCTCTTTGTGGCATTAAGAGTAAGAGGAAGATGGCTAGTGGTAAGAATTGTCCTGCAAGGTTCATCATGGTTGGAAGCTTTAAGTTTAAACGTAAAGGTTGGTATAGAGCTCAACTGAATGGGTCTAGGAAGTTGTTTGGCCGCTTACGTGAGAATTCAGACTGCTTGCCACCCGGATGGAACAATATTGCTCAACCAAAAGATGGGTGCAAAGGCAAGGTCTGGGACCCCGGAATCCATTCTATCAATCACCACTCTTGGGGCCTAGTCACTTGCTTTAACTTACTTGAAGGCTTTCTGCGCCTAGTTTGGGACCCCGGAGGTTACTGGAAATACAAACATTAGTGGAGATTCCTGGATGAATACAAGCATAAGCCACCATAACAGGAAGCTCATCAAATGTCCAACTTAAGGACTTTAACTAAAAGTGCTAGGTGGGAGACAACCCACCATGGTATGATTGTTCCTTTTTCATTTTTATTTAGTTTTATTTGTTTTTGAGTTTTATTTTATTTTATTATATTGAACCTGGAGTTTTGCATCACATTCATATTAACACTGCATTCTGCATTTTTCAGATTACAAAAAAAAAAAAGCGAGCACGCGACGTGACCGCATCAGCGACGCGTCCGCGTCGCAAGGAGATGGGAGACAATATTAATATGAATAGAGAGTTTCACAGGAGCAGCGCTGGAGGCGTGCCAATGGCACAAATGACCCCACGCGACCGCGTTGCTGACGCGACTGCGTCATATGGGAATAATGGCCTCCCACGCGACCGCGTCACCCACGCGGCCGCGTGACCAGGATTTCGACGTCAAAAGAGTGCATGGCCGAAAGTTGAGCTGGAATTGGGCTAGACCCGTGCTAGTAGCACAAGCCCTGCCACGCGAACGCGTCACCCACGCGTTCGCGTCATATTGGAAATAAGGACACCCGCGCGATCGCGTCGACCACGCGACCGCGTCACCCTGGATTTTGGCAATACTGAGTTTTGAACAGAGAGTTGTGCGACCGCGAGGATGCACTCGCGCCACTAGCACAAATCAAGTCACGCGATCACGTGCCCCACGCGTCCGTGTCACCCAACCTTATCGCGCACCACGCGACCGCGTCACCCACGCGACCGAGTCGCCAGCGTCGCACAACCTATCCAGATTAGTGCCAACTTTCTTATCTTTTCTTTTCTAATCCTAATTTTTTCCTTCTCTCTCCTTTCTCACTTTCTTTTTCTTCTTCTCATCCTTTTTTCCTCTCATTTTATTTTACTTCATTTATTTGCATATTTCATTCATTGCATTATTCTCATTGGTGTTGGAGTTTTATTTGGATAAGTGCCTTATTTTATTTGAATACGTGGCTACTCGGAGAAGAGATTTGACAATTGACATTTACTTATGGCTCTCATATACATTTGGATTACACTATTTTCATCCCTATTTTAACTTGCACACCCAATGTATTTGGGATTATCATTCACAATTGTCATCATTACACATGCTCTTTAATTTGGCACATTTATTACTTGATGCTTGAGCTATGCTTCTCATGCCTATTATTTGCATGTTTTTACCCTCTTGCATCTAATTATTTTGAATTTCCCTTTTTAATCTTTATTGTTGTCTTCCCTACATGTTGTAGCTACCATGTAGATGGACTATCATCTTTCCTTTGGCATTCCTTATCACTTGGAATTTCCTCCCTTCCGGTCTTAGTTTTCTATATTTCACACTCTTCCTTTTTCTTCTTCCTTAGGCATGGGTACCAAGAAAGGAAAAGAGAAGGCCACTGACAAGACGCTAGCAAGGAAAGGAACCAAGAGATCTCCAATTAAGGCGCCTCCATCTACAAGCGTCAGTTGGAGCAACCCGTCCACCTACACATCTCAGCATGCACCGAGGACGGTGCAATCTTTAAGTGTGGGGAGGTCGATACCGATCTCCATGGGTTAGTTATTTCCTGACTTAACACCAAAATTTTTATTTTATTTGTTTGTTCATTGTTGCATTTGCATGTTTGATTGCATATTTGTTTGATTTTTTGCATATTTTACCACCTGGTTGAAGTAATATTTTCTTTTTCAAGAAACCTTTTAGAGCATTTCACTAATTTGAATAAAATTTTTTGTTACACTTGTTTGAAGAAATATTATATTGGAACATGGTTTAGAGCTCGAACATACAAAACCTGTGAGATTTTGAGCCTATTTGAATTGGTTGCATTTTTCAACCAATATTTTATTTAGTGTGTATTTTTCTCTCTAAAATTGTGATCTTTGTCTTGCTTAATTCTATATTTCCATGGTTTGATGTATACATACACTTACATGATTGAGGCCTTTGTTTCACTGAGCTTACATACCCATATGGCCTTACCTTTCATTATCCTTTGTAAACCAATTTGAGCCTATTTTATCCCTTTTTATTCTTTATTTTAGCTCATCACTAACTCTAAGCGGAAAACAATAATGTCCTTAATTTGAATCCTTGGTTAGCTTAGACTAGTGAGAGTGCTTATGATTTAAGTGTGGGAAAAGTGGGTTTGGAAATATTTGGTTTAAGAATTGGGTGTTATATATCTTTATGAAAATGTGAAAGAAATAGGACATGTTCATGCATTCAATAAATTAATCATATGCATTGAGAAAAACAAAAGAAAAAAAATAAAAAATAAAAAAAAAAGAGAAGAAGAAAAAGGGAGAGAAAAAGAAAAGAAAAAGAGCAATTAAAGAAAAGGGGATAAAATGCCCCAAAGTAAATGTTGAAAACAATGCATATGAATTGTACTTGAAATTAGAATACATGAATATGTGGAAAACATGGTTGATAGATAGTTAGATTTTGTACTATGATTACATGGATTGTTTAAGTTAGGTGGAAAGTTTAAGTTAATTAAGGATTCAGATTTTAGTCCATTTGGCCAAATACAATCCTACCTTAACCCTAACCCCATTACAACCCTTAAAAGGCCTCTTGATATGTGTATTTGTGCATTAAAATTATGTTGATTGTTAGATGAAGAGGAAGTCTTAGAAAGCAAGGTTAGTAGAGAATTGAGAGAATCGAACCTTAAACACTTGAGTGACTAGAGTGTATACACTACCAGTGAGGGTTCGATGCTCAATTCCTTGTTCCCTGCTTTCATGAGCTATTTTCTTCTACAAGTCTATTTGTACTTCATTTTTTATGATTTGAATTAGTGAAATCCAGTTCATATTTATCTTTGGAGAACTTATGTACTCTTAACCAAGTGATGAGCGGATAATTTATACGCTTTTTGGCATTGTTTTTAGTATGTTTTTAGTAGGATCTAGTTACTTTTAGGGATGTTTTCATTAGTTTTTATGTTAAATTCACATTTCTGGACTTTACTATGAGTTTGTGTGTTTTTCTGTGATTTCAGGTATTTTCTGGCTGAAATTGAGGGACTTGAGCAGAAATCAGATTCAGAGGTTGAAAAAGGACTGCTGATGCTGTTGGATTCTGACCTCCCTGCACTCAAAGTGGATTTTCTGGAGCTACAGAACTCGAAATGGCGCGCTTCCAATTGCGTTGGAAAGTAGACATCCAGGGCTTTCCAGCAATATATAATAGTCCATACTTTGGCCAAGAATTGACGATGTAAACTGGCGTTCAACGCCAGCCTTCTGCCCAAATCTGGTGTCCAGCGCCAGAAAAGGATCCAAAACCAGAGTTGAACGCCCAAACTGGCACAGAAACTGGCGTTCAACTCCACAAATGGCCTCTGCACGTGCTACACTCAAGCTCAGCCCAAACACACACCAAGTGGGCCCCGGAAGTGGATTTATGCATCAATTACTTACTCATGTAAACCCTAGTGACTAGTTTATTATAAATAGGACCTTTTACTATTGTATTAGGCATCTTTGGACGCCTGGTTCTTAGATCATGGGGGCTGGCCACATGGCCATGCCTGGACCTTTCACTTATGTATTTTCAACGGTAGAGTTTCTACACTCCATAGATTAAGGTGTGGAGCTCTGCTGTTCCTCAAAGATTAATGCAAAGTACTACTATTTTCTATTCAATTCTTTTTATTTCGCTTCTAAGATATCCATTCGCACCCAAGAACGTGATGTAGGTGATGATTATGTGTGACGCTCATCATCCTTCCCCCTTATGAACGCGTGCCTGACAAACACTTCTGTTCTACATGAATTAAGCTAGAATGAGTATCTCTTAGATCTCCTAACCAGAATCTTCGTGGCGTAAGCTAGAATGATGGCGGCATTCAAGAGAATCCGGAAGGTCTAAACCTTGTCTGTGGTATTCTGAGTAGGATTCAATGATTGAATGACTGTGACGAGCTTCAAACTCGCGAGTGTTGGGCGTTAGTGACAGACGCAAAAGGAGGGTGAATCCTATTCCAGCATGATCGAGAACCGACAGATGAATAGCCGTGCCGTGACAGGGTGCGTGAGCATATGATTCACTGAGAGGAGGGGATGTAGCCACTGACAACGGTGATGCCCTTGCATACAGCCAGCCATGGAAAGGAGTAAGACTGATTGGATGAAGATAGCAGGAAAGCAGAGGTTCAGAGGAACGAAAAGCATCTCCATTCGCTTATCTGAAATCCCTGCCAATGAATCTACATAAGTATCTCTATCCCTTTTATTGTTTATTTTAATCTAATAAAGTATCATATTTAAATCCGCCTGACTGAGATTTACAAGGTGACCATAGCTTGCTTCATACCAACAATCTCTGTGGGATCGACCCTTACTCACGTAAGGTTTATTACTTGGATGACCCAGTACACTTGCTGGTTAGTTGAACGGAGTTGTGTCCACACATAGTAAAGAGCCATAATAATGATTCCATACAATAACAAAGAGTACTACATTAATGTGATCACAATTTCGTCCACCAAGTTTTTGGCGCCGTTGCCGGGGATTGTTTGAGTTTTCGGCAAGCTTTTGGTCCGGTAACATCAGTGCCAAGTCTGATCCGGCAACAACGCCAAGTTTTTGGCGCCGTTGCCGGGGATTGTTTGAGTTTGGACAACTGACGGTTCATCTTGTTGTTCAGATTAGGTAATTTTCTTTTTATTTTATTTTCAAAAACTTTTCAAAAATATTTCTAAAATTTTCTCATCTGTTTTGCGAAAAAAAATAAAAATGTTTTCAAAAATAAATTATTCTATGGCTTCAAAATTTTTAAGAATGAATTCTAGTGTTTCATGAAATATGTTGAATCATATCTGGCTGTAAAGCCATACCCAAACTACTTTGGGATTGGTATTCAACTAATCAATCCAGCCCGTGTAATTATATGTTGCAGCCTGGCTGGCTGTAAAGCCATGTCTAAATTCATTTGGACTGAGGCTTGCAATTGGTTATCAAGAGCAAGCTAGTTGGAGCTAATCCACCTGCTACTGTTCCTGATCTACCCGCTGTTGATCCACGATCACCTGCTGAAGCTTGGCTGGCCATTGGCCATGTCTAGTATTTTGGACTGAAGCTTTCATTGAAAGCTTGGCTGGCTAGTGAGCCATGTCTAATTCCTGGACTGAAGCTTTAGACTAACATGGCAAGATTCCTGGAATTCATAATAAAAATTTTGGAATCCTTATTTTCCTTTTAATTTTCGAAAAATATAAAATAAAAATCCAAAAAAATTAGAAAATCATAAAAATCAAAAAAATTTTGTGTTCTTGTTTGAGTCTTGAGTCACATTATAAGTTTGGTGTCACTTGCATATGCATCTTGCAAATTTTCGAAAATTCATGCATTCATAGTGTTTTTCATGATCTTCAAGTTGTTCTTGGTAAGTCTTCTTGTTTGATCTTGATGATTTTTTGTTTTATGTTGTATGGTGTTTTTCATATGCATTCTTGAATTCTTAGTGCGTAAGCATTAAAGAATTCTAAGTTTGGTGTCTTGCATGTTTTCTTTGCATTAAAATTTTTCAAAATTTTGTTCTTGATGTTCATCATGACATTCAAAGTGTTCTTGGTGTTCATCTTGACATTCATAGCATTCTTGCATGCATCACATGTTTTGATCTAAAAATTTCATGCATTGCATAATTTTCATGTTTTCATAAAAAAAAAATTTTCAAAAATCAAAAAATATCTTTCCCTTTTTCTCTCATCAAATTCGAAAATTGAGTTGACTTTTTCAAAAAAATTTTAAAAATCAAATTGTTTCTCATGAGTCAAATCAAATTTTCAATTTGAAAATCTTATCTTTTTCAAAATCTTTTTCAAAAATCAAATCTTTTTCAAATTTAGTTATTTTCGAAAATTTCAAAAATATTTTTCAAAAATCTTTTTCTTATTTTTAATCAAATTTTCGAAAATAACACTAACAATTAATGTTTTGATTCAAAAATTTGAAGTTTGTTACTTGCTTGTTAAGAAAGATTCAAACTTTAAGTTCTAGAATCATATCTTGTGATTCCTTATGAATCAAGTCATTAATTGAGATTTTGAAAAATCAAATCTTTTTCAAAACTAATTTCTATCATATCTTTTCAAAAATATCTTCTTATCTTATCTTTTTCAAAAATATCTTTTCAAAATATCTTTTCTAACCACCTAACTTCTTATCTTTTCAAAATTTGTTTCAACTAACTAACTAACTTTTTGTTTGTTTCTTATCTTTTTCAAAACCACCTAACTAACTCTCTCTCTCTCAATTTCGAAAATATCTCTCCCCTTTTTCAAAATTTCTTTTTAATTAACTAATTATTTTTATTTTTAATTTTATTTCAAAAAAAAAATTTTCGAAAAATACTAACAATTTTTCAAAAAGCAATTTTCAAAAATCACTAACTCCTTTTCAAAATAATTTTCGAAAATTATACCTCCCACATCCTATTCTATTTATTCATTCATATCCTAACATCTCATCTCACATCTCTTCCATTCTCACAGTTGTGTTTCTTCCTATACATCACATTCTTTATCTCCCCCTCTTTTCTTCCATTCACAAAGGGATCCCTATACTATGGTATAAAGGATCTCTATTATTATTATCATTTTTCTGGCCATTCTTCCTTGTCATATGAGCAGGAGCAAGGATAAGAAAATTCTTTTGGAAGCAGATCCAGAACCTGAAAGGACTCTGAAGAGAAAATTAAGAGAAGCTAAAATACAACAATCCAGAGATAACCTTTCAGAAATTTTCGAACAGGCAGAGGAGATGGCAGCCGAAAATAATAATAATGCAAGGAAGATGCTTGGTGACTTTACTGCACCTAATTCCAATTTACATGGAAGAAGCATCTCCATTCCTGCCATTGGAGCAAACAACTTTGAGCTGAAACCTCAATTAGTTTCTCTGATGCAGCAGAACTGCAAGTTTCATGGACTTCCATCTGAAGATCCTTTTCAGTTCTTAACTGAATTCTTGCAGATATGTGATACTGTTAAGACTAATGGAATAGATCCTGAAGTCTACAGGCTCATGCTTTTCCCTTTTGCTGTAAGAGACAGAGCTAGATTATGGTTGGATTCTCAACCTAAAGACAGCCTGAACTCTTGGGATAAGCTGGTCACGGCTTTCTTAGCCAAGTACTTTCCTCCTCAAAAGCTGAGCAAGCTGAGAGCTGATGTTCAAACCTTCAGACAGAAAGAAGGTGAATCCCTCTATGAAGCTTGGGAAAGATACAAACAGTTGACCAAAAAGTGTCCTTCTGACATGCTTTCAGAATGGACCATCCTGGATATATTCTATGATGGTTTATCTGAGCTATCAAAGATGTCACTGGACACTTCTGCAGGTGGATCCATTCACCTAAAGAAAACGCCTGCAGAAGCTCAAGAACTCATTGACATGGTTGCTAATAACCAGTTCATGTACACTTCTGAAAGGAATCCTGTGAATAATGGGACGCCTATGAAGAAGGGAGTTCTTGAAGTTGATACTCTGAATGCCATATTGGCTCAGAACAAAATATTGACTCAGCAAGTCAATATGATTTCTCAGAGTCTGCATGGAATGCAAGCTGCATCCAACAGTACTCAAGAGGCATCTTCTGAAGAAGAAGCCTATGATCCTGAGAACCCTGCAATAGCAGAGGTAAATTACTTAGGTGAACCTTATGGAAACACCTATAACTCAACATGGAGAAATCATCCAAATTTCTCATGGAAGGATCAAAAGCCCCAACAAGGCTTTAATAATGGTGGAAGAAACAGGTTTAGCAATAGCAAGCCTTTTCCATCATCCACTCAGCAACAGACAGAGAACTCTGAACAAAATGCTTCTAATTTAGCAAATCTAGTCTCTGATCTATCTAAGGCCACTGTAAGTTTCATGAATGAAACAAGGTCTTCCATTAGAAATCTGGAAGCACAAGTGGGCCAGCTGAGTAAAAGGATCACTGAAATCCCTCCTAGTACTCTCCGAAGCAATACAGAAGAGAACCCAAAAGGAGAGTGCAAGGCCATTGACATAAGCGCCATGGCCGAACCTGTGAGGAGAGGAGAGGACGTGAATCCCAAGGAGGAAGACCTCCTGGGACGTCCAGTGATCAATAAGGAGCTTCCCTCTGAGGAACCAAAGGACTCTGAGGCTCATCTAGAGACCATAGAGATTCCATTGAACCTCCTTATGCCCTTCATGAGCTCTAATGAGTATTCCTCTTCTGAAGAGAATGAGGATGTTACTGAAGAGCAAACTGCCAAGTTTCTTGGTGCAATCATGAAGCTGAATGCCAAATTATTTGGCATTGATGCTTGGGAAGTTGAACCTCCCTTGTTCATCAATGAACTAAGTGATCTGGATCAACTGACATTGCCTCAGAAGAGACATGATCCTGGAAAGTTCATAATACCCTGCACCAAAGGCACCATGATCTTTAAAGCTCTGTGTGACCTTGGTTCAGGAATAAACCTCATGCCCCTCTCTGTAATGGAGAAACTGGGAATCTATGAGGTGCAAGCTGCTAAAATCTCATTAGAGATGGCAGACAGCTCTAGAAAACAGGCTTATGGACAAATAGAGGACGTGTTAGTAAAGGTTGAAGGCCTTTACATCCCTGCTGATTTCATAGTCCTGGATACTGGAAAGGAAGAGGATGAATCCATCATCCTAGGAAGACCTTTCCTGGCCACAGCAAGAGCTGTGATTGATGTTGACAGAGGTGAAATATTCCTTCAATGGAATGAGAACTCCCTTGTATTCAAAACTCAAGGATCTCCCTCTGCAACCATGGAGAGGAAGCAGGAAAAGCTTCTCTCCAAGCAGAGTCAACCAGAGCCCCCACAGTCAAACTCTAAGTTTGGTGTTGGGAGGCCACAACCAAACTCTAAGTTTGGTGTTGAACTCCCATATCCAAACTCTAAGTTTGGTGTTGGAGAGTCTCAACAAAGCTCTGCACATCTGTGAGGCTCCATGAGAGCCCACTGTCAAGCTATTGACATTAAAGAAGCGCTTGTTGGGAGGCAACCCAATGTTTATCTAATTCTTATTTTTATTGTTTTTCATGTTTTCTTAGGTTCATGATCATGTGGAGTCACAAAATAAACAAAAAAAAATTCAAAAACGGAATCAAAAATAGCAGAAGAAAAATCACACCCTGGAGGAGCATCTGTCTGGCGTTCAAACGCCAGAACAGAGCATAGTTCTGGCGCTGAACGCCCAGAATGGGAGCATCCTGGCGCTGAATGCCCAGAACAAGCATGGTTCTGGCGTTCAACGCCAGAAATGGCAGCAAATGGGCGTTGAACGCCCAAAATGGGCACCAACCTGGCGCTGAACGCCCAGAGTTGTGTGCAAGGGCATTTTGTATGCCTAAATTGGTGCAGGGATGTAAATGCCTTGACACCTCAAGATCTGTGGACCTCACAGGATCACCTCAGGATCTGTGGACCCCACAGGATCCCCACCTACCTCCACTCACTCTCTTCTCTCTTCTCAATCATCCTCTATTCCCAATAAACACTCTTCCCTATTAACCCTTTACCACTCACATCCAAACACCCACTTTCCTTCAAAATTCAACATCTCTTCCCCACCCAATCCCACCCATATGGCCGAATACACATCTCCCTCCATCTCCTCCATATCTTCTTCTTATTCTTCTATTCTTTCTTCTTTTGCTCGAGGGCGAGCAACATTCTAAGTTTGGTGTGGTAAAAGCATAGCTTTTTTGTTTTTTTTCCATAACCATTGATGGCACCTAAGGCCAGAGAAACCTCTAGAAAGAGGAAAGGGAAGACAAAAGCTTCCATCAAGGATATAGCTCAGTGGTAGAACATTTGACTGCAAATCAAGAGATCCCTGAGATACCTCAGGGGATACATTTTCTTCCACACAATTATTGGAAGCAACTTAGGGTGGAACATCAAGAGCACTCCTTCATCCTTCATGAAATCAGAGAAGATCTAAAAGCAATGAAGGAGGAGCAGCAAAGACAAGGAAGAGACATAGAAGAGCTCAAGGACATCACTAAGGTGGACTCATTCCTTGTTCTTACTTTCTCTGTTTTTTCGTTTTATACGTTATGTGCTTATATATGTTTGTGTCTTTATTACATGATCATTAGTAGTTAGTAACTATGTCTTAAAGTTATAAATGTCCTATGAATCCATCACCTCTCTTAAATGAAAAATGTTTTAATTCAAAAAAACAAGAAGTACATGAGTTTTGAATTTATCCTTGAACTTAGTTTAATTATATTGATGTGGTGACAATGCTTCTTGTTTTCTGAATGTATGCTTGAACAGTGCATATGTCTTTTGAAGTTGTTGTTTAAGAATGTTAAATATGTTGGCTCTTGAAAGAATGATGACTAGGAGACATGTTATTTGATAATCTGAAAAATCATAAAAATGATTCTTGAAGCAAGAAAAAGCAGCAAAGAACAAAGCTTGCATAAAAAAATAGCAGAAAAAAATAGGCAAAAAAAAAAATAGAAAGAAAAAAAGAAAAAGCAAGCAGAAAAAGCCAATAACCCTTAAAACCAAAAGGCAAGGGCAAATAAAAAAAGATCCCAAGGCTTTGAGCATCAGTGGATAGGAGGGCCTAAAGGAATAAAATCCTGGTCTAAGCGGCTAAACCAAGCTGTCCCTAACCATGTGCTTGTGGCGTGTAGGTGTCAAGTGAAAACTTGAGACTGAGCGGTTAAAGTCAAGGTCCAAAGCAAAAAAAAAAAAAAGAGTGTGCTTAAGAACCCTGGACACCTCTAATTGGGGACTTTAGCAAAGCTGAGTCACAATCTGAAAAGGTTCACCCAATTATGTGTCTGTGGCATTTATGTATCCGGTGGTAATACTGGAAAACAAAGTACTTAGGGCCACGGCCAAGACTCATAAAATAGCTGTGTTCAAGAATCATCATACTGAACTAGGAGAATCAATAACACTATCTGAACTCTGAGTTCCTATAGATGCCAATCATTCTGAACCTCAATGGATAAAGTGAGATGCCAAAACTATTCAAGAGGCAAAAAGCTATAAGTCCCGCTCATATGATTGAAGCTCTGTTTCATTGATAGTTTGGAATTTGTAGTATATTCTCTTCTTTTTATCTTATTTGATTTTCAGTTGCTTGGGGACAAGCAACAATTTAAGTTTGGTGTTGTGATGAGCGGATAATTTATACGCTTTTTGGCATTGTTTTTAGTATGTTTTTAGTAGGATCTAGTTACTTTTAGGGATGTTTTCATTAGTTTTTATGTTAAATTCACATTTCTGGACTTTACTATGAGTTTGTGTGTTTTTCTGTGATTTCAGGTATTTTCTGGCTGAAATTGAGGGACTTGAGCAGAAATCAGATTCAGAGGTTGAAAAAGGACTGCTGATGCTGTTGGATTCTGACCTCCCTGCACTCAAAGTGGATTTTCTGGAGCTACAGAACTCGAAATGGCGCGCTTCCAATTGCGTTGAAAAGTAGACATCCAGGGCTTTCCAGCAATATATAATAGTCTATACTTTGGCCATGAATTGAGGATGTAAACTGGCGTTCAACGCCAGCCTTCTGCCCAAATCTGGTGTCCAGCGCCAGAAAAGGATCCAAAACCAGAGTTGAACGCCCAAACTGGCACAGAAACTGGCGTTCAACTCCACAAATGGCCTCTGCACGTGCTACACTCAAGCTCAGCCCAAACACACACCAAGTGGGCCCCGGAAGTGGATTTATGCATCAATTACTTACTCATGTAAACCCTAGTGACTAGTTTATTATAAATAGGACCTTTTACTATTGTATTAGGCATCTTTGGACGCCTGGTTCTTAGATCATGGGGGCTGGCCACACAGCCATGCCTGGACCTTTCACTTATGTATTTTCAACGGTAGAGTTTCTACACTCCATAGATTAAGGTGTGGAGCTCTGCTGTTCCTCAAAGATTAATGCAAAGTACTACTATTTTCTATTCAATTCTTCTTATTTCGCTTCTAAGATATCCATTCGCACCCAAGAACGTGATGAAGGTGATGATTATGTGTGACGCTCATCATCCTTCCCCCTTATGAACGCGTGCCTGACAAACACTTCTGTTCTACATGAATTAAGCTAGAATGAGTATCTCTTAGATCTCCTAACCAGAATCTTCGTGGCGTAAGCTAGAATGATGGCGGCATTCAAGAGAATCCGGAAGGTCTAAACCTTGTCTGTGGTATTCTGAGTAGGATTCAATGATTGAATGACTGTGACGAGCTTCAAACTCGCGAGTGTTGGGCGTTAGTGACAGACGCAAAAGGAGGGTGAATCCTATTCCAGCATGATCGAGAACCGACAGATGAATAGCCGTGCCGTGACAGGGTGTGTGAGCATATGATTCACTGAGAGGAGGGGATGTAGCCACTGACAACGGTGATGCCCTTGCATACAGCCAGCCATGGAAAGGAGTAAGACTGATTGGATGAAGATAGCAGGAAAGCAAAGGTTCAGAGGAACGAAAAGCATCTCCATTCGCTTATCTGAAATCCCTGCCAATGAATCTACATAAGTATCTCTATCCCTTTTATTGTTTATTTTAATCTAATAAAGTATCATGTTTAAATCCGCCTGACTGAGATTTACAAGGTGACCATAGCTTGCTTCATACCAACAATCTCTGTGGGATCGACCCTTACTCACGTAAGGTTTATTACTTGGACGACCCAGTACACTTGCTGGTTAGTTGAACGGAGTTGTGTCCACACATAGTAAAGAGCCATAATAATGATTCCATACAATAACAAAGAGTACTACATTAATGTGATCACAATTTCGTCCACCACCAAGTAAGTAAAAGCATTTAGCATGTAGTTGCATTCATAGGTTGCATTTCATGCATTCTACCATTCCTCTTCATTTCTTTATAGCTTCTCTTGAGCATAGCATGAGGACATGCTAATGTTTAAGTGTGGGGAGGTTGATAAACCACTATTTTATGGTTTATCTTGTACTCAATTGAGTGGTTTTTATTAACTCTTTACCCACTTATTCATACTATTTGCATGGTTTTATATTTCCTTCCTAATTTTGTGTTTTGATTGAAAACATTCTTCTTTGATCTTATATTTGCTTATTATTAATCCTCTATTATTACCATTAGATGCCTTGATATGTGTGTTAAGTGTTTTCAGATATTATAAGGCAGGAATGGCTTGGAGGATGGAAAGGAAGCATGCAAAAGTGGAAGAAATACAAGAAGTTGGAGAAATTGCTAAGCTGTCCAGCCTGACCTCTTCGCACTCAAACGGCTAAAACTTTAGCTATAGAGGTCCAAACGATGCGGTTTCAGTTGCGTTGGAAAGCTAACGTCCGGGACTTCGATTTGATATATAATATTCTATAGTTCCCCTGACGCTAAGTGACGCGATCGTGTGATCCATGCGGCCGCGTCGCAGTGACGGAAATCCATCGTGGCAAAATTCGAAACCAGCGAATTCTGGACTGTTTTTGACCTAGTTTGTGGCCCAGAAAATACAGATTAGAGGCTATAAAGTGGGGGAATACATCCATTCATAGAAGGCTTAAAAATTTATAATTTTAGGAGTAGATGTAGTTTTTAGAGAGAGAAGTTCTCTCCTCTCTCTTAGGATTAGGATTTAGAATTTCTCTTAGTTTTAGGAGTGACTCTCAATCCCAGGTTTAATATTCCTTTTACTTTATATTCCTCTTTTTACTTTCAGATGCTTCAATGCTTGTATTAGATATGTTGCCCAATTGGCTTATGAACTTTTCATGTTAAGATCTGCATATTTTATTTAATATTATTTGAGGTATTTCAGATTTAAGATTGCTTTGCTTTATTTATATTAATGCTTTTAATTTAATTTAGATATTTTCTCCCTTCTGGCTTTGGTCAAGTGATTGGTAGTACTTGAGTTATCAAACTCAGCAAGTGATTGAAATTGGCAAATTTTGCTTTAGCTAGGATTGCTCTAACACTAGTCTCTCCACAGGAGTTGACTAGGACTTGAGAATCAAGCTAATCAGTCCACTTAAGCTTCCTTTGTTTAATAAAGGCTGACCAAGTGGGATTAAAACCCAATTCTCTTCACACTTGATAAGGATAACTAGGATAGGAATTCCAATTCTTATACCTTGCCAAGAGATTTTATTATTATTATTTTATTTTACTTGTCATATAACATATTCCCTCCTTACTTCCAAAACCCCAATTTACAAACTCATAACCAATAATAAGAACATACCTCCCTGCAATTCCTTGAGAAGACGACCCGAGGTTTGAATACTTCGGTTATCAATTATTTAAGGGTTTGTTACTTGTGACAACCAAAACGTTTGTACGAAGGGATTTCTGTCGGTTTAGAGACTATATCTACAACGCGACTGTTTTTATGACATTCTTTACTGGCAAAAATTCTAACGTCAGCTCTCCTCTTGATGGGTTCGTCCTACACTTGTTGTCCTTCCATAGACTTTTTGATGATTGGTAGCTCAAATGGGATGTACTCATCTACTCCCATTTTTATACCAGCATCTTTACATAACAGAGAGACCAAGCTTGGATAAGCCAATCTGGCATCTTTGGAGTTCTTGTTTGCAATCTTGTAAAGCTCACAAGCAATCAGCTTATGAACTTCCACTTTTTTTTCCAACATAATGCAATGAATCATCACTGCTCTTCTGATGGTAACCTCAGAGCGGTTGCTAGTGGGCAATATAGAGCACCCAATGAAGTCAAGCCAGCCTCTGGCGACTTGTTTGAGATCTCCTCTTTTGAGTTGGTTCGGGGCACCCTTTGTGTTGGTTGTCCATTTGGCTCCAGGGAGACATATGTCCTCTAGGATTTTGTCCAAGTTCAGGTTTGATCTCATCATTCTCCTATTAAAGGAGTCTGGGTCATCTTGCAGTTGAGGCAGCTTGAAGATCTCCCTTATTTTTCAGGGTGGGTGTGAACAATCTTCCCTCTTATCAGAGTTCTATAGTCATAAAATGCGGTTCCCGCTATTCTCTACCTGTCTGTCTGTCACAGATTTGCGTAGAATTCCTGAACCATGTTTCTTCCCACCTTTGTTTCAGGATTAGCTAGGACTTCCTAGCTCCTGTTTCGAATTTGCTCTTGGATCTCCGGATATTCATCTTATTTCATATCGAATTTAACTTCCGGGATCACTGACCTTAGACCCATTATTTTGTAGTAATGGTCTGAATGTTCTTTAGTTAAGAACTTCCCTTGATTCCAAAGTGGTTTTGGAATATTCTCTTTCTTGCCTCTTGAGTTAGTTTGTTTTCCTTTAGGAGCCATGATCTTAATGGGTATTAGCTTAGTGATCACGGATAACCACACCAAACTTAGAGGTTTGCTTGTCCTCAAGCAAAAGAAAAGAAAGGAGAGGGAAAGAGGGAGAGCCAAGTTTGACTTGTGGAGGAGAGGGGGAGAGGCCGAACCAACATTTAAAGGGAAGGGGGTGGGTTTCGAAAATTGTTTGAAAAATATATGATAGAAAAAGTGATTTGGAAAAGATAAGTGTGATAGGAAAAGATGTAATTTAAAATTGAAAAGATATGAAAGATATTTGAAAAAGATAAATTTGAGTTTTGAAAAAGATGTTGTGAAGATTTGAAAAAGATATTGATGAGTTGAAAAGATTTTAGAAGGAAAAGAGATAGAATTGTTTTGAAAAGGATTTGAAAATAACTTGAAGAGGATTAAAAAAAGGGTTTATGAAATAAGATACATTTGATATCTTTTGAAAAAGGATTTGAAAAATTAGGATTTGTAACATGTTTGTGCAAGAAATCATGAATTGAAACATAAAAAATGGAAAAAATTTGGATTGAAAACGAAATTGCCTACTCCCCGCAATCCTGGCGTTAAATACCCGATTGCTATATGTTTTGGGCGTTTAATGCCCACTTGGTGCTTGGTCTGGGCGTTTAACGCCCAGCTGTTGCTTCCAGCTGGCGTTAAACGCCAGAAACTCCTTTGTCACTGAGCGTTTTTCTGAACACCCAGGATGCTGTAAATCTGGTGTTAAATGCCCAGAAGCTGCTTCTTTCTGGCGTTTAACGCCCAGATGGCTATCTCTACTAGCATTAAACGCCCAATAGATGCTCCTTTTGGGCGTTTAACGCCCAATGGTGCCTCTTACTGGCGTTTTCTTGCCAGTGAGCTCCTTTTTTCTGTTTTGTGCTCTGAATCCTTCTGTAGCCCTGTGAACTTATGCAATTGATTCTTTACCTTGTTAATATTGAACTTATATGCTTTAACAATAAATAAAATGAAGAATAGAATAAAATAAAATAACAGAAAGAGTTTTGCTAATGGCTGGGTTGCCTCCCAGCAAGCGCTTCTTTATTGTCTTTAGCTGGACCTTGTTGAGCTTTTTAATCTAGGCTCAGCCTTGAGCATTCCTGCTCAACATTGCCTTCAAGATAATGTTTGATTCTCTGTCCATTAACAATGAAGTTCTTATTAGAATCAATGTCTTGAAGCTCCACATAGCCATATGGTGACACACTTGTAATCACATATGGTCCCCTCCACTGGGATTTCAGTTTTCCGGGGAATAGCCTGAGCCTAGAGTTAAACAGCAAAACCTTCTGTCCTGGTTCAAAGACTCTAGATGACAGTTTTCTGTCATGCCACCTTTTTGCTTTCTCTTTGTAAAGCTTGGCATTTTCGAAAGCAGTGAGTCTGAATTTCTCTAGCTCATTCAGCTGGAGCAATCTTTTTTCTCCAGCTAATTTAGCATCAAAGTTTAGGAATCTGGTTGCCCAGTAGGCTTTGTATTCTAGCTCCACGGGCAGATGACAGGCCTTACCATACACAAGCTGGTATGGAGAGGTCCCTATAGGAGTCTTGAATGCTGTTCTATAGGCCCACAGAGCATCATCCAAGCTTCTTGACCAATCCTTTCTACGGGTACTTACAGTCCACTCTAGGATTTTTTTCAGTTCTCTGTTAGAGACTTCAGCTTGCCCATTTGTCTGTGGATGATATGGAGTTGCCACTTTGTGGCTAATTTCATACCGGACCATGGCAGAGTAAAGCTGTTTGTTGCAGAAGTGGGTGCCCCCATCACTGATTAGCAATCTAGGGACACCAAATCTGCTGAAGATATGTTTCTGGAGCAACTTCAGCACTGTCTTAGTATCGTTAGTGGGTGTGGCAACAGCCTCTATCCATTTGGATACATAGTCAACTGCCACCAGAATATAAGTGTTTGAGTATGATGGTGGGAAAGGCCCTATGAAGTCAATACCCCATACATCAAACAACTCAGTCTCCAAGATCCCTTGTTGAGGTATGGCGTAACCATGAGGCAGATTACCAGCTCTCTGGCAACTGTCACAGTTACGTACAAACTCTCGAGAATCTTTATAAAGGGTGGGCCCGTAGAAACCACATTGGAGGACCTTGGTGGCTGTTCGCTCACCTCCAAAATAACCTCCATATTGTGACCCATGGCAATGCCATAAGATCTTCTGTGCTTCTTCTCTGGGCACACACCTACGGATTATTTCGTCTGCACATCTCTTAAAGAGATAGGGTTCATCCCACAAGTAGTACTTTGCATCAGTAATTAATTTTTCTTTTATTTCCTGCTGTACTCCTTGGGTATGAACCTTGCAGCTTTATAATTTGCTATGTCTGCAAACCATGGTGTTTCCTGAATGGCGAACAAGTGCTCATCCGGAAAGGTTTCAGAGATCTCAATAGAGGGGAAGAACGCCCCTTCTACTGGTTTTATTCGGGACAGGTGATCAGCCACTTGGTTTTCTGTCCCTTTTCTGTCTCTTGTTTCTATATCAAACTCTTGCAGAAGCAACACCCATCTTATGAGCCTAGGTTTTGAATCCTGCTTTGTAAGTAGATATTTAAGAGCCGCATGGTCAGTGTACACAATCACTTTTGATCCTACTAAGTATGATCTAAACTTGTCAATGGCATAAACCACTGCAAGCAATTCTTTTTTTTGTGGTTGTGTAATTTTTCTGGGCATCATTTAAAACACAGCTAGCATAATAAATGACATGCAGAAGCTTGTCATGCTTCTGCCCCAATACTGCACCAATGGTATGATCACTGGCATCACACATCAATTCGAATGGTAATGTCCAGTCTGGTACAGAAATAACTGGTGCTGTGACCAGCTTAGCTTTCAAAGTTTCAAACGCCTGCAGACACTCTGTGTCAAACACAAATGGCATGTCAGCAGCTAGCAAATTGCTCAAAGGTTTTGCGATTTTTGAAAAATCCTTTATAAACCTCCTATAGAATCCTACATGCCCCAGAAAGCTTCTGATTGCCTTAACATTGGCAGGTGGTGGTAATTTTTCAATTACTTCCACTTTAGCTTGATCCACCTCTATTCCCTTGTTTGAAATTTTATGCCCAAGGACAATCCCTTCAGTCACCATAAAGTGACATTTTTTCCAGTTTAAAACCAGGTTAGTCTCTTGGCATCTTTTCAAAACTAGTGTTAGGTGATCAAGGTAGGAGCTGAATGAGTCTCCATATACTGAGAAGTCATCCATGAAGACTTCAAGAAAATTTTCCACCATATCAGAGAAAATAGAGAGCATGCATCTCTGAAAGGTTGCAGGTGCATTACACAGCCCAAATGGCATCCTTCTGTAGGCAAATACTCCAGATGGACATGTAAATGCAGTTTTCTCTTGATCCTGGGGATCTACTGCAATTTGGTTGTAACCTGAATAGCCGTCCAAAAAGCAGTAAAACTCATGACCTGCTAGTCTCTCTAGCATTTGGTCTATGAATGGTAAAGGAAAATGATCCTTTCTGGTGGCTGTATTGAGCCTTTTGTAGTCAATACACATGCGCCACCCTGTAACTGTTCTTGTAGGAACCAGTTCATTTTTTTCATTATGAACCACTGTCATGCCTCCCTTTTTGGGGACAACTTGAACAGGGCTCACCCAGGGGCTATCAGAAATAGGATAAATAATCCCAGCCTCCAGTAGCTTGGTGACCTCTTTCTGCACTACTTCCTTCATGGCTGGATTTAACCGCCTCTGTGGTTGAACCACTGGCTTAGCATCATCCTCCAATAGGATCTTGTGCATGCATCTAGCTGGGCTTATGCCCTTAAGGTCACTTATGGACCACCCAAGGGCTGTCTTGTGTGTCCTTAGCACTTGAAGTAGTGCTTCCTCTTCCTGTGAATTCAAAGCAGAGCTTATGATCACTGGAAAAGTCTCACCTTCTCCCAGAAATGCATATTTCAGGGATGGTGGTAATGGTTTGAGCTCGGGTTTAGGAGGTTTTTCCTCTTCCTGAGGAATTTCTAGAGGCTCTTTCAATTCCTCTGAATCCTCCAGATCAGGCTAAACATCTTTAAAGATGTCTTCCAGCTCTGATTCAAGACTCGCAGCCATGTTGATCTCCTCTACTAAAGAGTCAATAAGATCAACTTTCATGCAGTCTTTTGGTGTGTTTGGATGCTGCATGACTTTGACAGCATTCAACTTAAACTCATCCTCATTGACTCTCAGGGTTACTTCCCCCTTTTGGACATCAATGAGAGTTCGTCCAGTTGCTAGGAAAGGTCTTCCTAGAATGAGAGTAGCACTCTTGTGCTCCTCTATTTCCAGCACTACAAAGTCAGTGGGAAAGGCGAATGGCCCAACCCTGACAATCATGTCTTCAATCACGCCTGATGGGTATTTAATGGAGCCATCAGCAAGTTGGAGACATATCCGGGTTGGTTTGACTTCTTCAGTCAACCCAAGCTTTTTGATAGTGGATGTAGGTATTAGGTTGATACTTGCCCCAAGATCACATACAGCTGTCTTCTTGCAATTACCCTCTAATGTGCATGTTATCATGATGCCAGGGCATCATGGCCTGTTTTTCTATGCTTTTTCAGTAGATTTTAATTCAGTTTTCATACAATTTCTGCTGATAAAGGAGCAAAAGCATGATAAATCTCTGCATGAAACAAAATCCCAAGCATAGGTGAATTTTAGTTAATATACATGGTAAATATGATGAAATAGATCACACTAAGTGAAAGAATGATTTTGAGCATTATTAGCACACTTAGTATAGTAAAGTTTATCTTGTATGTTACTTTGATACACTTTGTTTGCTTGATTTTAGACCAAAAGAAGCAGAGAAGAGCCACGTTAGTGGCTACGTTAGCACCACTAATGTGGCCATTAAAGTGGAAGGAAGGAAAGCTTGGAAAGCTAGTGAGAACGTTAACGCCACTAACGTTAGCAAAAGGCAAGAAGACCCACGTTAGCGACCCCGTTAGCTTCACTAACGTGGGCACTAACGTGGAAGAAAAGAGAAGCCCCAACGTTAGTGAGAAAGTTAATGGCATTAACTTTGAAGAAGGAAAGAAAAACGCCAATGTTAGTGGTAAAGGTGAGTGCCATTAATGTTTGCGAAGGCTAGAAGACTCACGTTAGCTTCCACGTTAGTTACATTAACGTGGGGACTAACGTGGAAGGAAAGGGAAACGCCAACATTAGTGAAAAAGGTGAGTGCCACTAACATTGGAGAAGCAAAGGAAGACCCACGTTAATGGCCACGTTAGTGTAGTTAACGTGGACATTAACGTAGGCAAAAATCTCACCCGGCAGCCTGACCATGCCTTCTTCAAACAAGAATAACTTGAGCCACAAAACTCCAAATGAGGTAATTCCAGTGGCATTGGAAAGTAGGATTCCAGAGCTTTCCAAGAATATATGGCACTACATGGTGGACACTAAATTTGAAGGAGAAAACCTGCCCCAAAAGTGTAAAGATGAACATGGTATCAACCTGTAGTAAGGCCAGCTGACCTCTTCACCTTCCAAGAAGTATAACTCGAGTTGTAAAGCTCCAAATGATGCGCTTCCAAATATGTTGTAAAGTAGACATCCAGGGCTTTCCAAAAATATATAATAGTATGGGGTGGACATTAAGTTGAGCTTCAGAAACTGGCAATTTTCAGCCCCTGATCGCGGACGTTATTGGCACTCACGTTTGCCAATAACGCCAGCCACTATGCCAGCAACCCTGTCCCCTTCAAAGGAGCATAACTTGAGTTACAGAGGTCTAATTGAGGTGATTCTAGTTGCGTTAGAAAGCTGACATTCAGAGCTTTCAACGATATATAATACTCTATAGTGGGCATGAAATTGGAGCACAAACCAAAGGCATCTTTTAAGCCCCAAAACACCAACTGGTAGCAAGTGTGACGTTAGCCACACTAACTTTAGCACTAACGCCACACTTGTAGCGTTAGTATGGCTAATGGAAGCAACAACGCCAAGTCATCTTGGACCTCAATTTGATTCACTTCTCTCTCAAGTCCACTTCAAAGCTCAAGCAAGCAAGCCCACAAGTGTCAACCAATCAAGGCCACAAGAAGCATGTAGAATAGAAATTTTCATTTCATTGTAATTTGCTTTTAATTTCATTTTGTAATTTAGGAGAGCCTATATAAAGGCCTTAGCTTTTACTTTGAAGATATACTGGAACGGAGAATTGAAGGAAGGGGGAGAGAGTGAAGACCAATTCGAACTTCTGTGAATTGGCACACTCCAAGGGGAGTGGGTCTTTGGACCCCTCCCCTCTCACACTCTTCTTCCTTTTCTCTTCTTTTCTTCCTTAGGAGTAGTTTAGTTTTCTTTGTACTTTTCATTTATGAATTTTGAAGTTTCAATTTTAGTTTCAATATTCATCTTTACTTTTCTGCACTTTCTTTCTTTTCTATTTTGGTAGAGCAATGATCAAGTAACTCTTTTCATTGGGTTAGAGAGCTCTGTTGTAATTTGATGGATCAATATTAGTTTTCATTATTCTTCTTCTATCTTTTCTCTTGATTTTACTAGAAAGCTTTCAATCTTCATCCAATTGGATAGTTATCCTGGAAAAGAAGCTATTCATACTTGGATCTCTTCTGAACCTTGGCAGAGGAATGAAGAGATCATGCTAGAAATGATTTCTCATGTTGGACCAAATTGGGGTTGGATGGGTATGTGACTATAACCCTACCAACACTTGATTTGGGAAAGCATGTGGTATAATCAGTGACCATACTTTATCTCTTCTCATGAGCAATTGACCAAGGAATTGGCTATTGATCAAGATTTGAGTGATTGAATTACCAAGATATTGGAATTCGATCACTTAAGATTGCCAAGGAGATCAATGAATGCATTGATTGAGGGAGAGATGAAAATGAACTTGATCTGGAGGATTGCAATATCTCTTGATCCCAATGTTCATTTTATTTTTAGTTCTTACATTTACTTTTCTTGCCATTTTACCTTTCTGCACTTTATTGCTTTCTTTACTTTTATGCGATTTACAGTTCCTTGTTACTCATCATCCAAATCTGAATCGTCTAACTAGGATAATCAATTAACCATTGATTGCTTAATCCATTAATCCCTGTGGGATTCGACCTCAATCTATTGTGAGTTATTACTTGATGACAATTCGGTATACTTGCTGAAGGGAAATTTGTTGAGAGACAAGTTTTGTGCGCATCAAGTTTATGGCGCCGTTGCCGGGGATTAATTGTGATTAACAAACTACCGGTTGGTTGATTACCTAGATTAGACATTTTCTTTTGTTTTGGCTTGTTCATGTAATTATTTTTGTTCTTTGTTTTCTATGCTCTGCAACTGTTTGTGTTAATGCCTAGGGCATCATGGCCTGTTTTTCTATGCTTTTCCGGTAGATTTTAATTCAGTTTTCATACAATTTCTGCTAATAAAGGATCAAAAGCATGATAAATCTCTGCATGAAATAAAATCCCAAGCATAGGTGAATTTTAGTTAATATACATGGTAAATATGATGAAATAGATCACACAAAGTGAAAGTATGATTTTGAGCATTATTAGCACACTTAGTATAGTAAAGTTTATCTTGTATGTTACTTTGATACACTTTGTTTGCTTGATTTCAGACCAAAAGAAGCAGAGAAGAGCCACGTTAGTGGCTACGTTAGCACCACTAATGTGGCCATTAAAGTGGAAGGAAGGAAAGCTTGGAAAGCTAGTGAGAACGTTAGTGCCACTAACGTTAGCAAAAGGCAAGAAGACCCACGTTAGCGACCCCGTTAGCTTCACTAACGTGAGCACTAACGTGGAAGAAAAGAGAAGCCCCAATGTTAGTGAGAAAGTTAATGGCATTAACTTTGAAGAAGGAAAGGGAAATGCCAACGTTAGTGGTAAAGGTGAGTACCACTAACGTTTGCGAAGGCTAGAAGACTCACGTTAGCTTCCACGTTAGTTACATTAACATGGGGACTAACGTGGAAGGAAAGGGAAACGCCAATGTTAGTGGTAAAGGTGAGTACCACTAACGTTTGCGAAGGCTAGAAGACTCACGTTAGCTTCCACGTTAGTTACATTAACATGGGGACTAACGTGGAAGGAAAGGGAAACGCCAACGTTAGTGGAAAAGGTGAGTGCCACTAACGTTGGCGAAGCAAAGGAAGACCCACGTTAGTGTAGTTAGCATGGACATTAACGTAGGCAAAAATCTCACCCGGCAGCCTGACCATACCTTCTTCAAACAAGAATAACTTGAGCCACAAAGCTCCAAATGAGGTGATTCCAGTGGCATTGTAAAGTAGGATTCAAGAGCTTTCCAAGCATATATGACACTACATGGTGGACACTAAATTTGAGGGAGAAAACATGCCCCGAAAGTGCAAAGATGAACATGGTATCAACCTGTAGTAAAGCCAGCTGACCTCTTCACCTTCCAAGAAGTATAACACGAGTTGTAGAGCTCCAAATGATGCGCTTCCAAAGGTATTGGAAAGTAGACATCCAGGGCTTTCCAACAATATATAATAGTATGGGGGTGGACATTAAGTTGAGCTTCAGAAACTGGCAATTTTCAGCCCCTGATCGCGGACGTTATTGGCACTCACGTTTGCCAATAACGCCAGCCACTATGCCAGCAACCCTATCCCCTTCAAAGGAGCATAACTTGAGTTACAGAGGTCCAATTGAGGTGATTCTAGTTGCGTTAGAAAGTTGACATTCAGAGCTTTCCAACGATATATAATACTCTATACTGGGCATGAAATTGGAGCACAAATTAGAGGCATCTTTTAAGCCCCAAAACACCAACTGGTAGCAAGTGTGACGTTAGCCACACTAACTTTAGCACTAACGCCACACTTGTAGCGTTAGTATGGCTCACGGCAGCAACAACGCCAAGTCATCTTGGACCTCAATTTGATTCACTTCTCTCTCAAGTCCACTTCAAAGCTCAAGCAAGCAAGCCCACAAGTGTCAACCAATCAAGGCCACAAGAAGCATCTAGAATAGAAATTTTCATTTCATTGTAATTTGCTTTTAATTTCATTTTGTAATTTAGAGGAGCCTATATAAAGGCCTTAGCTTTTACTTTGAAGATATACTGGAATGGAGAATTGAAGGAAGGGGGAGAGAGTGAAGACCAATTCAAACTTCTGTGAATTGGCACACTCCAAGGGGAGTGGGTCTTCGGACCCCTCCCCTCCCACACTCTTCTTCCTTTTCTCTTCTTTTCTTCCTTAGGAGTAGTTTAGTTTTCATTGTACTTTTCATTTTTTAATTTTGAAGTTTCAATTTTAGTTTTAATCTTCATCTTTACTTTTCTGCACTTTCTTTCTTTTCTATTTTGGTAGAGCAATGATCAACTAACTCTTTTCATTGGGTTAGGGAGCTCTGTTGTAATTTGATGGATCAATATTAGTTTTCATTATTCTTCTTCTATATTTTCTCTTGATTTTACTAGAAAGCTTTCAATCTTCATCCAATTGGGTAGTTATCTTGGAAAAGAAGCTATTCATACTTGGATCTCTTCTGAACCTTGGAAGTGGAATGAAGAGATCATGCTAGAAATGCTTTCTCATGTTGGACCAAATTGAGGTTGGATGGGTATGTGACTATAACCCTACCAACACTTGATTTGGGAAAGTATGTGGTATAATCAGTGACCATACTTCATCTCTTCTCATGAGCAATTGACCAAGGAATTGGCTATTGATCAAGATTTGAGAGATTGAATTACCAAGAAATTGGAATTCGATCACTTAAGATTGCCAAGGAGATCAATGAATGCATTGATTGAGGGAGAGATGAAAATGAACTTGATCCGGAGGATTGCAATATCTTTTGATCCCAATGTTCATTTTATTTTTAGTTCTTACATTTACTTTTCTTGCCATTTTACCTTTCTGCACTTTATTGCTTTCTTTACTTTTATGCGATTTACAGTTCCTTGTTACTCATCATCCAAATCTGAATCGTCTAACTAGGATAATCAATTAACCATTGATTGCTTAATCCGTTAATCCCTGTGGGATTCGACCTCACTCTATTGTGAGTTATTACTTGACGACAATTCGGTATACTTGCCGAAGGGAAATTTGTTGAGAGACAAGTTTTGTGCGCATCATATCATGAAGCTCCCGGGATCTTTAAGCTTTTCTGGAAAGCTTTTTAGAATGACTGCACTGTATTCTTCAGTGAGGAGAACTCTTTCAGTTTCTCTCCAATCCTTCTTATGACTCAAGATCTCTTTCATGAACTTGGCATAAGAAGGTATTTGCTCAAGTGCCTCTGCAAACGGAATCTTTATCTCAAGAGTCCTGAGATAGTCTGCAAAGCGAGCAAATTGCTTATCCTGCTCCTCTTGGCGGAGTTTTTGAGGATAAGGCATCTTGGCTTTGTATTCCTCAACCTTGGTTGCTGCAGGTTTATTTCCTACAGAGGTGGTTGGGGAAGCCTTTTTAGAGGGGTTGCTATCAGCACTTGTGTGTGTCTGATCCCTCATTGGCGTTTGAATGCCAGGGGTGGAAGCTGGATTGGCGTTGGACGCCAACTCCTTACCTGTTCCTGGCATTTGAACGCCAGAACTGAGCTTCCTTTGGGCGTTTAACGCCAACTCCTTGCTTGTTTGTGGCGTTTGAATGCCAGAACTGAGCATGGGTTGGGCTTTTAACGCCAGCTCTCCATCCTTTTTTGGTGTTTGAGCGCCAGAATCATTCCTCTCTGGGCTCTTACTGTCCTCAGAAGGATTTTGGATGATATTTTGCTCATCCTCTGTCAGTTGTTCTTTCCTTGGCTTTCTGCTGTTTTGAAGCGAGGTATTTAATATTTTCCCACATCTTAATTGAACTGCCTGGCACTCTTCTGTTATCTACTTTGATAACTGCTGTTTTGTCTGATTCAATTGTGCCTCTATATTTTTATTAGCATTTTTAGTGTCTTGTAGCATCTTCTTGAATTCTGCTAGCTATTTTGTTAGAAAGCACAATTGTTGATTGAGTTCAGCAACTTGTTCTGGAGGACCAAGTTCAGTAGACACTGCTTTGGTTTCTTCTTTTATAGAGGACCCATTACTTATGTACAGATGCTGGTTTCTGGCAACTATATCAATAAGCTCTTGAGCCTCTTCAACAGTTTTCCTCATATGTATAGATCCACCAGCTGAGTGGTCTAGGGACATCTGAGCTCCTTCTGTAAGCCCATAGTAGAAGATGTCTAACTGCACCTACTCTGAAAACATTTCAGAGGGACATTTCCTTAGCATCCCTCTATACCTTTCCCAGGCATTATAAAGGGATTCATCATCCTCTTGTTTAAAGCCTTGGATATTGGTATGCGAAATTGTTACTCAGGTTGTGAATTATTATTCGAAATTGATTCCCTGGCAATGGCACCAAAAACGGATGCACAAAACCATGGTCTAAACATATCTTCACAACTTCGCATAACTAACCAGCAAGTGCACTGGGTCGTCCAAGTAATACCTTACGTGAGTAAGGGTCGAATCTCACGGAGATTGTTGGTATGAAGCAAGCTATGGTCACCTTGTAAATCTCAGTCAGGCGGATATAAAATAGTTAAGTAGTTTTCGAAATTTAGTAATAAAAGAAGGATAGAAATACTTATGTAAATCATTGGTGAGAATTTCAGATAAGCGTATGGAGATGCATTTGTTCCTCTGAACCTCTGCTTTCCTGCTGTCTTCATCCAATCAGTCTTACTCCTTTCCATGGCTGGCTTTATGCAAGGGCATCACCATTGTCAGTGGCTACATCCCCTCCTCTTGTAAAAATGGTCCAAGATGCCCTGTCACGGCACGGCTAATCATCTGAGGTTCCCGATCATGCTGGAATAGGATTCACCCTCCTTTTGCGACTGTCACTACGCCCAGCACTCGCGAGTTTGAAGCTCGTCACAGTCATTCAATCATTGAATCCTACTCGGAATACCACAGACAAGGTTTAGACTTTCCGGATTCTCTTGAATGCCACCATCATTCTAGCTTACACCACGAAGATTCTGATTAAGAGATCTAAGAGATACTCATTCAATCTAATGTAGAACGGAAGTGGTTGTCAGGCACACGTTCATAGGGAATGATGATGATTTTCACGTTCATCACATTCAGGTTAAAGTGCGAATGAATATCTTAGAAGCGAAATAAGATGAATTGAATAGAAAACAGTAGTACTTTGCATTAATCTTTGAGGAACAGCAGAGCTCCACACCTTAATCTATGGAGTGTAGAAACTCTACCGTTAAAAATACATAAGTGGAAGGTCCAGGCATGGCCGAATGGCCAGCCCCCAAAACGAGATCACAGGATCAAAAATACAATCCAGGATGATCCAAAGATAAAACTCAGGATGTCTAATACAATAGTAAAAGGTCCTATTTATAATAAACTAGCTACTAGGGTTTACAGAAGTAAGTAATTGATGCATAAATCCACGTCCGCGGCCCACTTGGTGTGTGCTTGGGCTGAGCTTGAATGTTACATGTGCAGAGGCTCTTTCTGGAGTTGAATGCCAGGTTGTAACGTATTTCTGGCGTTCAACTCTGGTTTGTGACTTGTTTCTGGCATTTAACTCCAGACAGCAGCATAGAACTGGCGTTCAATGCCCTTTTACGTCGTCTAAACTCGGCCAAAGTATGGACTATTATACATTTCTGGAAAGCCCTGGATGTCTACTTTCCAACGCAATTAAAATCTTGCCATTTTGAGTTCTGTTGCTCCAGAAAATCCACTTTGAGTGCAGGGAGGTCAGAATCCAACAGCATCAACAGTCCTTCTTCAACCTCTGAATCTGATTTTTGCTCAAGTCCCTCAATTTTAGCCAGAAAATACCTGAAATCACAGAAAAACACACAAACTCATAGTAAAGTCCAGAAATGTGAATTTAGCATAAAAACTAATGAAAACATCCCTAAAAGTAACCAGATTCTACTAAAAACATACTAAAAACAATGCCAAAAAGCGTATAAATTATCCGCTCATCACAACACCAAACTTAAATTGTTGCTTGTCCCCAAGCAACTGAAAATCAAATAGTATAAAAAGAAGAGAATGTACTATAAATTTCAAACTATCAATGAAACATAGCTTCAATCATATGAGCGGGACATATAGCTTTTTGCCTCTTGAATAGTTTTGGCATCTCACTTTATCCATTGAGGTTCAGAATGATTGGCATCTATAGGAACTCAGAGTTCAGATAGTGTTATTGACTCTCCTAGTTCAGTATGATGATTCTTGAACACAGCTTGTTTTATGAGTCTTGGCCGTGGCCCTAAGCACTTTGTTTTCCAGTATTACCACCGGATACATAAATGCCACAGACACATAACTGGGTGAACCTTTTCAGATTGTGACTCAGCTTTGCTAAAGTCCCCAATTAGAGGTGTCCAGGGTTCTTAAGCACACTCTTTTTTTGCTTTGGACCTTGACTTTAACCGCTCAGTCTCAAGTTTTCACTTGACACCTTCACGCCACAAGCACATGGTTAGGGACAGCTTGGTTTAGCCGCCTAGACCAGGATTTTATTCCTTTAGGCCCTCCTATCCACTGATGCTCAAAGCCTTGGGATCCTTTTTATTTGTCCTTGCCTTTTGGTTTTAAGGGTTATTGGCTTTTTTTTTTTGCTTGCTTTTTCTTTCTATTTTTTTTCGCCTATTTTTTTTCTTTTTTTTTTCTTTTTTTTTCTGCAAGCTTTGTTCTTTGCTGCTTTTTCTTGCTTCAAGAATCATTTTTATGATTTTTCAGATTATCAAATAACATGTCTCCTTGTCATCATTCTTTCAAGAGCCAACATATTTAACATTCTTAAACAACAACTTCAAAAGACATATGCACTGTTCAAGCATACATTTAGAAAACAAGAAGCATTGTCACCACATCAATATAATTAAACTAAGTTCAAGGATAAATTCAAAACTCATGTGCTTCTTGTTCTTTTGAATTAAAACATTTTTCATTTAAGAGAGGTGATGGATTCATAGGACATTCATAACTTTAAGACAAAGTTACTAACTACTAATGATCATGTAATGAAGATACAAACATAGATAAGCACTTAACATAGAGAAAACGAAAAATAGAAGAAATAAGAACAAGGAATGAATCCACCTTAGTAATGGTGGCGTTTCCTTCTTGAGGAACCAATGATGTCCTTGAGCTCTTCTATGTCTCTTCCTTGTCTTTGTTGCTCCTCCCTCATTGCTTTTTGATCTTCTCTAATTTCATGAAGGATGATGGAGTGCTCTTGATGTTCCACCCTTAATTTTCCCATGTTGGAGCTTAGTTCTCCTAGGGAGGTGTTGATTTGCTCCCAATAGTTTTGTGGAGGAAAATGCATTTGAGGCATCTCCGGGATCTCATGGTGATGAGCTTCATGCGCCTCTTGAGCTCCATGAATGGGCTCTCTTGCTTGCTCCATCTTTTTCTTAGTGATGGGCTTGTCCTCTTTAATGAGGATATCTCCCTCTATGTCAATCCCAGCCGAATTGCATAGGTGGCAAATGAGGTGAGGAAAGGCTAACCTTGACATAGTGGAGGACTTGTCAGCCACCTTGTAGAGTTCTTGAGGCATAATTTCATGAACTTCCACCTCTTCTCCAATCATGATGCTATGGATCATGATGGCCCGGTCTATAGTAACTTCAGACCAGTTGCTAGTGGGAATGATTGAGCATTGAATGAACTCCAACCATCCTCTAGCTACAGGCTTAAGGTCCAGTCTTCTTAGTTGAATCGGTTTGCCTTTTGAGTCAATCTTCCATTGAGCTCCTTCTACACATATGTCCATGAGGACTTGGTCCAACCTTTGATCAAAGTTGACTCTCCTTGTGTAGGGGCGTGCGTTCTCTTCCATGTTTGGCAAGTTGAACGCCAACCTCACATTTTCCGGACTAAAATCTAAGTATTTCCCCCGAACCATGGTGAGATAATTCTTTGGGTTCGGGTTCTTACTTTGATCATGGTTCCTAGTGATCCATGCATTAGCATAGAACTCTTGAACCATTAGGATGCTGACTTGTTGGATGGGGTTTGTTAGAACTTTCCAACCTCTTCTTTGAATTTCATGTCGGATCTCCAGATACTCATTTCTTTTGAGTTTGAAAGGGACCTCGGGGATCACCTTCTTCTTGGCCACAACATCATAGAAGTGGTCTTGATGGGCTTTGGAGATGAACCTTTCCATCTCCCATGACTCGAAGGTGGAAGCTTTTGTCTTTCCTTTCCCTTTTCTAGAGGATTCTCCGGTCTTAGGTGCCATCAATGGTAATGGAAAAACAAAAAGCTTATGCTTTTACCACACCAAACTTCGAATTTTTCTCGCCCTCGAGCAAGAGAAGAAAGAAAAGATGAAGAAGAAGAAGAAAAGATGGAGAAGAGGGGGGAGGTGTGTTTCGGCCAAGAAGAGAAGAGAGGGTTGTGTTGTGTGAAAATGAGGAAGAATGGAAGGCTTTATATAAGGAAGGGAGGGGGGGTTAAGGTTCGGCCATTTAGGGTGGGTTTGGGTGGGAAATTGATTTTGAATTTTGAAGGTAGGTGGAGTTTATGAGGTAGGTTTATGGGGAAGAGTGGATGGATGTGAGTGGTGAAGAGGTGATGGGGAAGAGAGATTGAGGTGATTGGTAAAGGGTTTTGGGGAAGAGTGTTTATGGGATTGTGTGAAAGAGGGGTGAGAAGAAGTGAGTGGAGGTAGGTGGGAATCCTGTGGGGTCCACAGATCCTGAGGTGATCCTGTGGGGTCCATAGATCCTGAGGTGTTCAAGGATTTACAACCTTGCACCAAATTAGGCATGTAAAATGCCCATGCACACAACTCTGGGCGTTCAGTGCCAGGTTGGTGCTTGTTCTGGGCGTTGAACGCCCATTTGTAGCCTATTTCTGGCGTTGAACGCCAGAACCATGCTTGTTCTGGGCGTTCAGCGCCAGCTCTCCTCCAGGGTGCATTTCTGGCGTTCAAACGCCCAGATGCTACCCATTTCTAGCGTTTAGCGCCAGAACCATACTCTGTTCTGGCGTTGAGCGCCCAAAACATGCTTCTTACTGGCGTTTAAACGCCAGTAAGGTCTTCCTCCAGGGTGTGATTTTTCTTCTGCTGTTTTTGATTCCGTTTTCAATTTTTATATTTATTTTGTGACTCCACATGATCATGAACCTAATAAAACATGAAAAACAAAAAAAAAATTAGATAATTAAACATTGGGTTGCCTCCCAACAAGCGCTTCTTTAATGTCAATAGCTTGACAGTGGGCTCTCATGGAGCCTCACAGATGTGCAGAGTTCTGTTGAGACCTCCCAACACCAAACTTAGAGTTTGGATATGGGGGTTTGACACCAAACTTAGAGTCTGGTTGTGGCCTCCCAACACCAAACTTAGAGTTTGACTGTGGGGGCTTTGTTTGACTCTGCTTTGAGAGAAGCTTTTTATGCTTCCTCTCCATGGATGCAGAGAGAGATCCTTGAGTTGTAAACACAAGGTTGTCCTCATTTAATTAAAGGATCAATTCTCCTCTGTCCACATCAATCACAGCTCTTGCTGTGGCTAGGAAAGGTCTTCCTAGGATGATGGATTCATCCTCTTCCTTTCCAGTATCCAGGACTATGAAATCAGCAGGGATGTAAAGGCCTTCAACCTTTACTAACACGTCCTCTACTTGTCTATAAGCCTGTTTTCTTGAATTGTCTGCCATCTCTAATGAGATTTTAGCAGCTTGTACCCCATAGATTCCCAGTTTCTCTATTACAGAGAGGGGCATGTGGTTTATCCCTGAACCAAGGTCGCACAGAGCCTTAAAGATCATGGTGCCTATAGTACAAGGTATTATGAACTTTCCAGGATCCTGTCTCTTCTGAGGCAATGTCAGTTGATCCAGATCACTTAGTTCATTGGTGAACACGGGAGGTTCATCTTCCCAAGTATCAATGCCAAATAATTTGGCATTTAGCTTCATGATTGCACCAAGGAACTTGGCAGCTTGCTCTTCAGTAACATCCCCATTCTCTTCAGAAGAGGAATACTCATCAGAGCTCATGAATGGCATAAGGAGGTTCAATGCAATCTCTATGGTCTCTAGATGAGCCTCAGAGTCCTTTGGTTCCTCAGAGGGAAGCTCCTTATTGATCACTGGACGTCCCAGGAGGTCTTTCTCCTTGGGATTCACGTCCTCTCCTTCCCTTACAGGTTCGGCCATGGTGCTTATGTCAATGGCCTTGCACTCTCCTTTTGGATTCTCTTCTGTATTGCTTGGGAGAGTACTAGGAGGGATTTTAGTGATCCTTTTACTCAGCTGGCCTACTTGTGCCTCCAAATTTCTAATGGAAGACCTTGTTTCATTCATGAAACTCACAGTGGCCTTAGATAGATCAGAGACTAAATTTGCTAAGCTAGATGGATTCTGCTCAGAATTCTCTGTCTGTTGCTGAGTGGATGATGGAAAAGGCTTGCTATTGCTAAACCTGTTTCTTCCACCATTATTAAAGCCTTGTTGAGGCTTTTGATCCTTCCATGAGAGATTTGGGTGATTTCTCCATGATGGATTGTAGGTGTTTCCATATGGTTCACCCATGTAATTTACCTCTGCTATTGCAGGGTTCTCAGGATCATAAGCTTCTTCTTCATAAGAAGCCTCTTGAGTAATGTTAGATGCAGCTTGCATTCCATTCAGACTCTGAGAAATCATATTGACTTGCTGAGTCAATATTTTGTTCTGAGCCAATATGGCATTCAGAGTATCAACTTCAAGAACTCCCTTCTTCTGAGGCGTCCCATTACTCACAGGATTCCTCTCAGAAGTGTACATGAACTGGTTATTAGCAACCATGTCAATGAGTTCTTGAGCTTCTGCAGGCATTTTCTTTAGGTGAATGGATCCACCTGTAGAAGTATCCAATGACATCTTTGATAGCTCAGATAAACCATCATAGAATATATCCAGGATGGTCCATTCTGAAAGCATGTCAGAAGGACACTTTTTGGTCAGCTGTTTGTATCTTTCCCAAGCTTCATAGAGGGATTCACCTTCTTTTTGTCTGAAGGTTTGAACATCAGCTCTAAGCTTGCTCAGCTTTTGAGGAGGAAAGAACTTGGCTAAGAAAGCCGTGACCAGCTTATCCCAAGAGTTCAGGCTGTCTTTGGGTTGAGAGTCCAACCATATTCTAGCTCTGTCTCTTACAGCAAAAGGGAAAAGCATGAGCCTGTAGACTTCAGGATCTACTCCATTAGTCTTAACAGTATCACAGATCTGCAAGAATTCAGTTAAGAACTGAAAAGGATCTTCAGATGGAAGTCCATGAAACTTGCAGTTCTGCTGCATCAGAGAAACTAGCTGAGGTTTCAGCTCAAAGTTGTTTGCTCCAATGGTAGGAATGGAGATGCTTCTTCCATGTAAATTGGAATTAGGTGCAGTAAAGTCACCAAGCATCCTCCTTGCATTATTGTTGTTGGGTTCGGCTGCTATCTCCTGTACTTGTTCGAAATTTTCACTAAGGTTGTCTCTGGATTGTTGTAATTTAGCTTCTCTTAGTTTTCTCTTCAGAGTCCTTTCAGGTTCTGGACCAGCTTCAACAAGAATGCCTTTTTCCTTGTTCCTGCTCATAAGAAAGAGAAGAGAACAAGAAAAGAAGAGGAATCCTCTATGTCACAGTAAAGAGGTTCCTTATTGTTAGTAGAAGAAGAAAAGAAGAGAAAAAATTCGAACACAGATAGAAGAGGGGGTTCGAATTTGGTGAGTGATGTGAGGAAGAGATGTTAGTAGATGAATAAATAAATAGAATAAGATGAGAGAGGGAGAGGATTTTCGAAAATAATTTTTGAAAAAGAGTTAGTAATTTTCGAAAAATAATTTTTGAAAAAGGTTAGTAATTTTTTTGAGGAGTTTAAAATCAAAAGTTAAAATAATTAATTGATTAAAAAGAATTTTTTGAAAAAGAGGGAGATATTTTCGAAAATTAGAGAGAGAGAGTTAGTTAGGTGGTTTTGAAAAAGATAAGAAACAAACAAAAAGTTTGTTAGTTAGTTGAAACAAATTTTGAAAATCAATTTTGAAAAGATAAGAAGTTAGGAAGTTAGAAAAGATATTTTGAAATCAATTTTTTGAAAAAGGTAAGATAAGAAGATATTTTTGAAAAGATATGATTGAAATTAGTTTTTGAAAAAGATTTGATTTTTAAAATCACAATTAATGACTTGATTCACAAGAAATCACAAGATATGATTCTAGAACTCAAAGTTTGAATCTTTCTTAACAAGTAAGTAACAAACTTGAAATTTTTGAATCAAAACATTAATTGATGATGTTATTTTCGAAAATTATGTGATAAAGATAAGAAAAAGATTTTTGAAAAATAATTTTCGAAAATAAATAAGAAAAATGAAAAAGATTTGGTTTTTGAAAAGAGATTTTGAAAAAGATAAGATTTTTTTTTAAATTGAAAATTTGATTTGACTCATAAAAACAACTAGATTTTAAAAATTTTTGAAAAAGTCAAATCTAATTTTCGAAATTTTAAGAGAGAAAAAGGGAAAGATATTTTTTTTTATTTTTGAATTTTTATGATGAGAGAGAAAAACATGAACATGATGCAATGCATGAAAATTTTTAGATCAAAACAATGAATGCATGCAAAAATGCTATGAATGTCAAGATGAACACCAAGAACACTATGAATGTCAAGATGAACATCAAGACTTATTTTTGAAAAATTTTTAATGCAAAGAAAACATGCAAGACATCAAACTTAGAGATCTTTAATGCTTAGACACTAAGATTTCAAGAATCCATATGAAAAACATCATACAACACAAAACAAGAAAACATCAAGATCAAACAAGAAGACTTACCAAGAACAACTTGAAGATCATGAAGAACACTATGAATGCATGAATTTTCGAAAAATGCAAGATGAATATGCAATTGACACCAAACTTATAACATCACACATGACTCAAACAAGAAACACAAAAATATTTTTGATTTTTATGATTTTATGATTTTTTTTGTATTTTCTTTTAAAATTTTTTTTCGAAAATCATTTTGAAAAAAAAAGAAAAACAGGGATTCAAAATTTTTAATATGAATTTCAGGAATCTTATGCTCTAAAGCTTCAATCTGAGGGTTAGACATGGCTTAATAGCCAGTCAAGCTTTAGAATGGATTTAGATCCATTGAGGTGATTAGTTGAAGACCAATCCCAAAGGAGTTTGGGTATGGCTTTTCAGCCAGATAGGATTCAACATGTTACCATAAAACTCTAGAATTCATTCTTGAAAGTTTTGAAGCCATAGAATAATTTATTTTTGAAAACATTATTTTTATTATTTTATTTTTTTTTCGAAAACAAAAGAAAAATTTTTGAAAACAAAACAAAAAGAAAATTACCTAATCTGAGCAACAAGATGAACCGTCAGTTGTCCAAACTCGAACAATCCCCGGCAACGGCGCCAAAAACTTGGTATGCGAAATTGTTACTCAGGTTGTGAATTATTATTCGAAATTGATTCCCTGGCAATGGCACCAAAAATGGATGCACAGAACCATGGTCTAAACATATCTTCACAACTTTGCATAACTAACCAGCAAGTGCACTGGGTCGTCCAAGTAATACCTTACGTGAGTAAGGGTCGAATCCCACGGAGATTGTTGGTATGAAGCAAGCTATGGTCACCTTGTAAATCTCAGTCAGGCAGATATAAAATAGTTAAGTAGTTTTCAAAATTTAGTAATAAAAGAAGGATAGAAATACTTATGTAAATCATTGGTGAGAATTTCAGATAAGCGTATGGAGATGCATTTGTTCCTCTGAACCTCTGCTTTCCTGCTGTCTTCATCCAATCAGTCTTACTCCTTTCCATGGCTGGCTTTATGCAAGGGCATCACCGTTGTCAGTGGCTACATCCCCTCCTCTTGTGAAAATGGTCCAAGATGCCCTGTCACGGCACGGCTAATCATCTGAGGTTCCCGATCATGCTGGAATAGGAATCACCCTCCTTTTGCGTCTGTCACTACGCCCAGCACTCGCGAGTTTGAAGCTCGTCACAGTCATTCAATCATTGAATCCTACTCAGAATACCATAGACAAGGTTTAGACTTTCCGGATTCTCTTGAATGCCGCCATCATTCTAGCTTACACCACGAAGATTCTGATTAAGAGATCTAAGAGATACTCATTCAATCTAATGTAGAATGGAAGTGGTTGTCAGGCACGCGTTCATAGGGAATGATGATGATTGTCACGTTCATCACATTCAAGTTGAAGTGCGAATGAATATTTTAGAAGCGAAATAAGATGAATTGAATAGAAAATAGTAGTACTTTGCATTAATCTTTGAGGAACAGCAGAGCTCCACACCTTAATCTATAGAGTGTAGAAACTCTACTGTTAAAAATACATAAGTGGAAGGTCCAGGCATGGCCAAATGGCCAGCCCCTAAAACGAGATCACAGGATCAAAAATACAATCCAGGATGATCCAAAGATAAAACTCAGGATGTCTAATACAATAGTAAAAGGTCCTATTTATAATAAACTAGCTACTAGGGTTTACAGAAGTAAGTAATTGATGCATAAATCCACTTCCAGGGCCCACTTGGTGTGTGCTTGGGCTGAGCTTGAATGTGACACGGGCAGAGGCTCTTTCTGGAGTTGAACGCCAGGTTGTAACGTATTTCTGGCGTTCAACTCTGGTTTGTGACTTGTTTCTGGCGTTTAACTCCAGACAGCAGCATAGAACTGGCGTTCAACGCCATTTTACGTCCTCTATACTCGGCCAAAGTATGGACTATTATACATTGCTGGAAAGCCCTGGATGTCTTCTTTCCAACGCAATTGGAAGCGTGCCATTTTGAGTTCTGTAGCTCCAGAAAATCCACTTTGAGTGCAGGGAGGTCAGAATCCAACAGCATCAGCAGTCCTTCTTCAACCTCTGAATCTGATTTCTGCTCAAGTCCCTCAATTTCAGCCAGAAAATACCTGAACTCACAGAAAAACACACAAACTCATAGTAAAGTCCAGAAATGTGAATTTAGCATAAAAACTAATGAAAACATCCCTAAAAGTAACCAGATTCTACTAAAAACATACTAAAAACAATGCCAAAAAGCATATAAATTATCCGCTCATCAGATATCCAGCCTTAGCTGTGTCATCCTTTTTGGAGGGAAATATTGATTCAGAAATTTGTCTGATAACTGTTTCCATGTCCTTATGCTTGTTATGGGTTGGTTATTTAACCACCTTTTGGCTTGATCTTTTACAGCAAACGAAAATAGTAACAGCCTGTATACATCCTGATCTACCTCCTTGTCATGTACTGTGTCAGCAATTTGCAAGAATTGTGCCAGAAACTCAGTAGGTTCTTCCTGTGGAAGACCGGAATACTGGCAGTTTTGCTGCACCATGACAATGAGCTGAGGATTTAGCTCAAAACTGCCTGCTTTGATGGAGGGTATACAGATACTACTCCCATATGCAACAGTAGTGGGGTTAGCATATGACCCCAGAGTCCTTCTGGACTGTTCATTTCCGCTTATATCCATGACGGAAAAAGGGAGATGATGTGAATTAAAAGTAGAATATATTTTTATTTTTTTTATTTTTTTTTAGAAAACAGAAATTAGAAAAAAAAATAAAATAAAATGAAAAATGGGTGAGGATTTTCGAAAAATGAAGAGAGAAAAAAAGTGGTTAGGAGGTTTTGAAAAAGATATGATTTTTAAAAAAAAATTAAAAAGGATATGATCTGAAAAAGATATGATTTTTTTTTAAAAACTTGACAACTAAGATATGATAAGATAAAATTTTGAAATTGAAATCTGATTTTTTATGAAAAATTTCGAAATATTTGCTTAAAAATAGTTAGAAAAGATATTTTTTTGATTTTTCAATTTTATGATGAAAGAGAAAAACACACAAAAGACACACAACTTAAAATTTTTAGATCTAATGCACCTTATTTTCGAAAATTTTGGAGGGAAAACACCAAGGAACACCAAACTTAAAAATTTTAAGATCAAAACACAAGGAAGACTCAAGAACACCTTGAAGACTCACAAGAACTTGAAGATAGAACAACAAACTTAAAATTTTTAGAAAACCAAAATAAAATTTTCGAAAACTAAAGAAAAATCAACAAGAAAACACTAAACTTAAAGTTTGGCACAAGATTTATTCAAAGAAAAATTTTTTTTGAAAAAATTTTAAAAAGAAGATAGCCAATTACCAAGAACATAAGCACAACGCTCTAGCCAATTGAGCTATAAATTTAACGTGTTTTAATAAGGTATTTAATAAATAAAGATTTTTTTGAAAACAGATATTTTGAAAAAGCACAAGAAAAACAAGAAAAGACACAGAACAAGAAGAACAAAAGATCAAACAAGGAAAATAAACAAGAATAACTTGAAGATTAAGAAAGAACAATGAACAGAAATTCGAAAATTTAAAAGAAAATAAAAACATGCAATTGACACCAAACTTAAAATATGAAACTAAACTCAAACAGAAAAACTCAATTTTTAGCTTATAAAAATTTTCGAAAACAATTAAAAAGAGAAAATAAGGATTTAAAAAAATTCAACCAAAAACAATAATAGAAGACTCTAAACCAAAAAGAAAAATTTTCCTAATCTAAGCAACAAAATAAACCATCAGTTGTCCAATACTCGAACAATCCCCGGCAACGGCGCCAACAACTTGGTGCACGAAATTGTGATTCACACTTTTCACAACTCCGCACAACTAACCAACAAGTTCACTGGGTCATCCAAGTAATACCTTACATGAGTAAGGGTCGATCCCACGGAGATTGTTGGCTTGAAGCAATCTATGGTTACCTTGTAAATCTTAGTCAGGAGATTTATTATGATTATCAGCTTGAATTGCGAAAAAAAAAAGAGCATGAAATAAATACTTGTTATGTAGTAATAGAGAATATGTTGGAGTTTTGGAGATGCTTTGTCTTCTGAATATCTGCTTTCCCCCTGTCTTCTTCTTCATGCATGCAAGGTTCCTCCTATGGCAAGCTGTGTGTTGGTGGATCACCGTTGTCAATGGCTACCATCCGTCCTCTCAGTGAAAATGGTCCAGGTGCGCTATCACCGCACGGCTAATCATCTGTCGGTTCTCACTCATGCTGGAATAGGATCCATTGATCCTTTTGCGTCTGTCACTACGCCCAACCCTTGTGAGTTTGAAGCTCGTCACAGTCATTCAATCCCTGAATCCTACTCAGAATACCACAGACAAGGTTTAGACTTTCCGAATTCTCAAGAGTGCTGCCAATGGATTCTAGCTTATACCACGAAGATTCTGATTAAGGAATCCAAGAGATACTCATTCAATCGAAGGTAGAACGGAAGTGGTTGTCAGGCACGCGTTCATAGATTGAGAATGGTGATGAGTGTCACGGATCATCACATTCATCATATTGAAGTGCGAATGAACATCTTAGATAGAAACAAGCGTGTTTGAATAGAAAACAGAAATAATTGCATTAATTCATCGAGACACAGCAGAGCTCCTCACCCCCAACAATGGAGTTTAGAGACTCATGCCATCAAAGAGTACAAAGTTCTGATCTAAAATGACATGAGATACAAAATAAATCTCTAAAAGTTGTTTAAATACTAAACTAGTAACCTAGGTTTACAGAAAATGAGTAAACTAAGATAGATAGTGTAGAAATCCACTTCTGTGGCCCACTTGGTGTGTGCTGGGGCTGAGACTTGAGCTTTACATGTGTCTAGGCTGTTTCCAGAGTTAAGCACCAGGTTGTAACCAGTTTCTGGCGTTTAACTCCAACTTGTAACCTGTTTTTGGCGTTTGACGCCAGAATACAACATGGAACTGGGGTTGAACGCCAGTTTACGTCGTTTATCCTTGAGCAAAGTATGGACTATTATATATTGCTGGAAAGCCCTGGATGTCTACTTTCTAACGCAATTAAGAGCGTGCCATTTAGACTCCTATAGCTCTAGAAAAGCCATTTGGAGTGCAGGGAGGTCAGAATCCAACAGCATCTGCAGTCCTTTTTCAGCCTGAATCAGATTTTTGCTCAGCTCCCTCAATTTCAGCCAGAAAATACCTGAAATCACAGAAAAACACACAAACTCATAGTAAAGTCCAGAAATATGAATTTTTCCTAGAAACTAATAAAAATATACTAAAAACTAACTAAAACATGCTAAAAACTACATGAAATTACCCCCCAAAAAGCATATAAAATATCTGCTCATCAATGGCTCTGATGGTGTGTCAGGCTCGGAGGGGATGTCGCCGCTAGATCAGATCATCAACTTGAGGTGCTCATAGCGTCGCTTGTTGCGACGCTCAGATCTCTCATATCGCCGCCGGTTGCGGTACTCCATCTGGTCCAGCTGCTGAAATAGGCGGTGCACGAGGTGGTAAACGGGCTCTGAGACAGGTGGAGGTGCAGTGGTGGTAGCTGGGGCAGCAGTAGATGAAGAAGGGGCAGCTGAAGGTGTGGCTGTCTCATCAGAAGCAGTGAGGAATGGGGGTCTGTAACCCAAAACCTGAAACTTCCTACTGTGAGGGATAATCTTCTTGCAGTCTGCAGCAAGTGGCTTCTCATTAGCAAGCTCCCAAGGCACGTCAGCTCGACGGCCGAGTTGGATAATCAGATAAGGGAAAGGGAGAGTGCCTCGGACATGGACCTTGGCCATGTAATACCGGATGAATCGTGGAAGATACAGGTCCTTACCCTCCATCACACACCAGAGGAGGGTGATCATAGCAGCAGGCAGCTCCGTCTCATGAGTGCTCGGCATAACAAAGTTGCTCAGGATTTGGTGCCAGAGCCGAGCCTCATCATTCAGATACATCAGCTTGATTCCCTTAGGCATTGCTGTGTTCTTTCCATGACCCAGGGGACAGTAGGATCAAGGGCTATCCTCTGCTTGACAGCATCCCAGTCAAATATCAGAAAGCGCATGTCCTCTTCAGCCTTTTGGTAACCGTCAGGCTTATCTGACTTAGGCTGAAGCTGCAGAATATCCTCAATGGATTCCTCAGTGACCAGTATCTGTTTCCCTCTGAGGTGCACTGCATCCAGGGAAGTCTTGAAATAGTTGCAGTAAAACTCTCTTACCCAGGAAGCATTGACCTCTGTCAGGTTTCTCTCCAAGAAGAACCAGCCTCTCTGTTTTATCTGATCGGAGGTGTACTGCTGTAGTTCTTTTGGAATTTTCAGAGTTCTCTCCAAGTACAGGTTCCTGGAGGTGGCAAACACTGGATACTTCAGCTCATAGTATCTGTTTGCAAATTCTACCGGATCTGTGGCAGTGAGGAGCTGGTCAGCCTTCTCCTGCGGGGTAAAGTGCTTTTCCCGCCAGGAGTCATCATGCATAATGTCCAAGATAGACATAAAGGATTCACCTCTTTTCCTTTTGCCAGTGGTGGCTTTGCCTTTTCCTTTTCGTTGAGGGTCAGACATCCTAAAAAGCAGAAATTCTAGGATATAAATGAAGAACAAAGCAGGAAAACAAGTAGGCAAATAGAATAATAGCAATATAAGCACATGGTGGCAAAAGAGCAGTAGAATAATGAAATGAGTTAAATATATGTGCATTATGGAATGTATTTGAGTTAGAAATCTGAGATGAAAAATCACAATCCAAAATATACTATAAGTAGAATACCTGTTAATTAGGAGAAACAATAATCATGCCATGAGTTAAAAAGTTGAAAGAGTGAGTTAAAAAGCAAAGGGAGAAGTTAGAAAGTTAAAAGTGATTAAAAGTGAAAAAGAGGTTAGAAAGTGGAAAGCATTCAGTTAGGAGAAAGAAAGTTAAAGTAAGTGGCATGATAAATGTTTCCTATGTAACAAGAAATTCACAAATTTAAAGAATAAGCAACTCATATTCAAGCAAGGATATCAGGTTGATGATGATTCATATAGATATAGAAATAGCAAAAATTGAAATCGAATCATCAAAAGTGCAATTTATGAACCAGGAAATTGAAAGGAAAAAGAATGCTAGCCCGTGCGTTCATGAATTGGTTTAGTTGTAGCTAAGTAGTGCAAAATTGAAAATTGCTAAAACCAACTCCTGAATGTAAAAATGAAACAATTTGCAAAAATTGGACAGCATTCCGGCTAAAATTGGATGTTCTCGGGTGATAAACAGCAAGGAAAACAGTTCATATGAATATAAATAAAGCTGCAAATAGACACAAACAGTAGGAACAGTAAAGAACAGTCTCAACAGCAGCATGAAATACGAAAGAACAGCATATGAACAATATGATCATCACAGCAACATCAGAATTGCGAAATTTATAAAACAAGTAGCAAGAACAGCGCAATTATCAGGCCTAAATCCACTAACTACATCCTAGCTACCTAACCACCTAGAATCCACTATAAACATGCATCTCTAACTATCCTAAGTTTGAATATAAACTGAAAAATATGCAACTAACTACGAATGAAAGAAAAATGGCGTTCGGTGGAACTTGGTAGGTGTATGAACTAAGGTAGGGATCAGAGAGATGGCGGTGGTAAAGTGGTGGTGCTGGGAGGGGGTACGGCGGCGCGGTGGCAGAACAGGGCAGCGCGGTGGTGGAGCAGGTTGTGATGGAGGGTGGGGTTTGGGTTGGGTGAGGGGTTGTGATGGTGGGAAGGGCGGTGCTGGCGGCGGGGTGGAAGGAGTTGGAATGGGAGGCGGCACGGTGGCGTGGTGGTGGTGGCTGGCCGCGTTGGGGGGCAGCAGTGGTGGAGGGAAGAAGAGAAAGAAAAAGGAGATGGGAGGAAGAAGGAGGGGGGTGGGCATCGCGGTGGGTCTGGGTGTTTGGGGGTGGTGCGGCGGTCGAAGGTTTTGGCGGTGGTGATGGTTTGCAGAGGAGGGAGTTGCAGAGAAGGGAAGGGGAAAGGGGGGGGGTATGGGGGGGCACGATGGGGTTAGGGTTCGTGTGACTGGGGGTTAGTGGGTTTAAATCCACGCGAACGCGTGGGGCACGCGATCGCGTGACTAGGGTGAAGTGGGGTTGACGCGGTCGCGTGGTTGACGCGGTCGCGTGGTTGACGCGATCGCGTAGAATGGGTAAAAGATGGATGACACGGATGCGTGAGGCATGCGACTGCATCGCTGTAAATTGTGCTAAACGCCCAATTCCAGCGTCGTTTCAGTGCAACTCTCTGTCTCCATTTAGGGTGCCATGCTATCCACGCGACGCAGACGCGTCGCTCACGCTTTCGCGTGGGATGGGTGTTTTGCAAGTGACGCGTTCGCGTCAGGGACGCGGACGCGTGGGCCATTTTGTGCTAAACGCACACCAGCCGCACGATTCCAGCCCAGATTTCTAGGTGTTGGATTTTTACGCCGATTTCTAGATCACGCATTCGCGTGAGTGACGCGGACGCGTGGGAGGTGTTTTTCGCGACTGACGCGAACGCGTTAGCAACGCGGTCGCGTCGTGTGCTTTTTTTTTATGCAATTATGCAGTATGCAATGCTAATGAATAATATTCAGGTTCAATAAAAATAATATAATATAAAAACAAACAACACAAAAAATTGAAAAAGAAACGACCATACCATGGTGGGTTGTCTCCCACCTAGCACTTTTAGTTAAAGTCCTTAAGTTGGAAATTAGATGAGCTTCCTGTTATGGTGGCTTATGCTTAAATTCATCCAGAAATATCCACCAATGTTTGGAATGCCAACAGCCTCCGGGGTCCCAAACTAGGCATGTAAAGCTTTTGAGCAGCTTCAAACAGATTCTCAGGCTCCCGGGGTGACGAATGTCAGAATAGATTCCAGGATCCCAAACTTTGTTTTTAAATCCGCCTTCGTCTTGATCTATATTGTTCCATCTGGGGGGTTTAGAAATTGTATTCTCACCAAGATGACCAAACGCCTTCCGAGACCCATTCAATTGAACTTGATACCAATCTTTGCACTTCGAATCGAAGCGCGGAACCTTATTGAACCTTGTACACCAGCTCTGAGTACGAGCCATTTCCCTCTTACTCTTAAAGCCGCATAGAGCTCTAAACTGGCCATATGTTTCAAGCAAACCATATTCAAGCGGAAAAGTAAAGATAAAGGTTAAGGATTGTACCCACTTGAAGCTTGTATTAGGTGGTAATGGTCTTGGGATAGGTGTTTCTAGTGGTTCTATAAGTTCTACTCCCTTGTATTCTTCTGTGAATTCCTCCACTTCTTTGCAAAATTTTTCAACTGCAACTGCGTCCTGATCAAAGTCTTCTATGTCTTCCTCGTCACTCAAGTCATATGTTGGAGGTTGAGAGAAATCTACCTCGACATCATCTTCGTATTCACTTGGATAAGATTCTTCAGGCTCAAGGAGTTCAGTTGCGGATGTGAGTTCATGATTAGGAGAGCTTGATTCATGATCATCACTGCCTATGGAATCAACTTCTTGGTCTGTTCCGTCTAAGTTTTCACAAGGTGTATGCTTTGGAGGTTGTGCACTATCTTCTTTGGCATCAATTTCGAACTTCTCAGTAGAATCCTTTATAGCTCTCGATTCCCATGGAGTTTCATCATCTCCTAAATCTTCAACCACTTCTTCCTCTACAACTATCATGGCTTCTTCCACTTGTTCCAATACAAAGCCATGCTCCTCATTGTCCACCGGAGTTTCTAGTATTTCCTTCATGCTACGCTCTTCTTTTGATTCTCCACATGTAGCCATGGGAGTGCTCCGAGTGCTCAGATGTCGGGAAGCTATTATATTTACTACCTCAGTTAAGGCAGTAGTGAGTTCCAGTACGCCCCTTTGCATCCTCGCTTGCCCTTGAAGAAGAACACGAAGTTTGTCATTCATTGGAGGTTGAGGTGGGTATGAGGGTTCATTGGTTGGGGAAGAGGGTTCAAAATAAGAATGTGGTGGTTCTTGGGAGTAATTGGATTGGGATTGTGGTGGGTAAGGGTCATACGGTGGTGAATGGTGAAAAGGAGCTTGTGAGTGTGGTGGTTCAAAGCTACGTTGAGAGGATGGTCTATAAGCACAGGGTGGGGCTTATTGGTAATTACAAGAGGATCCACCATATCTATCAGCTTGATATGCATTGTAGAGTGGTCCTCGTCCATGATATCTTGGAGGGTGTTGTTGCCTAAAGGGTTGATCAGGGCCTCTTGGCTCCATCCATCTTTGATTGCTTAGACCTTGATGCATATTCCTGTTGTAGCTTCCACTCCTTTCAACAGATTTAGAACCAAACTCAAAGCGAGAGGGGTGAGAATTCATAGTAGGTAATAGAAATAAAAGGGAAAAACAAAAACAAATAAACAAGTAAAAGAAAAATATTTACAATAACCAATAATAAGGCACACATTTGCAATTCCCCGGCAACGGTGCCATTTTGACGTTCGGTTTTTCTATCGGTAAAGAAATATAAAAATATGATCGCGTTGTAAGTATAGCTTCTAAACCAACAGAAAATCCTTTCGTACAAACGTTTTGGTTGTCACAAGTAACAAACCCCTTTAAAATTGATAACCGAAGTATTTAAACCTCGGGTCGTCTTCTCAAGGAACTGCAGCGAGGTGTTCTTATTATTGGTTATGTGTTTTGTAAATTGGGGTTTTGAAAGTAAGGAACAAGTAATTTAAATGACAAGTAAAATAAATAAATAACTGTAAAATAAACTATTGGCAAGGTATGGAAATTCAGAAGTCCTATCCTAGTTACTCCTATGAGAATTGAAGTTAATCCCACTTAGTTAACCTTTGCGAAAGCAAGGGAAAGTCAAGTGAACTAATTAGTTAGATTCCCAAGTCCTAGCCAACTCCTAAGGAAAGACTAGAGTTAGTGGAATACCAGTCAATTAGCCGACATAACAATTAATCACGATAAGTTGATAACTCAAGAGCCTCCAGTTAATCAATTAAAGCCAAGAATATAAAAAGCTAAACAAGAATCATAAATCTGAAATACCTCAATTGCATTAATAAGAGAAAATCAATCTAAACATAAAGAGTTCATAAGCCAATTTAGCAACATAAGTAATTAAATGAGAGCATTAAAGTATCCGAAAATAAAAGAGAGATATAAAGTAAAAGAAATATTGAACCTGATGAAGAGTTAAAATCCTAAATCCTTTAAGAGGAATCCTAATCCTAAAACCTAAGAGAGAGGAGAGAACCTCTCCCTCTAAAAACTACATCTAAACTATGAAAAGTGAATAATTGAAGGCCTCCCTATGAATGGATGCATTCCCCCACTTTATAACCTCTAATTTGTGCTTTCTGTACTTGGATCTGGGCCAAAAAGGGTTTCAGAAATTGCTGGGAGCGTTTTCTGCAGTTTCTGGTACATGGTGTCTGTCACGCGTTTGCGTGGGTCATGCGGTCGCGTCATCTGGGAGTTTTCCTTGTCACGCGTTCGCTTCGGTCACGCATACGCGTCATCTGTGTTCTGCTCAAGGCACGCGTCCGCGTTAGTCACGCGTTTGCATCACTACCTTTTCGCGCTAGGCCGCGTCGTCCATGCGTTCGCGTCGCTGCCAGTTTCTTCAAAAACTCCATTTTATGCTTTTCTTCTATTTTTGTATGTTTTCTTTCCATCTTTTAAATCATTCCTGCCTTAGGAGATCTGAAAATACTCAACACAGAAATCACGGCATCGAATGGTAATAAAAGGTAATTAAAATAATTATTTTTAAAGCATAGGAAATATGTTTTTCACATGTATCACATAATAAGGAAGGAAAAGTAAAACCATGCAATTTGACATGAATAAGTGGGTGAAGGGTTAAATAAATCACTTAAATTGAGCATAAAATATATCATAAAATATGGGTTTATCAGAATGCAACTATATGATAAAATAATTTTGTCTACTTAGTTAAAAATAAATAAATTCTTTCAAGACAAAAATAAATCAAATTCCACTAACTCAAATCATACAATAAAAACAAGTGGACTTGTAGGAAGACAACTTATGAAAGCAGGGAACATAGAATTAAGCATTGAACCCTCACTGATGGTGTATGTGTACTCTAGTCTCTCTAGTGTATAGGGTAATCACTCTACTCTTCTCTAATCATGCTTTCTAAACTTTGTTCTTCACCTAACCAATCAACAAGTATTTAATGTACCAATGCAAACATCATGAGGTCTTTTAAAGGTTGTAATGGGGCCAAGGTAAAGGTGAGGGTATATATATGGCTAAGTGAGCTATAAATTGAATCCTTGATTATCCTAAGCTTTCACCTAATATACATACTCTATTTTCTTCTTAGATCATCCTTAACTACCCAAAATTCTCCCACTTTTTGTTTTACATACTCATGCATTAACTTTTTCTCTTAACTTGTATCATATATGCATTGATTTTTTAACTTAATTTAGCATTGGGGTAATTTTATCCCCTTATTCATTTATCTAATTACTTATTTATTTGATTTTTTTTTGAAAATAACAATTCCAATGCACATGGATTTTTAATTTTTCTAGTTTCACATGAGTAGGTACCCAAATTCCCAACATTGTATCATGACACATTCCCTTATTAACCAATGTTCCCACAGTTTCCCATACTTAATTGATACACACTTCCTATCTTAAGCTAACCAAAGATTCAATTTGGGGTATTACTTATTTTTCTGCTTAAGGCTAGTAATGTGGTAAAATATAGAACAAATAGGATTTAAAAGGCTCAAAGTGGCTAACAAAGGTAAATGGAAGGGTAGGCTATTTGGGGTAAGTGAGTTAACAAAATAATGGCCTCAATCATATGCATGCATATAACACATTAAATATTGGACATATAGGATGGAACAAAATATAGATTACAATCATAGAGAAGCAAACACACAAGAATAAAAATTTTTTTATGGTTAAATATTGTAACCATTTCATTAAGCTCAAGTCTCACAGGTTGTGTGTTCTAGCTTTAAACTATGTTCCAAATACAACTTCCAAACAAGTTTAACACAAAAGTTTTAATTTAAATTAGTGAAATCTTTCAAAAATAGGGTCTTAAAAAGAAACTTATTATTTTCAACTAATTAGAACATGCATGCAACTAACCTATGCAATTTATCCTATCCTAATTTATTAAAAATTAAAGAAATATCCTATTCTATTGGTGCTAAGAAAACTAAATTACCTCCAAAAGTCAGGTACTGACCGACCTCCCCACACTTAAAGCTTGGCACCGTCCTCAGTGCCATCTGTCAGGAACAACGGGGGGCTGGTAGCAGCATCTCCACAATCGGGACCGTCATGGCTCCCTGTGCTGGTAAATGAAGTGGAGTCCGGGGTGTCTGGGTCTTCTTTAGGTGGGTGGTTACCAATAAGAAGCTCCTTGAGGTATGTAAATCTACGCTTGTTACGGCGCTCTCTTTGCTTTCCTTTCCAGTCAAGCTGGTCTAGCCTCTCAAGTATTAGATGGAGCAGTTGGTTTGTTGAAGGTACTTGTGATGTGGAAGATGAAGGAATGTATTCTGCTGGTTCTGCAGGCCAGCTAGCAGTGGCTGCTGGAGGTCTGATATATTTCCCGTTAGGGACGTACTGATCCTCTCGTGGAATCATGGCCTTGGTGTCCCCAGCTCTGTAGGAGATTCCAACTGCTGAGACTGTATCTGAAACTAAGGCGGGAAAAGGTAGATTGCTCGCAATCTGTACGTGTCCCATAGCATGCCGAATGTGTCTTGGTAAATTGAGGTGCTGGTATGTAAGGATACACCAGAGTAAAACTGCCATGTCTGCGGTGAAGGAGGACTCGTGAGTGCTCGGAAAGACGTAATAGGACATAATCTGTGCCCATACTCGAGCCTCCACGGTGAGTGCTGAAGCCAATATGCTCTTAGGTCGAGATCGATGGTATCTATAGATCCATCTACTACCAGGTTGTGCTATAACTCTGAGAACGGTGTCCCAGTCAAATTGGTATGTCTGGCATTTGAATGAGGCTTCTTGGAATGCGTCCAATCCTTCTAGAGCAGGGGGAAGATCTAAAGCTCGTTGAATGGCCTCTTCTGTTATGGGAACTTGCTTCTGACGGACATAGACAGACTGCATGGTTGGCATGTGAAAATTGGAGTAGAATTCAACTACCCATGAAAGATTAACCTGTCTTGGCTGTCTCCGTAGGAATCCCCATTGTCTTCGCTCAATTTGCGGCTCAACAAATTCAATAATGTTGGTTGGGAGGATGAGAAGGTATTCGTTATTATAATTCCTCTCAGCTAGGATAGGGAACATCTGCTCACAGTAGCGGTTAGGGAACCGCGCAGTGTCCTTTGCTGGAGAAGCTTTTTCTTTTTTATTGACCTTGATTATCCTCTTAATTCGTTTTGTTGAGGGCTTTACTACTGTTGAAGATGGCTCTGCCACTAATGCTCTTTTTGTTCCTTTCCTTGCTGGTAGTTTAGGAGTAGCTTTCTCTTTACCCTTCTTGGTGGCCATCCTGAAAAGGGAAAAGGTGAGTAACTTTAAAAATTTAAGGGTTAGAGCAAGGAAGGAGATGGAATAAGTGATAATCAATGCACGGTAAAGAAGGATGTCGTTAACACATGGTCTAGACTACATGTGAAAAGTTCATCAATGGAAATATAGCAAGTGCATGTGATGGCAATTAAATGCAAGATGTTTATTGGCATGCTGGCAAAGGCATGAGTAGCATAGATCAAGCATTCAATGTCCAAGTTAGATTACCAACCCTTTCAAACTAACAACCTGTTTGTATTGACAATTATATTTAATCAATAAAATATAAAAGGGGTTTTGTGAAAAACAGGCATTTAGAGTAGTAGAATAGAGTAATATAAAAATAATGCATAATGACAAACAGGCTTTTTCACAAACACATAGCATGCATGGTAAATAAGTTATTAAAAGTATTAATTTGAACATGCAAGCAACCATTTAAGAAGTAATATTAATTGTCAAACAATTCCACAATAACTCACAAGCAAAATATAGAAGTAAATAATCACCTAATTAAATTTCTAACACCAATTAAAGGAATAAAAAGAAAGAGAAAGAAAAAGAAACAGTAAGAAAAGTTAATCCGTAAAGATAAAGCATCTCCGAAGCCTTAACTATATCATTATCATTGCTTTCTTCATATTAATCTGGTATTCTTCTTTTTATTATTTTCGTTTATGCTTTCAAACAAACAATCATCTTTTCTAATAGCCTGACTAAGATTTACAAGATAGTAATTGCTTGCTCAATCCAACAATCTCCGTGGGATTTGACCCTCAGTCACCTGAGGTATTACTTGGACGACCCGGTGCACTTTCTGGTCTATCTGTGTGAAACTTGCAAAGTTCAATTTCGCACATTAAATCCTCTATTCAAGAAACAGCTCATTAAAACCCAGGGAGCGTTATGTGTTCACAAAAAGCACGCGTTATTTTAAATGATGCATAACTGTCCTTTCAAATTTTGAGAATTTGAAAAGGTTGCATGTGCCTGACATGAGGAATATTAAAACTTGTATTTTTGAAGAAAATAACAAGTTTTAAAGGGGCAATTTGTTGGCACAAAAATGGATTTTGCTCGACAAGAGGGCGTTTCGACTACCAAAGGTTTCGACTACAGAAGCAGAGACGAGTAAGCTGAAATCAAAGAAAGATGGTACAAAGAGTGTCGAAGTCGAAGGTAGTTATTGCCTTTCCTTGAGCATCAAGGCTTGCTACTTGACCATCAAGACTAAGTGGAGAACATGAGTGCAAAATTTGAGGAGCAAGTTGAAGAAACGTGGGACTTGAAGACCAAGGAAGACGTAGGTGTCAAAACCTGGAGATCAGGATTCTTCATGGTCAAGGCAAGGTCATGACTAAGAAAAAGGAGGAGGTAAGATAGTGGACAACATGCTCCATGAAAAGTCTATCTCCATGGTCTATAAATAGTAGAAACTCAAAATAGTTTGGGGACTTCAATCAAACACAAGATCATCACATAAACTCATAAAATTTCCAGTCTCCGTGACGCAACGGAAGAACATGGAATGCAAGTGTATGTAAGTGTTAGAAGTCAATTTTTAACTTGTTTTCTTTTGTTTATTTGATTCATTTTCATTTATTTTCTTTGAATTTTCTTATTATTTTGCTTTGATCAATATTTTACACTTTTGTTATCTTTTTATTTTTATTTTTTTATTAAGTACGGAGCCAAGGGCCCAACAACCAAAAGCACTAACTAGAACATCTTGATAATTTTATCCCTTTAAAATAAGCATCCAGGGAAAGAGAAAGGAAAGGGGGCATCTTCAAAACAACTCAATCCATGGGGAGAGAGGTGCGCATGCTTTGCGAGATCATCAGCTGCAAAGTTTGCTTCTCAAAATATGTGGTTCACCTGAAAAATTCCAGGCTTTGCTAGAAGGCGCTTGATCTCCCTTACCAGGGAGGTACTCGAATGGTGGGAGGTAGAAGCGTTGTGAATAAAGTTGAAGGCACACAGGGAATCGGTCTCTATAAGAAGCTTCCTCAGCCCCGAATCAATTGCGAGTTTTAATCCCACATAGATTCCCCAGAGCTCAGCCATGGTTATGGTGACCGCACCGATGTTAAACGTGAAGCCAACCTTGAGTCTTCCATCTGCATCCCTCAAAAGTCCTCCACAAGCACCGTTTTCTGAATCTGTGAGGACCGAGCCATTAGTATTCAGCTTATCCCAATCCTCTTCCGGCGGAGACCAACCAATGTCGACAATCTTAGTTAAGGTAAGGGCTTTTCTACCTTTATCAGTCTTTTGAAGAACCTCATAATAGTGTTTGGCTAAGTTCTAAGCTATAATGGGAAGGTCTGAGCTGTGGATGCCCGAGTTGTTAAAAACTAACTCATTTCGATTTCTCCAAGTTGTATTGCAGGTAGTGACAAATAAGGTGGGCCAAGCATTTCCATCCTTTCTTCGAGCAGTCAAGCATAGATTGTTCTTGAACCAGTCTTGGAAGTTTTGGTTGAAGAATTCGCCTTGTTGACTACTATCAATGCTGCTCATCCATGTTCCACAGATATAGCGACAATCTCAGAGAACATGGAGCAGGGTCTCTTCTTGGCCAGGGCACCTAGGACAACACTCATTGCTGGTAAGCCTTATCCTTTTCCGCCTGGAATTAGTGAGTAATGCCTCAAGCATTACTAGCCATGAAAACACTTTAAGTGAAATTTTTGTCTGCATTTTCATTATTTGAAAAATAGGCTTCATAGGTTGATTTGATAGTGAAATCTCCCTTAGGTTCTGGTATCCAACTGATAATGTCGTCTCCTAAATCAGAATGAGGGGATTTTATAATTTGAATCAACTCTAAAATCTTCTCCGGAAGGATTTGATTTAGCTTGAACCAATCCCAGTTTCCCTCAGGTCTTGCATAAGCGGCCACCTTCTCATCACTCCTATCTCTGTCAATGGGACTTATAGCAAAATTTTTCAGCGAGGGTATGCCTGGCACCCAATGATCATTCCAGAAGGATATCTTTTCGCTATTTCCAATTCTCCAAATGACATTAGTGCTGAATTGATTCCAGATCCTTGTAATACCTCTCCAAGCATTCGAACTACTAGCTTTAGAAAGGACCTTAGGGAATGATTATCCTGAATAAGACCCCAGGCTAATTTCATGAGGAATAAAGCATTATTTTTTTCTGCCTTTCGAATACCTAGTCCTCCCATATTCTTCGGCTTGCAAATAGTATCCCGCTTTATTAAATGGATCTTTTTGTTTGCTTTAGTTTCTCCCCAAAGAAAGTCTCTACAAATCTTGTCAATTTGATTGCAAACTTCCTTTAGAATCTTCATGGTTTGTATCACATAGCTAGGGATAGATGCCAAGACTGACTGGATGAGGGTGCATTTTCCTGCAAAAAAAAGCATCTTCATATTTCGGCTAGAAAGTTTAGCCTTCATTTTGTCGATGATGAATTGAAAATGTTGCTTGTTGCACTTCTCATGAATGAGGGGAATACCAAGGTACTTTTCTAAGTTGCAAGTTAGGTTGATGCCCAAGTGTTGATTGAGCTCCTGCTTGATGGTGTGATTTACGTTCTTTGAGAAGAAAACATAAGATTTCTAAAAATTTACCCTTTGGCCAGAGCTATAACAGAAAACCTTAAGTGTTTCCCTTATGACGTCCACTTGATCCTTACTAGCTTGTGCAAATAAGACTAAATCATCTATAAAGCAAAGATGAGAGAGTTTAGGCCCATTTCTAGATAGCATAATAGGTTTTCACTTCCTATCATTAACTCGAGAGTTAATAAGGTGGGAAAGTCTCTCAACACAAAGTACGAAAAGATAAGGTAAGAGGGGATTTCCCTGTCTAATGCCTCTAGAGGGACGAAACTCTTCTGATAGAGACCCATTCCAAATAAGATTCATAGTTGGCATAGTTATGCAATATTCAATAATACTAATCAAGCTCTCTGGTGGATGTATCTCCCTAAGGGTATGTAAGATGAAATCCCAATTGAGCCTATCATATGCCTTCTCCAAGTCAATATTGATCGCCATAAGGCCTTTTTCGCAGTTTTTTGTCCTCATAGATCACTTCTTGAGATATCAAAATATTATCTGCACTAACCTTTCCTGGAACAAAACTAGCTTGGGTATTAGCAATAAGAAAAGACATATGTGGTTTTAGCCTTTCTACAACAATCTTAGAAATAATCTTATAGACAACATTGCAGAGACTAATAGGCCTAAATTGAGTAAAATTTTCAGGAGCAAAAACTTTAGGAATAGTAGAGATGAGAGTCTGATTAACATTCACGATATTCCTAGGTTCTTGAAAGATAGACTGAGCCCAAGTAACTAAAGAGTCCTTGATAGTTTCCCAAGAGAATTGGAAGAATTTAGCTAGAATTTCATCTCTTCCTGGGGCTTTCCACCCTCCGATATTGAAAACAGCCTTCTTGACTTCCTCTTCTTAGATGTCCTTCTTTAGTTCCTTGATATCATCATCAACAAGCTTAGGAAAGAAATCTTTCAAGGGAAAAGGAAAACAAATCTGATAAGAAGAATACAAATTTTTAAAGACGCCACTACAAGAAAAAAGGCCTGTCGGCACACTTTTTTTTTTTTGCTTTAAAGCATGCCCAAAAGTGGTCAATGGCCACGCTTTTGCGAGGGTGCCCAAAAGTTTCGAAAATCATTTAACCCTAGCTCACTGATAAACCACTATTTTATGGTTTATCTTGTGCTAAATTGAGTGGTTTTTATCAAGTCTTTGCACACTTACTCATACAATTTGCATGATTTTACATTTTCCTTCCTAATTCTATGTTATGATTGAAAACTTGCTCCCTAAGCCTTTAAATTGTGTATTTTTAATTCCCCTTTATACGATTCGATGCCGTGATCTGTGTGTTAAGTATTTTCAGGCTATATAGGGCAGGAATAGCTCAGAGGATGGAGAGGAAGCTTGCAAAAATGGAAGGAACATAAGAAATAATGGAGATGACCAGTGAGGATCGACGCGCACGCATGGTTCACGCGTGTGCGTGATTTGGAGATTTTTACAGCGAAACGTACGCGTACCTGACGCGTACGCGTGACAAGCAAAATTGCACAGGGACGTGTGCGCATACCTGACGCGAACATGTGACACGCGAAGAAGACCATCGACGCGTACGCGTACCTGACGCGTACGCGTGACGTGCGCCACGTGCAGAAATTGCAGAAGATGCTGAGGGCAATTTTTGGGCTGTTTTTGGCCCAGTTCCAAGCCCGAAAACACAGATTAGAGGCTGTAGAGTGGGGGAAACTGACAACATTCATTCACATAATTTTAGGTTTTAGATGTAGTTTTCTAGAGAGAGAGGCTCTCTCCTCTCTCTAGGTTTTAGGTTTCCTAGTTTTAGCTCTTCTTAATTTCAGCATTCTATCTTAGTTTAATTTAGTTTCTCTTCTACTATTATTTGTTCTAGCATTCTAGTTTATTTATTTCCCTTGTTGATTACTCCATGTTGCTATTTTAGTTTATGAATTCTCATGTTAGATTTGATTTTCTATTTAACACAATTTGAGGTATTTCATATTTATGATTGCTTTCTTCGATTTATGTTATTGATGCTTCCAATTGGTTGTATGGATTTTATTATCTCTTATTGTTTTTCTATGCTTTTATGTTGTGCCTTCCAAGTGTTTGATAAAATGCTTGGTTGGATTTTAAATTAGCTTTTTATGTTCTTAGCTTAGATTGAGTAATTTGAGACTCTTGAGTTATCAAACTCTTTTGTTGATTAGCACTTGAAAGTTGCTAGTTGATTTGAATTCCACTAAAACTAGTCTTTCCTTAGGAGTTGACTAGGACTTGAGGAATCAAATTGATTATTTCCACTTGACTTTCCTTCATAGTTAGAAGTTGACTAAGTGGAGCAATACTATAAGAAAATAAGCCTTTTACCATGCTTTAAAAGCATGCCAAAAAGTGCAAAAAAGTGTGCCGATAGCTTTTCGCGACGCTTTTTGAGCTATTGGCACGCTTTTGAAAGGGTCACATCCGCCAGCGTGCCGGTTGCTCTATCGGCACGCTTTTGTGGATCTATTGGCCCGCTTTTCTTGTTGGCACGCTTTCATCTTTTGCCACGCTTAAAAAGCGTGGCCATAGGTCTTAAGCTATAGGTACGCTTTTTAAGCGTTCCAAAAAGTACACATATCGCCACGCTTTTTAAACGTACCAGAATGTATGCTTTGGGTACTCTTTAAAAGCGTGCCGATAGGGGAAGACATGGCTACACTTTGTAAACGTGCCAATAAGGTAAACATATGGCTATGCTCTAAAAGCGTGGCTATTTATAAGTACGAAAAGATACGGCTACGCTTAGAAAACGTGCCAGTAGATGAGGATATGGGTACGCTTTTAAAGCGTGCCGATTGCCAAGTTATGGCCACACTTGTTAAGCGTGCTTGTTGAGCCCAAAATTAAGATATGGCCACCCTTTTTAAGCGTGCCCATAAGTTTGGTCAAAATTTTTTTTTTTCATTAATCTTCCTAATATGTGCAAAATTCATATATAATTATAAAATCATAAACCAAAATAAAATTATATATATTGAACTAATCCAACAAATATAAATTTTCCCATAAAAAAAGACATACATATAAAATTGTCACCACAAAAGTAGGCTTTGATGACAAAGTACCAAAAAGTAAAGTCAAAACAAGTAAATAAGAATTGCAATTCCAACAAGTGTCACATATCTACTTCTTTTATATACTTAGTTACAAAATATCAAATTTCATGAGTAGTGTGATCATCCATTATGAGCTCCATTATTTTTATCACTGCCCTGCATAATTTTAAATAATCTTGTGTTAGTACATGTTATAAAAGCGACTTCAATTAAGTCCAACAAATCCAATTCCAAATCTAAATTGATTAAACACGAAAAGAAGTACAGAAGTAGAAAAGCACGAAACATTAAATTACATAAACATCAAAAAACAAATAATTAGCCTCCTTCACCAACAGTTTATTCAGTCAGATAATATCATACTAGTGCAAGATCCAACATCCCCTAATATCCCCTAATCCTAGCAAAAGAGCGAGAAGAATAAACTTGAAAAGGCAACAACTAAAAAGAAACACTACAATCAAATTTCCATTATAGAGTTGAACCAAATTGTCACTAGTAAGTAACTATTAAACTAATAACAATATCAAAATCCTATACTGGTACATTGCACTTCATGAATCATGATAACTCCATTCCTTGTAAAAAAATAACACACAAAAGATAACACCCATCTCCGATGTCTTAAAGCCTAATTCTCCCATAACAGACCCGATATCGAGAACTTTAGCTCACCAAGGTGAGTGCAAAAGGCATATATAACATCAATTTCAAGATTAAATAAACCCATACAAGCCAGTATCTACCTTAAAAAAAAACTAGCCTTTTTAGGGAACAATAAAAAATCATAAATCTCTAATCCACAACTAGCCTATTCATTCTCAAGGTCAAGGGCACAATTATTGAAATTCAACTGAATTACAAAACTAAAGATAAAATTAAGCAACAACATAGTTGGATACCAAAAGAAAACGAGATTAAATTGCCAAATCTCTTTCTTTCACACACCCTCTATCTCAATTCTCAATTCTCAATTCTCAATCCCACATTTCCCTATTCTTTCTATTCTTTTATTTTATTTATTATTTTACTTTTTAAAAAGTGGAACACAAACAATTTCTAATGATCAGTTCATCCACTCATAGCTAAACATAAAATATAGTAATTTATGGAGTAATTAGCTATTTGGTAAACCTCTCTTAGTTACTTTTGGCCATGTCAATGAGAAGATAAATTCAACAACCAATAATACGAGGTTAGGACATAAATCAACAGTACATATTCAGCCAGCAACATAAATTCAACAAGAAAAACGAAATTCTATAATCTAAATCAAGCCAATGACAATAATACGAGGTTAGGACAGTTACTTACATCATCGGTTAGGACAGTTGCAATGCATGCTAAAAATAACAGGAGGGTGACAAGGACAACTCCCATTGTTAAATCAAATGCAAATCATGTATTGCGGGCAACAACTACAAACAGAATGAAAAAAAGATGGCTCCGTGGTTAAAAGTTCCTTGAACTTGCCCTTACCAAAAGTATAAGTAACAGGTTTCCTATTACGAAGTGAACGCCCCGTGGCAAGCCCATCAACACCCAAGAAATTATCAAGAAGAAAGGCTTCTCTGTGTTGCTTTTTCCTTTTTCTGGACAAATATAGTGTCAATTAAGAATAACACAAGATTCTTCACAAATCAAGATTTTTTTATTTAAAAAAAGGGAAAGAACATGGTTTCAAGTTCAGTTGAGAATCCTATCTTCTCAATTTTATTAACCCTCACCACCAAAACAAAGGTACACATGAAAATAAAGTACCTTGTGAACTTTCTCAATTTCAGCAAGCATATCTATCTTCAGCTTTTTTCCTACAGAAGCCTCCGTTCTGTTTTTACTGGAGAAAAGTTTCTCCTATGCAACCAGATGCATAAATTCAAATAAGCTATTGCTCAAATGAAAAAATAAAGTAGTTGCAACACATGGAAAATAAAACTCTTTGTTTCATTGTTTCCTTGAAAATGGAAAAAGAAAAATAAGGGTGATTCATATCATCAGAAAATAAACAAATGCCCACATTATGAGAAATCAATAAAAATCACATTGACCCAGAAATTAGATTTTTGAGTATCAATGAACATGAACATTTAACCACATTAAACATCTGATCAAAAAATAATTGTTACAGCTAATTTTGACCAGTTTTATAGCTGCAAGTCATTAGCGAAGACTGGAGTTTAGCTAATACTAAACTAATCATTGGCCTTTGAAAAAGAAAAATAAAATACAATAAATTAAGAAAAGGGCTTAATGCACATCGCTAAGTCAGAGGTACGATTTTTGGGTTATACAAATTCCATTAATTTGTTATCAATTGTTCTAATAATAGAAAAGAAGATAAAATCTTTTGCAGTAATGTACAAGTCACTTTCATTTGGTCTACCATGAAGACAAGAAAAGCCAAAAATTCACAAAATGCTTTATCATCTCTTCATTTTAAGAGAAAATTGTGCACATAGCATCTCTGGTTCTATTTTCTAACTCATTTCTCTCGCACACAAGTATTGAATAGCATAAATTTTTCAGTATCCCATTCCCCCCCCCCCTTTTTTTGCTATTACTTGTCTATATCTCTTCTACACAATGTTTCAACATCCTTGAAGTTTACTTCCATCCACTTCAATAAACTTCTCTTTAGCTCTTAATGGTTTGTTTATAGAGATGATTTATGAGAAACACCATGATGATTGAAGTTCAACAATGCAACAAACCACACCTAGTGGATACATAATGGTTTCAATGGATAGCATATAGTGATAAAGATTTCTTACCGTAGTATTCTATCACAAGTTAACTCAAGTTTTACTCAACAGTTGGATGTTTCAATTTGCTTTACCCATCTGAAACTGTGATAATGGAATGAAACATTACAAATATATATAACATTTGTAATCACATCAGGTGATTTAAACTATTGTAGTTTTTTTTCTCCGTTTTAATCTTTGTTATAGTCGTAATTTGATAAGCAAAACTTTAAGCTACTGAGGTTACTCCATCAGATATGTTGAGGATCTCTTGTACTCCCATCTTGTAAATTTCTATCTTCTACTGAATAAGATCCTTCTTTTATTTTTTTTTTAAAAGAAGTTTCTGTTTTCATAACCATACTTCATCTGGATTTGCTATTAAATTACAGTCAATCAGAAGTTTACCCGTACATTATAAATCAAGTCATGTTTCTAAGTGTATATAATAAGTCAACAAATCAGGATAAATTTGTGATTCCAGTACAAAAGCAGCATTATTAATGTACTAATTTATGTATCAAGCTAACCATAACCTAGCCCATAAACCTAACACTGAAGTCCAATTCAAGCAAAACACTCAAGAATTGTTTAAAAATTTAAAACATTCAAACAGAATATAGTTAGACAAGCCTCAGTAACTTACAGAAACATCTTGAAACTCATCAAAATTGGTAGCAATTGCTTCCCACTGGTATGATGTGTTAGAAAGAACCCGGGAACCTCTAAGTTCTACTGCAACCAGTTCACTTGTATTGACCATACTTTAGGAAGATTGTCTACCCTGAAATAGTTATGGCTATCCACTATTGTCATTCAGGCTATTGGAACAAAGTTACTCTGAAACCATAAAACAAAATACAATTTCAAACACAAAGTAGTGAAAAACGTTAAGCACACTACCACAGTTTTGATGGTGAAGAAGGTAATAAACCTGAAATTCTGAGCGGTCCAAAATAGATGAACAGAGAAACAGAGAATCAGAAAGAAGAAAGACTTACCAGTGTTTATAAGGGTTTGCGAGAGAGAGAGACCGATGCGCTGAGGGAGTAGGAGGGCCAATAAGGGTTGCGTTGATGGTGCGACAGACACAGGGCCAATGAGGGTTGCGATGATGGGCTAGGGTTGAGAAATAGCAATAGGGTTCCACAGAGCGAGGGTCGGCTACGAGGGTTAGACAAACGGCATGGGTGCGACGGTCATTGGCTTACACAGATGAACGAGGGTTCGACGGAGAGAGGGTAAGAGGAAAGGCATGGGTGCGAAGGTCATTGGCTTAGACAGATGAGGATGAAGGCGATGAAGGCGATGAACGGTCTCGAACAATGAAGGCATGAAGACGAAGGTCATTGGGTTAGAGCAAAGTCATGGGTGATGAACGATAAACAATGAAGATGGAGATGTTGTTTGAGGATGATGACGGCGCAGGTAACTTTTAGGGTTTTTTGTTTTTGTGATTGGGTCACTTTTAGGGTTAAAACTAGTGTGTGTTGTTGTTTGGGTTAAAATTGAAAACTAAGGAAAAAAATGTTAAGTGTGGAAAAATATTGGGTGGGAAACTAAATTTTAGGGGAGGGAACTCTATCGGTACGTTGTTTTGTGGGGTGCCAAAATAAACAGAATATGGGCACGCTTTAAAAAGGTGACCATTGAAACATAAACTAGCCACGCTTTACAAGCGTGCCGGTTTCCCTCTATGGCCACGCTTTTTAAGCGTGACAAAAAAAGGGTGGCCAAATTTTTAATCAGTGGGCACCCTTGTAAAAGCGTGCCCATTTCCCTCCATCGCCACACTTTTCAAGCGTGGCAGTAAAAAAGCGTGGCCAAATTTCAAGTAAGTGGGCACCCTCATAAAAGCGTGCCGATTTCCCTCGAAAAGCGTGGCAAAAAAAGCGTGGCCAAATCACAAATCAGTGGCCACCCTCGCAAAAGCGTGGCCATAGACCACTTTTGGGCACGCTTTAAAAGCGTGGCAAGAAAAAAGTGTGCCGACAGGCCTTTTCTCTTGTAGTGAATGGACGATTCTTGTCACAATTGATGATGATAATGAGGATAGGACTTCTAATTATCAATCCTTGTTAGGACTTTTCATAATTACTAATTTATTTTCTTATCAGTTATATTCCTTGTTCAACATTTAAAAACCCAAAAAGATACTTTTCCATAACCAATTATAAGTACACTTCCCTGCAATTCCTTGAGAGACGACCCGAGGTTTGAATACTTCGGTTATTATTTTTATTAGGGTTTGTTACTTGTGACAAACAATTTTTTTTGCATGAAAGGATTATTTGTTGGTTTAGGAACTATACTTGCAACGAGAATTCATTGAGGAATTCTAAACCATCAAAAATCCGTTCATCAAAATGGCGCTGTTGCCGGGGAATTGCAAACGTGTGCCTTATTATTGGTTATTGTGAATATTGTGAATAATTTTGCTTTTTCATTTCTTTGTTAGTGTTTTTAGTTTTAGGAGTTTATTTTCATTAATTCTTATTAGTTTTTGTTTTTACTTGCTACCATGAATTCTCACCCCTTTGGCTATGAGTTTGGTTCAAATTATGTTGTAGGGAATGAAAGCTATAATGAGAACATGCATCAAGGTTGGGACAATCAAAGATGGGAGGAGCCACAAGGATTTGATCAACCCTTTCAGCAACAACATCCTCTAATATGCCATGAGCATCAACCATTCTACGATGCATCCCAAGGCAATAGTTATGGTGGACATTTTCGTGACAATCAACCTCCACCCACTTACTATGAGCAAGAACCATTCCAAGATGCATATCAATCCAATGGATATGGTAGACCCCCTTGTAGTTACCAACAAGCCCCACCATATGCCTATGAAACCCCTCCTCAATATAGCTTTGAACCACCATATTCACAAGCCCCCTACTACCAAACACCCTCATATGATCCTAACTCATATCCACCATACCAACCACCTTATGAGTCATATGAACCATATATGGAACCACCCCAATTCCAACCCAATTACTCCCAAGAACCACCACCTCCATATACACCATGCCCATATCCATCAATCCAAGAGCCATATGATCCTAATTATGTTATCCAAGTAGTACAAAAGTCAAGGGATCATCTCAAGGAAACACTGGATCGATTTCAAGCACCCCTTCATCAATTGGAGCAAGTGGGAAACCGGAAAGTACACGAAGCTCTCATGGCTAAAGAATCTCAACTTGAGAATAATGGACTAAAGTGTGTTGTACAAGTGAAAAAGATGGAGAGTGTTGAACCACCACACCCTTATTATGATGAACCACCCTCATATCATGAACCTTCCCTACCAAGTAATGAACCATCATATCTACCCCAATCTCCAATGGATGACACTCTAAGTGTTCTTCTTCAAGAGCAAAGAAAGGTGCAAAGGACGACACAAGAGTTCATAGCTACCTTGACCGAGGTAGTAGGTAATTTAGCCTCTTTGCGCTTCGATACTCAAAGCACTCCCATGGCTAAATGTGGAGAACCAATAGAAGAGCATAGCAGGAAGGATAGTATGAGAAATCGTGATTCACACTTTTCACATCTTCGCACAACTAACCAGCAAGTGCACTGGGTTGTCCAAGTAATAAACCTTACGTGAGTAAGGGTCGATCCTACGGAGATTGTCGGCTTGAAGCAAGCTATGGTCATCCTTGTAAATCTTAGTCAGGAGGATTCAAATGGTTATGAGAATTTGATAATTAAAAGATAAATAAAACATAAAATAAAATAAAGTTACTTATGTAATTCATTGGTAGGAATTTCAGATAAGCGTCTGGAGATACTTTGTTGCTTCTGAACCTCTACTTTCCTATTGCCTTCTTCCAACCATGCATTACTTCCTTCCATGGCAAGCTGTATGATCCTCTCAGTGAAAAGGGTCCTCTACGGTTTCTACACGGCTAATCAACTGTCGGATTTCTCGTCTCGGATGAAAAATACTAGGTACAGCTACTGCATGGCTAATCATCTGTTGGTTCCCACTAGTGTCGGAATAGGATCCATTGATCCTTTTGCACACTGTCACTTGCGCCCAACATTCGCAGTTTTGAAGCTCGTCACAGTCATCCCTTCTCAAATTCTACTCGGAATACCACAGACAAGGTTTAGACTTTCCGGATCCCAGGAATGGCTGCCAATTATTCTAGCCTATACCACGAAGATACTAATCTCATGGACTCAGTCCGTGTATTAGATATCCAAGAGAATATACTCCAGCTATCGTCCAATAACTACGTTGAACATTATGTAGACCGCTTTGTGGTTGTCAGGCACGCAGATTTTGGCTATGCGAGTAACGAAGATTGGGTGATTGTCACGGGTCACCTATTCATTCTGACTTAACTAAATTAAGTACGAGAGTATATCTTGGAAAAGAAGTAGGCATGAATTGAATAGAAAACAGTAGTAATTGCATTAATTCATGAAGAACAACAGAGCTCCACACCTTAATCTATGGGGTGTAGAAACTCCACTGTAGAAAATACATAAGTGAAAAAGGTCTAGGCATGGCCGTGAGGCTAGCCTCCATGCCAAGGGTCTAAGGACTAAACGTCCAGAGATGTGAATACAATAGTAAAAAGTTCTATTTATACTAAACTAGTTACTAGGGTTTACAGAAATTAAGTAACTAAGTGCAGGTAGTACAGAAATCCATTTCCGGGGCCCACTTGGTGTGTGCTTAGGCTGAGCATTGAAGCTTTTTCGTGCATAGGCTGTTCTTGGAGTTAAACGCCAGCTTTGGTGCCAGTTTGGGCGTTTAACTCCAATTCTGGTGCCAGTTTGGGCGTTTTACACCAAGATGTTTTAGGCTGACTTTGAACGCCAGTGTGGGCCATCAAATCTCGGGCAAAGTATGAACTATTATATATTGCTGGAAATCCCAGGATGTCTACTTTCCAACGCAATTGAGAGTGCTCCAATTGGGCTTCTGTAGCTCCAGAAAATTCACTTCGAGTGCAGGAGGGTCAGAATCCAACAGCATCTGCAGTCCTTTTTCAGCCTCTGAATCAGATTTTTGCTCAGGTCCCTCAATTTCAGCCAGAAAATACCTAAAATCACAGAAAAACACATAAACTCATAGTAAAGTCCATAAATGTGATTTTTGAATAAAAACTAATAAGAATATAATAAAAAGTAACTAAATCATACTAAAAATTATGTAAAAAAAATGCCAAAAAGGGTATAAATTATCCGCTCATCACAACACCAAACTTAAATTGTTGCTTGTCCTCAAGCAACTAAAAACAAAATAGGATAAAAAGAAGAGAATATACAATGAATTTCAAAAACATCAATGAAGATTAGTTTTAATTAGATGAGCGGGACTTGTAGCTTTTTGCTTCTGAGCAGTTTTGGTATCTCACTTTATCCTTTGAAGTTCAGAATGATTGGCATTTATAGGAACTCAGAATTTAGATAGTATTATTGATTCTCCTAGTTTAGTATGTTGATTCTTGAACATAGCTACTTTATGAGTCTTGGCCGTGACCCTAAGCATTTTGTTTTCCAATATTACCACCGGATACATAAATGCCACAGACACATAACTGGGTGAACCTTTTTAGATTATGACTCAGCTTTGCTAGAGTCCCCAGTTAGAGGTGCCCAGAGCTCTTAAGAACACTCTTTTTGCTTTGGACCACAACTTTAACCGCTCAGTCTCAAGCCTTTCACTTGACACCTTCACGCCACAAGCACATGGTTAGGGACAACTTGGTTTAGTCGCTTAGGCCAGGATTTTATTCCTTTGGGGCCCTCCTATCCATTAATGCTCAAAGCCTTGGATCCTTTTTTTTACCCTTGCCTTTTGGTTTAAAGGGCTATTGGCTTTTTCTGCTTACTTTTTCTTTTTCTTTCCTTTTTTTTCACCTTTTTTTTTTCACAAGCTTTGTGTTTTTCACTGCTTTTTCTTGCTTCAAGAATCAATTTTAGGATTTTTTATATTATCAATAACATTTTTCCTTTTTTATTATTCTTTCAAGAGCCAACAATTTTAACATTCATAAACAACAATATAAAAAATATGCACTGTTCAAGCATTTATTCAGAAAACAAAAGGTATTGCCACCACATCAAAATAATTAAACTAATTTCAAGATAAAATTCGAAATTCATGTACTTCTTGTTCTTTTGCAAATAAAAACATTTTTAATTTAGGAAAGGTGAAGGATTCATAGGACATTCATAGCTTTAAGACATAGACACTAGACACTAATGATCATGTAATAAAGACACAAACATAGACAAAACATAAAGCAAAGAATTCGAAAAACAGAAAAATAAGAACGAGAAAATTAAAGAACGGGTCCACCTTAGTGATGGCGGCTAGTTCTTCTTCTTGAAGATCCCATGGAGTGCTTTAGCTCCTCAATATCTCTTCCTTGCCTTTGTTGCTCCTCTTTCATCGCCTTTTGGTCCTCTCTGATTTTATGGAGGATAATGGAGTGCTTTTGTTGAGGTCCATGAGTGGGCTCTCTTGTTTGCTTCATCCTCCTTCTAGTGATGGGCTTTTGAGATGAATTTCTCCATCTCCCATGACTCAGAGTTGGAAGCAACTTCCTTCTCTTTCCTCTTCCTAGAGATTTCTCCGGCCTTAGGTGCCATTAATGGTTATGGAAAAAACAAAAAACTGAGTTTTTCCACACCAAACTTAAAAGCTTTGCTCATCCTTGAGCAAAATAAGATAGAAGGGAGTAGAAGAAGAGTGATGCAATTAATTTTGAAAACATATTAATGTATTCAAGAAAAAGAGTTAAAAAGAATTTGAAAAGATATGTAAGTTTTGAAAACGTTTTGGAAGGAATTGAAAAGAATTAAAAAGAGAATTAAAAAAAATTGGAAATATTATTAATTTTTGAAAATAGAAATTGAAAGATGAAAGTTTAAAATATGTTTGATGCAAAAAATTATGAATTAAAACATGAAAAATTGAAAAAAATCGAATTGAAAACAAAATTACCTCCCTTATGTCATCCTGGCGTTAAATGCCCAGAATGCTATCTGTTCTGGCGTTTAACGGCCACTTAACAACCATTTTGGGCGTTTAACGCCCAGCCAGATACCCTGGCTGGCATTAAACGCCAGGAATCCTTCTTTACTGGGCATTTTTCTGAATGCCCAGAATGCTGCCTGCATGGGCGTTAAACGCCCATTCTGCTATCCTTACTGGCGTTTAAACGCCAGTAAGCCTGTCTACCAGGGTGTGTTATTTTTTATGCTATTTTTTATTCCGCTTTAATTCTGTAGCTATTTTTATGACTCCACATGATCATCAACCTAAAGAAAACATAAAATAACAATGGAAAACAAATAAATATAATTAAATAACATTGGGTTACCTCCCAATAAGCGCTTCTTTAATGTCAATAGCTTGACAGTGAGCTCTTACAGAGCTTCACAGATACTCAGAGCATGATTGTTGCCTCCCAACACCAAACTTAGAGTTTGAATGTGGGGGCTCTGCTTGACTCTGTATTGAGAGAAGCTTTTCATGCTTCCTCTCCATGGTTACAGAGGAAGATCCTTGAGCCTTAAACACAAGGTAGTCCTCATTCAGTTCCTTAGTGAGCAAGGGCGATTCATCCTTCCAAGTCTCATTACCAAATAACTTGGCATTCAGCTTCATGATTGCTCCTAGATACCGAGCAACATGCTCTTCCGCAATATCTTCATCCTCTTCAGAGGAAGAATACTCATCAGAGTTCATGAATGGCAACAGTAAGTTCAGTGGAATCTCTATGGTCTCTGGATGAGCCTCAGATTCCTTTGGTTCCTCATTAGGGAACTCCTTAGTGGTCAGTGGATGTCCATTGAGGTCTTCCTCTCTGGAATTCACTACCTTTCCCCCCTCTGTGCATTCGGCCACTTTGGATATATTGATGGCCTTGCACTCTCTCTTTGGATTCTCTTCTGTATTGCTTGGGAGAGTACTATAAGGGATTTCAATAACTCTTTTACTCAGCTGACCCACTTGTGCCTCCAGATTTCTAATGGATGACCTTGTTTTAGTCATGAAACTGTGAGTGGTCTTAGTTAGATCAGAGACTATGGTTGCTAAGTCAGAGAGGCTTTGCCGAGAATTCTCTGTCTGTTGTTGAGATGATGATGGAAAAGGCTTGCTATTGCCAAACCTATTTCTCCCACCATTATTATTATTGAAGCCAAAAACTTGGTGCAGTGAAGTCACCAAGCATCTTCCTTGCATCTCCACCATTGTTATTGGGTTTGGCTGCCATGTCTACTTCTTTTTCGAAAATTTCTGTAAAGTCCTCTCCAGAGTGTTGTGCTTTAGCTTCTCTTAGCTTCCTCTTCAGAGTCCTTTCAGGTTCAGGATCAGCTTCAACAAGGATGTCTTTATCCCTATTCCTGCTGATATGAAAAAGAAGAGAACAGAAAAGAAGAGGAATCCTTTATTCACAGTATAGAGATTCCTTTATGTGAGTAGAAGAATAGAAGAATGAGAATAGAGAGGGAAAAAGAAGAAATTCGAACACAGAGAGAGAGGGGGAGTATTCGAATATTAATTTAAAAGAAAAGAAAAATATTTTTGTTTTTATTTTAATTATAAGTTAGAATTCGAAATTTATTAAAAAAAATAAAATTAGAATTTTAAAAAAATTAGTTAATTAAAAAGAATTTTGAATAAGTTGTTAGTGGTTTTCGAAAAAGATAAGAAATAGTAAACTTGGAAAATTAAACAAAAAATCAAGTAGTTAATTGAAAAAGATTTGAAAATAAGTTTTGAAAAGATAAGAAGTTAAAAAAAAGGTTTTTGAAATTAAAATTTTAAAAACGATATGATTTGAAATTTATTTTGAAAAGGATTTGAAAATAAATTTTGAAAAGATAAGAAGTGAAAAAAGATTTTGAAATTAAGTTTTGAAAAAGATATGATTGAAATTTATTTTGAAAAAGATTTGAAAATAAATTTTGAAAAGATAAGAAGTGAGAAAAAGATTTTGAAATTAAGTTTTGAAAAAGATATGATTGAAATTTATTTTGAAAAAGATTTGAAAAAGAAATTAAAAATATTTGATTTTTAAAATTAAAGTTGATAACTTGACTAACAAGATACTAAAAGATATGATTCTAGAATTTAAAGATTGAACTTTTCTTAACAAGAAAATAACAAACTTGAAATTTTTTAATCAAAACATTAAATGCTAGCGGAGATTTCGAAAATTATAAAATAAAATTAAGAAAAAGATTTTGAAAATTTGTTTAAAGATTTTCGAAAACATTAAAAGTAAAATGAAAAAGATTTTGAAAAAAAATTTTAAGAAAGAATTCAAAAATATTGAAAGAAAAATGGAAAAGATTTGATTTTGAAAAAGATTTGAAAAGATAGAATTTTTTAAATTGAAATTTTGACTTGACTAACAAGAAACAACTAAATTTTTAAAACTTTTGACTAAGTTAACTCTAAATTTCGAAAATTATGAGTAAAATAAGGGAAAGATATTATTTTTTATTTTTTTGGATTAATGAAGAAAGAGAAAAACAACAAAATGACACATGACATAAAAATTTAGGATCAAAACAAATAATGCATGCAAGAACACTTTGAATGTCAAGATGAACACCAAGAACACTTTGAAGATCATGATGAACATCAAGAACATAATTTTGAAAATTTTTAAGAAAAGAAACACTTGCAAGACACCAAACTTAAAATTTTTTTTACTTTTGAACACAATAAATTCGAAATGCACAAGAAAAATAAGAAAAGACACAAAACAAGAAAATGTAAAGATCAAACAAGGAAAATCATCAAGAACAACTTGAAGATCAATGAAGAACATAATGCATGAATTTTCGAAAATTTTAAGAAAATTAAAAGAATGCAATTGACACCAAACTTAAAATTTGACACTAGATGATGCCAGGGCATTTTGGCCAGTTTCACTGACCTTTTCTTTACTGTTTTTAAGGAAGTTTCATGCATTTCCTTAGAAAATAAGCTAGTTTTGGGTAGATATTCACTTACATCTTGATTCAAGCATACATTGTGCACTTTACATGATTTCATGAGGATTTTGCATGAAATTAATGACAAATTGGATGTTGCATTTCCCATGACTTGGACTAGAACTTTGATGCACTTTATTGCTTGATTTCAGGACAAAGAAAGCAAGGAAGAACCACGTTAGCAGCCACGTTAGTCTCACTAACGTGACTTCTAACGTAGGAATGGGAGCTAGCTTGTAAAGTTAATGAAAAAAGTAATCGCCAATAACGTCCTCAAAGCCATCATAGCCCACGTTAAGAGTCACGTTAAATAAGTTAACGTGAACTCTAACTTGGAGGAAAGAAAATGGAGCCAACGTTAGTGACACTTACTTTTGTCACTAACGTTAGGCCAAGCTCATAAGTGGCCACGTTAGTTGCCACGTTAACTTAGTTAACGTGGCTTCTAACGTTAAGAAGCAAAAGAGAAGCCAACGTTAGTGACATTTAACTTTGTCACTAACGTTGGCCAAGCCTCCACAAGCCACGTTAACTTAGTTAACGTGGAAGCCAACGTGGAGAAAGTATATGATCGCCAACGTTAGTGACACCTAACTTTGTCACTAACGTTGGAATGAACCACACAAGCCACAATGAGCCACGTTAACTCCCACGTTAACTTAGTTAACGTGGAAGCTAACGTGAAGAAGAGAGATGATGAGCCAACGTTAGTGACATTCACCTTTGTCACTAACGTTGGAGATGGCTAGCATTGTTACGTTAGAGGCCACGTTAACCTAGTTAACATGGACTCTAACGTGGGAGATAGGGGCACATTGGAACGTTAGTGACAAAGGTAAGTGTCACTAACATTCTCAAAGGTTGGCAAGTTAACGTTAAGAGCCACGTTAACTAAGTTAACGGGGACTCTAGCATAAGAAAGGGGGAGGCTTCTCAACGTTATTGGGAAAGGTAAGTCCCAATAACGTGTGCGAAGGACCAAGAGGCAACGTTAGTGGCAACGTTTGTGCCACTAACGTTGAGGTTAACGTGGCTCTAACTTGGGTCAGGAACGTTAGTGAAAAAGGTGATTATCACTAACGTTCTCGAACCCACAATTTCACTTAATGTTAACACCACTAACGTCCTGAGCTAAAGTCCCTGCCCACTTCACACTTTCTCTCTGAAGTAAAGCTAAGCCCAATGAAGAAGATAACTGCTTCAAACTCAAGATCCAAAGGCCTATACCCAAGACTTGAGGAGCCAACTAGAAGATCAGAAGAGTAGTATATATAGGAGTAGCTTTGAATTGATTAGGAAGATTGAAAATTAGGGGAAAACTACTCTCTGTATTTTGCCATTCTCTGCACTTCTAGTTTTGTTTTCATGATGTATTCTCCATCTTTGCTTTTATTTTCCAGAGCTATGAACAACTAAACCCCTTTCATTGGGTTAGAGAGCTCTGTTGTAATTTGATGGATCAATACTAGTTTTCATTATTCTTCTTCTATCTGTTTTCTTGATTTTACTTGAAAGCTTTCGATCTTCATCCAATTGGATAGTTATCTTGGAAAAGAAGCTATTCAAACTTGGATCTCTTCTGAACCTTGAAAGAAGAAGGAAGAGATCATGCTAGAAATGCTTTCTCATGCTGGACCAAATTGGGTTTGGATGGATATGTGACTATAATCCTCTCAATACTTGATTTGGGAAATGCATGTGGTATAATCAGTGACCATACTTCATCACTTCTCATGAGCAATTGACCAAGGAATTGGCTATTGATCAAGATTTGAGAGATTGAATTACAAGGAATTGTAACTCGATCACTTAAGATTGCCAAGGAGATCAATGAATGCATTGATTGAGCAAGAGATAAAAATGAAATTGATCCGGAGAATGCAACATCTCCTGAGCCTAATGAACTCCCCATTTCTGATCTTACCCATTCTCTTTAGTTTCTGTCATTTACTTTTATGAGCAGTAACCCCATTCCCATTTACAATTCTGCAATTTACTTTCCGTCATTTACTTTCAGCTCTTTATTTCTAGCATTTACTTTTTCTGTTATTTACTTTCCCGCCATTTTATTTTCTGCAATTCTCAACTCAAATTCTGACTCGCTCAACTAGAACATTCCTCTAATTAAAGTTGCTTGATCAATCAATCTCTGTGGGATTTGACCTCACTCTATTGTGAGTTTTTACTTGACGACAAAATTCGGTACACTTGCCGAAGGAAATTTGTTATGAGACAAGTTTTCCGTGCATCAAGTTTATGGCGCCGTTGCCGGGGATTGATTGTGCATCAACAATGATTAAATTGGAAGATAACTAGATTGAGCATTTTTGTTTTGTTTGATTTAATTTTCTGTTTGAGTAATTTACTTTCAGTTTTAGTCAATTTCTTCCCTTCCCCCTACTTTTTCGTTTCTTTTTGTTATTTACAATTTAGTTCACTAACCCACTAACTGTTTGATATATTGCATCACTCACACTAACAGTAATTCTAACAGAATACTTTCTGCATTTATTTTCCTTGCTTGTGCTATGTTGTTTGTATGACAGGGAGAAGAAGCGGGGCTTTAACTTCCTTTGATTCTGAACCTGAGAGAACCTTCTTTAGATTAAGGAGGGAAGCAAGAAGAAAAAGAGTGGTTGGTGCTGAGGAAGAGGAGGAATACTTTGAACCAAACATGGAAGACCATCGTGAGGAAGAGGCTCACAACCATGGCAGAGGAGGTCGAGCAAATCATGCTGGGGAGGATAGAAGAGTTTTAGGCTCTTACATCAATCCAAACCCAGGAAACTGTGGAAGTAGCATTCAAAAGCCAACCATCCATGCCAACAATTTTGAACTAAAACCACAGCTCATCACCCTTGTTCAGAACAACTGTTCGTTCGGAGGAAGTGTTCAAGAAGACCCCAATCAACATCTAACCACCTTCCTTAGAATTTGTGACATAGTGAAGTCTAATGGTGTTCATCCTGACGCCTATAGACTGCTCTTATTTCCATTCTCACTCAAGGATAAGGCAGCCAAATGGCTGGAGTCTTTTCCGAAGGAGAGCTTGACAACTTGGGAAGATATAGTGAACAAATTCTTAGCAAGATTCTACCCCCCTCAACGAATTAATAGGCTGAGAGCTGAGGTCCAAACTTTCAGGCAACAAGATGGTGAGACTCTTTATGAAGCATGGGAGAGGTTTAAGGACCTGACAAGGAGGTGTCCACCTGACATGTTCAACGAATGGGTGCAGCTGCACATTTTCTATGAAGGCCTGTCATATGAATCAAAGAAGGTAGTAGACCATTCATCCGGAGGATCTTTGAACAAGAAGAAGACCATTGAGGAAGCCATAGATGTCATTGAAATAGTAGCAGAGAATGATTATTTCTATGCTTCTGAAAGAGGCAACACTAGAAGAGTAATGGAGCTAAACAATGTAGATGCTCTGCTGGCCCAAAACAAGCTTATTACCCAGCAGCTGGCTGACCTCACCAAGAAGATGGAGAGGAACCAAGTAGCAGCAATCACTACTTCATCAACAACCCAAGAAGGAGTGAATGAAGAAGCAGAGGTTAGTCAGGAGCAAGCCAACTACATTGGGAATTTACCTAGGCAAAACCATGATCCATACTCTAAGACCTATAACCCTGGATGGAGGAATCACCCAAACTTTGGGTGGGGAAATCAACAAGACCAAGGCATAGATCAAAGACGTTCAAATCCCAACAACAATGCAGCCCACCAATATTTCACATCTAGACCATATCAGCACCCACATAACCAACCCTCTCAACACCTTTACCAAGGCCAAAATAACCCTCCTCATCCTTCCACCTCTAATCCCAATCTACCATCATTTGATGACAGACTCTCAAGGATTGAGAATCTACTTGAAGGCATAGGCAAAGAGATTCAAGACAGTAAAGCGTTCCGAGAAGAAGTGATGTCCAATATGTAGAATCAGGATGCTGCCATCAAGAAACTTGAGACACAAATTGGCTACTTATTCAAGCAAATTTCCAGCCACAACCTTCACAGCAATACTGACTCAACACAAAGGGAGGAGTGTCAAGCTATCACTCTTCGAAGTGGGAAGGAACTAAAGGAAACCCCCCAGAAACCACAAGAAAAGGACTCAGATAAAGAGGAAGAAGAGCAGGATGGAGCTCAAGTTCCTACTTTGAGTTCACAAAAAGGGGAAGGAGTACTGAAGCCAGACGTACCAAGAGTACCATATCCTCAGCAATTAAAGAAGAAGGGGGATGACAACCAGTTTTCGAGATTTTTGGAAATCTTCAAGAAACTACAAATCAATATACCCTTTGCTGAAGAAATAGAACAAATGCCACTCTACGACAAGTTTTTAAAGGAGCTAATGACTAAGAAGAGAAGCTGGAAGAACAACGAGACTGTGATATTAACTGAAGAATGTAGTGCTATTATTCAGCACAAACTACCCCAGAAATTGAAGGATCCCGGGAGTTTTCAGATCCCTTGTATTATAGGGGAAATCACAGTGGAAAAGGCTCTTTGTGACTTAGGAGCCAGCATCAATTTGATGTCGGTAGCTATGATGAGAAAGATGAAGATTGAGGAAGCTAAACCAACAAAGATGACCCTACAATTGGCAGACCGATCGTTCAAGTTCCCGCATGGCGTCGTAGAAGATTTGCTGGTGAAAGTGGAAGATTTTATCTTCCCAGCAGACTTTGTAGTGCTGGACATGCAGGAGGAAGCCAAGGCTTCCATCATCCTAGGAAGGCCATTCTTGGCCACTGCTGGAGCTGTCATTGATGTACAAAAAGGAGGTCTCATCCTGCGATTACACAATGAAAAGATGACGATCAATGTGTTCAAGGCCATGAGTTACCCACCAGAGTAATTGGGAGAGTGTATGAGGTTGGACTCACTTGAAGATGCAGTGCAAGAAAGTTTTGAAGAAGAAGAACCTGAAGGTTTAATAGAGGAGGAGTCAACGTTTAGTGAAGAGGTTGCAACAGCAGAGATTCAAATACAAGGTGCACCAAAGGAAGAGAACGAAAAGTCAGAGGCACCCAAACTTGAACTCAAAGCACTGCCACCCACTCTCAAATATGCATACTTAGGAGAAAATGAAAATTACCCAGTAATCATAAGCTCATGCCTCAGCCAAGATCAAGAGGATGAACTGCTCAAAGTACTGCGAAAACACAAAGATGCCATTGGATGGACTCTTGCTAACCTGAAAGGGATAAGTTCGGCCATATGCATGCACAAGATACTGCTGGAAGATGATGCCAAACCATCCATTCAATCCCAAAGGAGGTTGAACTCAATCATGAAGGAAGTGGTACAGAAAGAAGTTATGAAGTTATGGCAGGGAGGGGTAATCTACCCGATCTCAGACAGCCCCTGGGTTAGCCCCGTGCATGTCGTCCCAAAAAAGGGAGGAATTATCGTGGTTCCCAATGAGAAGAACGAACTAATTCCTACAAGGACAGTCACAGGATGGCGGATGTGCATAAACTACAGGAAGCTCAATGAGGCTACACGAAAAGATCATTTCCCCCTTCCATTCATAGATCAAATGTTGGAAAGACTTGCAGGGCACGCATATTATTATTTTCTTGATGGTTATTCAGGATATAACCAAATAGTGGTTGATCCCAGAGATCAAGAGAAAATCTCATTCACTTGCCCATATGGAGTGTTTGCTTACAGGCGCATGCCATTTGGGCTATGTAATGCACCTGCGACTTTCCAACGCTGCATGGTTTCTATCTTTTCAGATATGATAGAAAAATTCATTGAAGTTTTTATGGATGATTTCTCGGTATTCGAAGATTCCTTCCCTAGTTGCCTACATCACCTCGCCTTGGTATTGAAAAGATGCCAAGAGACCAATCTGGTCTTGAATTGGGAGAAATGTCACTTTATGGTGACAGGAGGAATAGTCCTTGGTCACAAAGTTTCTAACCAAGGCATTGAGGTTGACAGAGCTAAAGTAGAACTTATTGAAAAACTACCTCCACATAGTGATGTCAAGGCAATTAGGAGCTTTTTAGGGCATGCATGTTTTTATAGAAGGTTTATTAAAGATTTTTCAAAGATAGCCAAGCCCTTAAGCAATCTCCTTGTATCTGATACACCATTTATCTTCGATGAAACATGCATGTTAGCATTTGAAAATTTGAAAATGAGGTTGTCCTCTGCTCCTATCATTTCCCCACTTGATTGGAACTTACCATTTGAATTGATGTGTGACGCATCTGATTTTGCAGTTGGGGCAGTGTTAGGACAGAGAAAAGATAACTTAGTCCATGTGATATACTATGCGAGCAAAGTCCTTAATGATACTCAAAGAAATTATACCACTACTAAAAAGGAGTTGCTGGCAATAGTTTTTGCATTTGACAAGTTTAGATCGTACCTCATTGGTGCTAAAGTGATTGTTTTTACAGATCACACAGCACTTAAATATTTGTTTGCCAAGCAAGAATCAAAACCAAGACTAATAAGATGGATCTTATTGTTGCAGGAATTCAATATTGAAATCAGAGACAAGAAAGGAGTGGAGAACAAGGTAGCAGATCACCTATCCAGGATTCCTCACGATAAAGGTGGAGCACCTGATACAAGTGTGAACGAGCTCTTCCCTGATGAGCAGTTGATGACAGTTCACAAAGCACCATAGTTCGCAGACATTGCCAACTTCAAGGCAACTGGGGCCTTACCTCCAGAGATCAATAAACATCAAAAAAGGAAGCTCATGAATGATGCAAAGTACTTTGTCTGGGATGAGCCATATCTATTCAAGAAGTGTTCAGATGGAATCCTTAGAAGATGTGTTTCGGAAGAAGAAGGACGAGAGGTCCTATGGAATTGCCACGGCTCATGCTATGGAGGCCACTTTGGAGGGGAAAGAACTGCAGCTAAGGTGTTACAAAGCGGATTCTTTTGGCCCACCCTTTTCAAGGATGCCAAAGAACTAGTGAAGAGCTGCAATGAATGCCAAAGATCTGGGAACTTGCCCAAAAGAAATGAGATGCCACAAAATTTCATCTTGGAACTGGAACTGTTTGATGTGTGGGAAATCGATTTCATGGGACCTTTCCCAACCTCATATGCAAACAAGTACATCTTGGTAGCAGTGGATTACGTTTCCAAGTGGGTAGAGGCTATTGCAACCCCAACGAATGATAACAAGGTGGTCATGAACTTCCTCAAAAAGAATATCTTTAGCCGGTTTGGAGTTCCACGAGCACTCATCAGTGATGGAGGGAGCCATTTTTGCAACAGACCACTAGAAGCTCTTCTCCTACGATATGGGGTAAGACACAAGGTAGCCACGCCTTACCATCCCCAAACAATTGGACAAACTGAGATATCCAACAGAGAGCTAAAGAGGATTCTGGAAAAGACTGTGGGTGCATCAAGAAAAGATTGGTCGAAGAAGCTGGATGATGCTCTTTGGGCATACAGAACAGCATTCAAAACACCACTTGGAATGTCCCATATCAACTGGTGTATGGGAAAGCTTGTCATTTACCACTGGAGCTGGAACACAAAGCTTTCTGGGCTATCAAGATACTAAATTTTGACAGCATTGCTGCTGGTGCAAAGAGGATCTTGCAACTGCAAGAGATGGAGGAATTCAGGTCACAAGCCTATGAAAATACCAAAATATATAAAGAGAAGGCAAAGAGAAGACATGACCTGCATCTTGCACCCAGGAGTTTCGAAAAAGGGCAGCAAGTATTCCTCTACAATTCCAAATTAAGACTATTCCCAGGAAAACTCAAATCAAGGTGGTCCGGCCCTTTTCTTGTCACAAAGGTCTCACCATGTGGACACATTGAAATCATGGATGAAGGTTCAGAGAGGACTTTTACAATGAAAGGACAAAGACTCAAGCATTATCTGGGTAACATGGGGGAAAACCCCAGAGTAAAGTATCATCTCAAGTAAAGAAGGAATCGTCGAGCTAGCGACGATAAAAAAAAAGTGCTCTATTGGGAGGCAACCCAACCTCAGGTAGTTTCCTTTTCATTTTTATTTCAATAAAGTTCACAAGTTGTTTCCCCTGTATTGCGAGAAGCTAAGTTTGGTGTTCCACACCAAAATAATCCAAGAGTGAAAGTGTAATTCTAAGTTTGGTGTTTCACCAAAGGAATTTAGTTAGAATCACACTCCACTCCCAAAGCACATTGCTAGCTCCAGTCAATCAATGGAAACCACTTAGATTTAGTTAGATTTTAGTTAATAATTGTTTTGTTAAACAACAAGATATGAGGTTCTATGCATAAATGTAAGGTTCTGTACTAGGCAACGAACTAAGTTTGGTGTTCACACACCAAATTAAGTTCATAAGCCACAAACATATATGCAAGCTAACTGTTTCTCAAGTGCTTTGGGAACAAGCAACTTCCAATAACTTTGCAGGAATCTTATGAGGAAATGGTGCACCTTCACCCAAGGAAGTGAGGTAGCAAAGACCAAGATGATGACAAAAAGAGGGCAACTAGAAACCATCACCTGAAGGTTGTATTGTCACTTAATTCCATGTACTTAGAATGTTGAAAATTGGAAGTCCGAATGCACTTTTGATTAATAGTTACTCGTTAGTTGCAATCCTTTTTTTATTTTGTCTTTTAAGCTTTTTGTTGAATAGGTCTATGCTTGCTGGTCTTTATGACACTGCATCCTTACTTTGCTTTGTCCCTTTGAATCAAATGAAAAGAGAATGAGTGTTTTGCAAAAGACCAGAGTGGAGTTCATACTATGGAGTAAGTTCCTTAGTTTGTGGTGCGATCATAAGTTAGCTAAGTTGGTTCAACCACAAGGTGGGAAGACAAATATCTGTCATGAATACTATGCTTTGAACACACCCCATGAGACTAACTAAATAACAAGATCCTAATAAGAAAAAGGGGAAAAGAAAAATGAAAGTGGAAAAAAAATGAATAAAAGAAAAAGAGTAAGCAATAAGGCTAAGCACCAATGGTTTTAATCTTGAGGCATGTGTCTGTGGTGTTCCTGTGTGAGGGATTTACTTGGATGAATAAGCTCTTAGGGGTGCCTTATCACTTGGTAACTTGGGTTAACTAACTCGGGATTATCAGCTGAAAGTCCACTATCAAGAGTAACCCTCACTACAGAGCATTTAGTAACCCAAAGAGGTGCTGGACACCAAGGTCTCAAGAAAAGAAAATAAATAAACCATATGCCTGTGGTGTGTATGTATGGGGGAGAGACTTGAGGAAGTAAGTCCTTAGGGGTGTTTCAACACCTAGCACCTTGAACCAACTGGTTCGGGAGTGTTGGCTGAAAGCTTATTTTAAAGAGTTGCCCCCTTACAGAACACTTAGCTTAAGAACACAAATAAGCCCTGAAATGACAAGAAAAGGATCAATGAATAAAAGTCTCATGGGATGTAATCACAATGAGTATTCTAGGACATGATAAAGGTCTAAAAGCCAGGAATGAACCTAAGTTGCTATGCATGAAACCACCATAAAACCAGGGACATGACCTCCACAAGAATGACTCATTTCTCTTGGCATTCCATTCATCATTCTCTTATTCCAGTACTTGCTTAAGGACAAGCAAGCTTTAAGTTTGGTGTTGTGATGCCAGGGCATTTTGGCCAGTTTTACTGACCTTTTCTTTACTATTTTTAAGGAAGTTTCATGCATTTCCTTAGAAAATAAGCTAGTTTTGGGTAGATATTCACTTACATCTTGATTCAAGCATACATTGTGCACTTTACATAATTTCATGAGGATTTTGCATGAAATTAATGACAAATTGGATGTTGCATTTCCCATGACTTGGACTAGAACTTTGATGCACTTTATTGCTTGATTTCAGGATAAAAGAAGCAAGGAAGAACCACGTTAGCAACCATGTTAGTCTCACTAACGTGACTTCTAACGTAGGAATGGGAGCTAGCTTGCAAAGTTAATGAGAAAAGTAATCGCCAATAACGTCCTCAAAGCCATCATAGCCCACGTTAAGAGTCACGTTAACTAAGTTAACGTGAACTCTAACGTGGAGGAAAGAAAATGGAGCCAACCTTAGTGACACTTACCTTTGTCACTAACGTTGGGCCAAGCTCATAAGTGGCCACGTTAGTTGCCACGTTAACTTAGTTAACATAGCTTCTAACGTTAAGAAGTAAAAGAGAAGCCAACGTTAGTGACATTTAACTTTGTCACTAACGTTGGCCAAGCCTCCACAAGCCACGTTAACTTCCACGTTAACTTAGTTAACGTGGAAGCCAACGTGGAGAAAGTATATGATCGCCAACGTTAGTGACACCTAACTTTGTCACTAACGTTGGAATGAACCACACAAGCCACAATGAGCCACGTTAACTCCCACGTTAACTTAGTTAACGTGGAAGCTAATGTGAAGAAGAGAGATGATGAGCCAACGTTAGTGACATTCACCTTTGTCACTAACATTGGAGATGGCTAGCATTGCTACGTTAGAGGCCACGTTAACCTAGTTAACGTAGACTCTAACGTGGGAGATAGGGGCACATTGGAACGTTAGTGACAAAGGTAAGTGTCACTAACGTTCTCGAAGGTTGGCAAGTTAACGTTAAGAGCCACGTTAACTAAGTTAACGTGGACTCTAACGTAAGAAAAGGGGAGGCTTCTCAACGTTATTGGGAAAGGTAAGTCCCAATAATGTGTGCGAAGGACCAAGAGGCAACTTTAGTGGCAACGTTTGTGCCACTAACGTTGAGGTTAACGTGGCTCTAACTTGGTCAGGAACGTTAGTGAAAAAGGTGATTGTCACTAACGTTCTCGAACCCACAATTTCACTTAACGTTAACACCACTAACGTCCTGAGCTAAAGTCCTTGCCCACTTCACACTTTCTCTCTGCAAGTAAAGCTAAGCCCAATGAAGAAGATAACTGCTTCAAACTCAAGATCCAAAGGCCCATACCCAAGACTTGAGGAGCCAACTAGAAGATCAGAAGAGTAGTATATATAGGAGTAGCTTTGAATTGATTAGGAAGATTGAAAATTAGGGGAAAACTACTCTCTGTATTTTGCCATTCTCTGCACTTCTAGTTTTGTTTTCATGATGTATTCTCCATCTTTGCTTTTATTTTCCAGAGCTATGAACAACTAAACCCCTTTTATTGGGTTAGGGAGCTCTGTTGTAATTTGATGGATCAATACTAGTTTTCATTATTCTTCTTCTATCTGTTTTCTTGATTTTACTTGAAAGCTTTCGATCTTCATCCAATTGGATAGTTATCTTGGAAAAGAAGCTATTCAAACTTGGATCTCTTCTGAACCTTGAAAGAGGAAGGAAGAGATCATGCTAGAAATGCTTTCTCATGCTGGACCAAATTGGGTTTGGATGGATATGTGACTATAATCCTCTCAATACTTGATTCGGGAAATGCATGTGGTATAATCAGTGACCATACTTCATCTCTTCTCATGAGCGATTGACCAAGGAATTGGCTATTGATCAAGATTTGAGAGATTGAATTACAAGGAATTGTAACTCAATCACTTAAGATTGCCAAGGAGATCAATGAATGCATTGATTGAGGAAGAGATGAAAATGAAATTGATCCGGAGAATGCAACATCTCTTGAGCCCTATGAACTCCCCATTTCTGATCTTACCCATTCTCTTTAGTTTTTGTCATTTACTTTTATGAGCAGTAACCCCATTCCCATTTACAATTCTGCAATTTACTTTCCGTCATTTACTTTCAGCTCTTTATTTCTAGCATTTACTTTTTCTGTTATTTACTTTTCCGCCATTTTATTTTCTGTAATTCTCAACTCAAATTCTGATTCGCTCAACTAGAACATTCCTCTAATTAAAGTTGCTTGATCAATCAATCTCTGTGGGATTCGACCTCACTCTACTGAGTTTTTACTTGACGACAAAATTCGGTACACTTACCGAAGGAAATTTGTTACGAGACAATTTTTCCGTGCATCACTAGACTCAAAAAAGAAACACAAAATTTTTTTGTTTTTATGGTTTTATTAATTTTTTGTATATTTTTCGAAAACTATAAATATATTTATTTTTTTTCGAAAATAAAAATAAAAAGCTTAAACATAAAATAAAATTACCCAATCTAAGCAACAAGATGAATCGTCAATTGTCCAAACTCGAACAATCCCCGGCAACGGTGCCAAAAACTTGGTGTGGGAAATTGTGATTCACACTTTTCACATCTCCGCACAACTAACCAGCAAGTGCATTTGGTCGTCCAAGTAATAAACCTTACGTGAGTAAGGGTTGATCCCACGGAGATTGTCGGCTAGAAGCAAGCTATGGTCATCCTTGTAAATCTTAGTCAGGTGGATTCAAATGGTTATGAGAATTTGATAATTAAAAGATAAATAAAACATAAAATAAAATAAAGTTACTTATGTAATTCATTGGTGGGAATTTCAGATAAGGGTCTGGAGATGCTTTGTTGCTTCTGAACCTCTGCTTTCCTATTGCCTTCTTCCAACCATGCGTTACTTCCTTCCATGGCAAGCTGTATGATCCTCTCAGTGAAAATGGTCCCCTACGGTTTCTGCACGGTTAATCAACTGTCAAATTTCTCGTCTCAGATGAAAAATACCAGGTACAACTACCGCATGGCTAATCATCTATCGGTTCCCACTAGCGTTGGAATAGGATCCATTGATCCTTTTGCAGACTGTCACTTGCACCCAACATTCGTAGGTTTGAAGGTCGTCACAGTCATCCCTTCCCAGATCTTACTCGGAATACCACAGACAAGGTTTAGACTTTTCGGATCCCAGAAATGGCTGCCAATTATTATAGCCTATGCCATGAAGATATTAATCTTACGGACTCAGTCCGTGTATTAAATATCCAAGAGAATATACTCCAGCTGTCGTCCAATAACTACGTTAAACATCATTTAGACCGATTTGTAGTTGTCAAGCACGCGGATCTTGGCTAAGCGAGTAACAAAGATTGGGTGATTGTCACGGGTCACCCCTTCATTCTGACTTAACTGAATTAAGTACGAGAGTATATCTTGGAGAAGAAGTAGCCGTGAATTGAATAGAAAACAGTAGTAATTGCATTAATTCATGAAGAACAGCAGAGCTCCACACCTTAATCTATGGGGTGTTAAAACTCCATCGTAGAAAATACATAAGTGAAAAAGGTCTAGGCATGGCCGTGAGGCCAGCCTCCATGCCAAAGATCTAAGGACTAAACATCCAGAGATGTGAATATAATAGTAAAAAGTGCTATTTATACTAAACTAGTTACTAGGGTTTACAGAAATTAAGTAACTAAGTGCAGGTAGTGCAGAAATCCACTTCTGGGGCTCACTTGGTGTGTGCTTGGGCTGAGCATTGAAGCTTTTTCGTGCATAGGCTGTTCCTGGAGTTAAATGCCAGCTTTGGTGCCAGTTTAGGTGTTTAACTCCAATTCTGGTGCCAGTTTGGGCGTTTTACGCCAAGATGTTTTAGGCTGACTTTGAACGCCAGTTTGGGCCATCAAATCTCGAGCAACGTATGGACTATTATATATTACTGGAAATCCCAGGAATTCTAATTTCCAACGCAATTGAGAGCGATCCAATTGGGCTTATGTAGCTCCAAAAAATCCACTTCGAGTCCAGGAGGGTCAGAATCCAATAGCATCTGCAGTCCTTTTTCAGCCTCTGAATCAGATTTTTACTCAGGTCCCTCAATTTCAGCCAGAAAATACCTGAAATCACAGAAAAATATACAAACCCATAGTAAAGTCCAGAAATGTGATTTTTGAATAAAAACTAATAAAAATATAATAAAAGGTAACTAAATCGTACTAAAAACTATGTAAAACAATGCCAAAAAGGGTATAAATTATCCGCTCATCAAAGAAGACACTCGAAACTCCGGTAGACAATGAGGAACGTGACCTTGTATTGGAACAAGTGGAGGAAGCCGTAATAGTTGAAGAGGAAGAAGTGGTTGAAGACTTAGGAGATGCGGAACCTCTATGGGAATCAAGAGTTGTAGAGTATTCCTCCAAGAGGATTGAAATTAAAGTCAAGAAGGCTAGTGCACAACCTCTATGGCATATTCCCTATGAAGACTTGGATGGGATAGATCAAGAAGCAAGTTTCCTTGGTGATGAGGATCATGAATCAAGTCCTCCTAGTGATGAATCTACATCCGCAAATGAACTCCTTGAATATGAAAACCCTTCTCTGATTGAGTCTGAGAATGATATGGAAGCGGAAGTCCTTCGGAAAGGGTGGACGGGAGTTGAGTATACTTTGTCCAGAACGTTGGAGACTTCTCTACTTAGGTGGCCATCTACTCCTTCATTTGAGTGGGTAAGACTTATCTCTATTTGCTTTACTGCCCCGCTTGAGTATGGTATTCTTGAAACGGATGGCCAACTTAGGAGGCTGATGCCAAGGCATCTTGGGCTAGTTTCACTAGCATTTTTCTATTAGTTTTAGTTGTTTTATGCATTTTCTTGAGCTTAAAGTAACCAAGAATGGTTAAATGAATAACAAAGCAATGAACCATCCAAACAGTATGATTTTGATGCAAATTCCATGAGTTTTTAGTTATATTACTTGAATGCTATGAATGGAAGATTTCTCATGAAATTTTGCAAGACTTTGATGTAATTGTTTGGATGATTTCAGGGAAGAAGAGGCTAGGCAAGGAAGCAACAAAATCAATAAAGGAAGCTTGAATATCACATGTGGAGTTTAAGTTCCAGTTTAAGCTTAAACTGGAACTTAAACTACCAAGCCATATAATGCTGGAAATGGCATTTAAGTTCCAGTTTAAGCCTAAACTGGAGCTTAAACGCCAGAATCATGAAGGCTAAGAAATGCTGGAATTGAAGTTTAACCTCCAGTTTAACCTTAAACTGGAGGTTAAACGCCAGAAGTGAGAATTTCACCAAGAGAGCATTTCCACGTTTAACCTCCAGTTTAACCTTAAACTGGAGGTTAAACGCCAGAAATGGGAAATGCACCAGGGAGCCATTTCCACGTTTAAGCTCCAGTTTAACCTTAAACTGGAGCTTAAACGTGTTCGACCAAATTTTCTCCTCCAGGGCTACCTTTCTCAGCTTCCACGTTTAAGCTCCAGTTTAACCTTAAACTGGAGCTTAAACGTGTTCGACCTCCCAGATGGCTTTCTCTATTTCCACGTTTAAGCTCCAGTTTAACCTTAAACTGGAGCTTAAACGTGTTCGACCTCCAGGGCTGCCTTTCCTATCTCCACGTTTAAGCTTCAGTTTAACCTTAAACTGAAGCTTAAACGTGTTCGACTAAGTTACCCTCCAGGGCTGCCTTCTTCCATTTCCATGTTTAAGCTTCAGTTTAACCTTAAACTGAAGCTTAAACGTGCTTCTACAAAAGGCTTCACTGGAAGTGTCTGGCGTTTAAGCTGCAGTTTAAGCTTAAACTGCAACTTAAACGCCACTCTTGGAAAAGGTTTCTGGGCCAAAAATATTGCGGTTTAAGTTAGTATTTGAGCACAAACATTAACTTAAACTTACTCTGGTATGAAACCCAATTGAATATCATGGTTTATGGGATTGGGCCTGAAGGATTGATGAGTCTGAAATTTCAATTTATTGAGTCATGTGTCATTATTTGATTATCACTAAGTTGGCTCAATGAATGTTACAGAATTTGGATCAGCAGCCTCATCAAGATTATGGATCATAAACCCAAGGCAAAAGGAAAGCAGGGAGAGGCCTCAAAGCCCAAGAAACACAACAGAAGCTCAATATAGAAAGTGTATAAATAGGATAGAATTGAAGTTAGTAAGGACTTTTACCTTTTCATTTTGCTAGTTTTCATATCTTTGTAATTGAATTCAGAGCTATGACTCACTAAACCCCCTTTCATTGGGTTAGGGAGCTCTATTGTAATTCAATGAATCAATAATAGTTTATCTTCTTCTTCAATCTTTTCTCTTGAATTTTGTTAGAAAGCTTCTCGATCTAATTCCATTGGGTAGTTGTCTTGGGAAAGAAACTACCCATAATTGGAATCCTTCGGAACCTTGGGAAAGGAATGGAGGATTCATGCTAGAGAAGCTTTCTCACAGTGAATTGGATTGGGGTTTGGATGGATATTGTGACATGTAATCCTACCAAATTGTGGTTCATGAAACTGTGTGGTATAATCAGTGATCGAGCATCATCTCTTCTTATGAACATTTAAACCAAGGGATTGGGAATTTGTTTGTTTTCAGAGAGAATTGGTGAGCCAAGGGATTGGGATCCAATCATATAAGATTGCCAAGCAAAATTCAATGAACGCATTGGTTGAAGAAGAGATAAACATGTTTTGATTCGGAGATCTCAATATCTCCTATAACCCAATGAATTCCCCATTTCTGATTTCCACTTTCTTTTTACATTCTGCAACTCAATTCATGCAATCACCCCCACTCCCTTTTAATTTTCAGCAATTTAGCTTCTGCTCTTTAATTCATGCAATTTAAGATTCCGCCATTTAAATTCCTTGTCATTTCAATTTCTTGTCATTTACGTTTCCCGCCAATTTTACATTCCGCAATTCTCATCTAAATCTTGATTCCGCTCAACTAGAACACACTTCTAATCCGAATTGCTCACTCAACCAATCCTTGTGGGATTCGACCTCACTCTATTGTGAGTTTTTACTTGACGATAACCGGTGCACTTGCCGGAAGGAATTTTGCCGATCGTGCAATTTCCTAAATCGTGGCATAACAAGTTTATGCAACATCAAGTTTATGGCACCGTTGCCGGGGATTGGTTTTCGATTGACAATTCTCAAATTGGAAGTTAACTAGATTGAGCATTTTTTTTTGTTTTGATTAATTCAGTACAAGCTACTTGTTGAATTTTACTTTCTGCACTCTGTTACATGCTTTCTTTCTTTATGCCTTTAAATTCAAGCAACTAACTCACTGACTCACTAACTGTTTGAATTAATTCCTCAACTGCTCTAACCATACTCTTCTGTTAACCAAGAGTATTTCACTTGTTTGTTGCCTGTGCTGTGTTCTTGTATGACAGGTAGGAGAGGAGAGACATCAACTCCTCCATATACCGAACCAGAGAGGACCCTTCATAGACTTAGAAGGGAAGCAAGAGGGAAGAGAGTACTGGGAGAAGAAGAATCTGAAGGAGATTCTGAGGACAATTTTGAGGAAGCTTTAGATCTCAACATGGATAGAGAAGTACACAACCAAGAGAGAGCTGATGGAAACAATGCCATTCCTGAGAGGAGGGTTCTTAGTTCATACATAAACCCAACCTCTGGGAATTGTGGTAGCAGCATTCAGAAACCACCCATTCAGGCCAACAATTTTGAACTCAAACCACAGCTAATATCACTTGTGGAGAATCATTGTTCATTTGGTGGGAGTGCTAATGAAGATCCAAACCAATATCTCACAAAATTCCTGAGAATTTGCGACACTGTGAAGTCCAATGGAGTCCAGGAAGATGCCTATAAACTGCTTTTGTTCCCATTTTCACTTAGGGACAAGGCAGCTAAGTGGCTGGAATCATTCCCAAGGGGGAGCCTAACAACATGGGATGAGGTGGAAAGCAAGTTTCTGGCACGTTTCTACCCCCCACAAAAGGTCAATAGGCTCCAATCTGAGGTTCAGACTTTTAGACAACAAGATGGTGAAACTCTCTACGAGGCATGGGAGAGGTTCAAGGATTTGACAAGGAAATGCCCACCAGACATGTTCCATGACTGGGTGCAATTGCATATTTTCTATGATGGACTTTCTTATGAATCAAGGAAGGCGGTAGACCATTCATCGGGAGGTTCATTGAACAGGAAAAAGACTGTGGAAGAAGCCATTGAAGTGATTGAGACAGTGGCTGAGAATGAGTACTACTATGCTTCAGAGAGACACAACACTAAGGGAGTCATGGAGCTGAACCATGTTGATACAATTTTAGCCCAAAACAAGGTGTTTGCCAAGCAACTAGCAGAGCTTACCAGGTAATTAGAAACAAAGCAAGTGGCTGCAATACACACACAAGATCAAGAGGAAGTAAGCATTGAAGGAGGTGATTGGGAAGAGGCCAACTATGTGGGAAACCAACAAAGGCAATCATATGATCCACATTCCAACACTTACAACCCAGGATGGAAAAACCACCCAAACTTTGGGTGGGGGAACCAACAAACCCAACCACAAAACCACAAACCTTACAACCACAACCAACATAACAATTCCACATACCAAAATTCCAACCAAAGATCATACCAAGCCACACAAAACACTTACTCACAACCATCATATCAAGGCCAAAATAATCAACCTACCCAACCTAATCCGAACCAACAATTTCAAGATCAATTAAACCGGATAGAAGGAATGCTGGCACACATGGGTCAGGACATAATTGAGTTGAAAAACTTCAGGGATGATGTGAGATCTACCTTAAGAACCCATGGTGAAAAACTCAAGAGGATGGAGTCTCAAGTAGGAGAGCTATCTCAACAGGCCCCCAAATCAACTGCAGTGTTCCCTAGTGACACAGAAAAGAATCCTAAGGGGGAACAAAAGAGAGTGAGATGGGAAGAATGCAAGGCCATCACCATATTGAAGGAAGTCTCAGAAGAAGAAGGAATCAGACCCTCAGAACAGGAGCCAGTAATCTTGAAGGAAGGTGTGGAAGAAGCTAAGCAGGAAAGTGAAACTGAGCAAGCCAAGGAAATGCAAAAAGGCATGCTGGAAACATACCAACCAAAAGCACCATTTCCTCAGAGGTTAGGAGGAGGTGAAAAAGGGAAAACCTATTCAAGGTTTTTAGAGACATTTAAGTCTCTCCATATCAATATTCCCTTTCTTGAGATTCTCCAGCAGATGCCTACACATATCAAGTATTTAAAGGAATTGCTGAGCAAGAAAAGAGCTTTGAAGGGAGGACAAACTGTAATAATGAACAAAGAATGCAGTGCCCTCATCAAGAAGGATATAATCTCTAAGAAAACAGACCCAGGAAGTTTTCATATCCCCTGCATCATAGGGGAAACAAAAATTGACAGAGGATTCTGTGATCTAGGAGCTAGCATAAATGTGATGCCTCTGACTCTTATGAAGAGGCTACAACTGAATGAGGTGAGATCCACTGATGTAATCATACAACTGGCTGACAAAACTCAGAAGCAAGCTGAAGGGGTAGTTGAGAATGTGCTGGTGAAAGTGGGAAATTATTTCTTCCCCACAGATTTTGTCATTTTGGACATGGAGGAAAACTACCTACACCCCATCATTCTGGGAAGGCCATTTCTAGCCACTGCCAGAGCACTCATAGATGTAGAACAAGGAGAGCTAATTTTGAGAATACATGATGAACAGCTCATTTTCAATGTTTTCAAACCTGCATCTGAGCCTGAACCAGAACATGAAAAGGCTAAGGATGATAGTAGCCATCTGTGTTTGGAGGAAAGCAATCCAGCAGCTGAAATTCTGAAACAGTCCTTGGAAGGCAAACAAGAATTGCAAGAGTTAAAGCCACAAGAATCAATAGAAGCAGATCAGAAGGATCCTCCTGACATAAGGGTCAATGAAGAAATCATCAAGAGAAAGGGAAGAATTGTAAAGAAATTGCCAAGAGGGTGGAGAAACAAGAAAATTCCCACTGAAGGTTTCTCTCCGGGAGATAAAGTGATATCAAGTCATTATCTGCCAATCCCACCTGGCCTCAAAACCATTCCTTCCCAGCTCCCTCAAGTGTTCACAATCAGGAAAGTTCTTTCTATGGAACATTTAGAAGTCATGAAGGAATCAAATGGGGACGTTTTCATAATGAGAGGAGAAGGCATCAAGCACTACAATCCACCCTAACAAGGGACAACCGTCAAGCTAGTGACGTTAAAGAAGCGCTTGTTGGGAGGCAACCCAACCTGAGGTAATACCCCTTTGCTGTTTCTTTTATTTGTTTCAATAAAAAGGGTGAAGTAGTTTATGTGCATTGCAAAGAATTAAGTTTGGTGTTTCACACCAAACAATGAATTCGTGGATCAATAATTCAAAGGGGAATGTGTGACTCTAAGTTTGGTGTTCCACCATAAAGATCAACTGAACACAACAACCTTTGAATTACATGAAAGGAACAACCATTCTAAGCAATCACAGAAATGCTTAAAATCCTTAGCAGCAACTTCATTCCAAGGAGAACTCAAGGATTCAAAGAACAGAGAAGTAAGTAGGAGACTAAGTTTGGTGTTCACACACCAACTTAAGACTCAGACACTTGCCCATACATAGTTGAGCTAACCACTCAAGTGCTTGAGAAGCAAGCAACTTCATCACTCTTTGCAGGAAAGGAAACAAGGATCTTAGAAAGAACATGAAGCAACAACTAGGAGAAGAAGGAGAAATCAAATTGTTTCATGGCAACAAAGAGAAAACAAGAAATTTCACAAGGTGGTGTTGTTCCTTGACAATTCTTTAAAAAGGGCAAACAAAAGCATGCTTGTTCTGGTTTAAACTGTAATTGTTGAATCTTTCTAGAATGTGAAGTCACTAGTATGTTTGTCTGTTTATTGCTTTGAATAAAGTGAATGCTTAGATGTTTGGATATAACTTCACCTTCTTAAACAAATGCTTGCCATGCTTGTTCTGTTTCCAAAAATAAAAGAAAAGTTTGAACAAAAGTAACTTGGCTCAATTAGTGACAAATCAAGTAGAATTGAGTGGTGGTATGCATGCTTGATTGTTTAGTCAGATCACTGGAAATAGAGTGTAGAATTATCATTTTTTGTGTAGAAATTGAAAACTGTATATGGATCTTGATGAATAAATGTCTTTGGCCATGAAAAAGAAAGAAAAAGAAGAAGAAAAAGCCACTGAAAAAGGGCAACCAAAAAGCAAAAAAAATTGAGAAAATAAGCTAGGCACCAATGGTTTGAACTTCTGAGACAAATGCCTGTGGTGTTTATGTATTAAGGATATGCTTGGATGAATAGGTTCTGAGGAGTGTTTCAACACTTGGTAACTTGGGTTAACTAACCTGGGATTATCAACTAAAAGTCCATTATCAAGAGCAACCTAAATACAAAACATTTAGTCACACAAAGAGGTGCTGGACACCAATGTCTCAAGAAGAAATGTGAACTAAAATGCCTGCAGTGGATATGTGTAGTGCACTGATAAGAAAAAGAAAATGCCAAAGGCGTGTGCAACACATGACACTAAGCAAACAAGGAGCAAAGGAGCTCAAAGAAAAAGAAAAGAAAAACAAAGAAGAGAAAAGTGCCAAGGACATAAGAATAACAAGAGGCCATAGCAGTGTTTGATAAATGCAATGAAAAAGTGATAATCTTACCTGATAAGAATGAAAAAGTGATGCTGCAACTTTCTGCATAAAACCCTTCTGATGAACTTCAAGTGTTTACTAATATAGCCAATGTCATTACTTTCTGTTTCATACTTTCTTCTCAAATAACTCAGGACTTGCTTAGGGACAAGCAAGTATTAAGTTTGGTGTTGTGATGCCAAGGCATCTTGGGCTAGTTTCACTAGCATTTTTCTGTTAGTTTTAGTTGTTTTATGCATTTTCTTGAGCTTAAAGTAACCAAGAATGGTTAAATGAATAACAAAGCAATGAACCATCCAAACAGTATGATTTTGATGCAAATTCCATGAGTTTTTAGTTATATTACTTGAATGCTATGAATGGAAGATTTCTCATGAAATTTTGCAAGACTTTGATGTAATTGTTTGGATGATTTCAGGGAAGAAGAGGCTAGGCAAGGAAGCAACAAAATCAATAAAGGAAGCTTGAATATCACATGTGGAGTTTAAGTTCCAGTTTAAGCTTAAACTGAAACTTAAACTACCAAGCCATATAATGCTGGAAATGGCGTTTAAGTTCCAGTTTAAGCCTAAACTGGAGCTTAAACGCCAGAATCATGAAGGCTAAGAAATGCTGGAATTGAAGTTTAACCTCCAGTTTAACCTTAAACTGGAGGTTAAACGCCAGAAGTGAGAATTTCACCAAGAGAGCATTTCCACGTTTAACCTCCAGTTTAACCTTAAACTGGAGGTTAAACGCCAGAAATGGGAAATGCACCAGGGAGCCATTTCCACGTTTAAGCTCCAGTTTAACCTTAAACTGGAGCTTAAACGTGTTCGACCAAATTTTCTCCTCCAGGGCTACCTTTCTCAGCTTCCACGTTTAAGCTCCAGTTTAACCTTAAACTGGAGCTTAAACGTGTTCGACCTCCCAGATGGCTTTCTCTATTTCCACGTTTAAGCTCCAGTTTAACCTTAAACTGGAGCTTAAACGTGTTCGACCTCCAGGGCTGCCTTTCCTATCTCCACGTTTAAGCTTCAGTTTAACCTTAAACTGAAGCTTAAACGTGTTCGACTAAGTTACCCTCCAGGGCTGCCTTCTTCCATTTCCACGTTTAAGCTTCAGTTTAACCTTAAACTGAAGCTTAAACGTGCTTCTACAAAAGGCTTCACTGGAAGTGTCTGGCGTTTAAGCTGCAGTTTAAGCTTAAACTGCAACTTAAACGCCACTCTTGGAAAAGGTTTCTGGGCCAAAAATATTGCGGTTTAAGTTAGTATTTGAGCACAAACATTAACTTAAACTTACTCTGGTATGAAACCCAATTGAATATCATGGTTTATGGGATTGGGCCTGAAGGATTGATGAGTCTGAAATTTCAATTTATTGAGTCATGTGTCATTATTTGATTATCACTAAGTTGGCTCAATGAATGTTACAGAATTTGGATCAGCAGCCTCATCAAGATTATGGATCATAAACCCAAGGCAAAAGGAAAGCAGGGAGAGGCCTCAAAGCCCAAGAAACACAACAGAAGCTCAATATAGAAAGTGTATAAATAGGATAGAATTGAAGTTAGTAAGGACTTTTACCTTTTCATTTTGCTAGTTTTCATATCTTTGTAATTGAATTCAGAGCTATGACTCACTAAACCCCCTTTCATTGGGTTAGGGAGCTCTATTGTAATTCAATGAATCAATAATAGTTTATCTTCTTCTTCAATCTTTTCTCTTGAATTTTGTTAGAAAGCTTCTCGATCTAATTCCATTGGGTAGTTGTCTTGGGAAAGAAACTACCCATAATTGGAATCCTTCGGAACCTTGGGAAAGGAATGGAGGATTCATGCTAGAGAAGCTTTCTCACAGTGAATTGGATTGGGGTTTGGATGGATATTGTGACATGTAATCCTACCAAATTGTGGTTCATGAAACTGTGTGGTATAATCAGTGATCGAGCATCATCTCTTCTTATGAACATTTAAACCAAGGGATTGGGAATTTGTTTGTTTTCAGAGAGAATTGGTGAGCCAAGGGATTGGGATCCAATCATATAAGATTGCCAAGCAAAATTCAATGAACGCATTGGTTGAAGAAGAGATAAACATGTTTTGATTCGGAGATCTCAATATCTCCTATAACCCAATGAATTCCCCATTTCTGATTTCCACTTTCTTTTTACATTCTGCAACTCAATTCATGCAATCACCCCCACTCCCTTTTAATTTTCAGCAATTTAGCTTCTGCTCTTTAATTCATGCAATTTAAGATTCCGCCATTTAAATTCCTTGTCATTTCAATTTCTTGTCATTTACGTTTCCCGCCAATTTTACATTCCGCAATTCTCATCTAAATCTTGATTCCGCTCAACTAGAACACACTTCTAATCCGAATTGCTCACTCAACCAATCCTTGTGGGATTCGACCTCACTCTATTGTGAGTTTTTACTTGACGATAACCGGTGCACTTGCCGGAAGGAATTTTGCCGATCGTGCAATTTCCTAAATCGTGGCATAACAAGTTTATGCAACATCAAGTTTATGGCACCGTTGCCGGGGATTGGTTTTCGATTGACAATTCTCAAATTGGAAGTTAACTAGATTGAGCATTTTTTTTTGTTTTGATTAATTCAGTACAAGCTACTTGTTGAATTTTACTTTCTGCACTCTGTTACATGCTTTCTTTCTTTATGCCTTTAAATTCAAGCAACTAACTCACTGACTCACTAACTGTTTGAATTAATTCCTCAACTGCTCTAACCATACTCTTCTGTTAACCAAGAGTATTTCACTTGTTTGTTGCCTGTGCTGTGTTCTTGTATGACAGGTAGGAGAGGAGAGACATCAACTCCTCCATATACCGAACCAGAGAGGACCCTTCATAGACTTAGAAGGGAAGCAAGAGGGAAGAGAGTACTGGGAGAAGAAGAATCTGAAGGAGATTCTGAGGACAATTTTGAGGAAGCTTTAGATCTCAACATGGATAGAGAAGTACACAACCAAGAGAGAGCTGATGGAAACAATGCCATTCCTGAGAGGAGGGTTCTTAGTTCATACATAAACCCAACCTCTGGGAATTGTGGTAGCAGCATTCAGAAACCACCCATTCAGGCCAACAATTTTGAACTCAAACCACAGCTAATATCACTTGTGGAGAATCATTGTTCATTTGGTGGGAGTGCTAATGAAGATCCAAACCAATATCTCACAAAATTCCTGAGAATTTGCGACACTGTGAAGTCCAATGGAGTCCAGGAAGATGCCTATAAACTGCTTTTGTTCCCATTTTCACTTAGGGACAAGGCAGCTAAGTGGCTGGAATCATTCCCAAGGGGGAGCCTAACAACATGGGATGAGGTGGAAAGCAAGTTTCTGGCACGTTTCTACCCCCCACAAAAGGTCAATAGGCTCCAATCTGAGGTTCAGACTTTTAGACAACAAGATGGTGAAACTCTCTACGAGGCATGGGAGAGGTTCAAGGATTTGACAAGGAAATGCCCACCAGACATGTTCCATGACTGGGTGCAATTGCATATTTTCTATGATGGACTTTCTTATGAATCAAGGAAGGCGGTAGACCATTCATCGGGAGGTTCATTGAACAGGAAAAAGACTGTGGAAGAAGCCATTGAAGTGATTGAGACAGTGGCTGAGAATGAGTACTACTATGCTTCAGAGAGACACAACACTAAGGGAGTCATGGAGCTGAACCATGTTGATACAATTTTAGCCCAAAACAAGGTGTTTGCCAAGCAACTAGCAGAGCTTACCAGGTAATTAGAAACAAAGCAAGTGGCTGCAATACACACACAAGATCAAGAGGAAGTAAGCATTGAAGGAGGTGATTGGGAAGAGGCCAACTATGTGGGAAACCAACAAAGGCAATCATATGATCCACATTCCAACACTTACAACCCAGGATGGAAAAACCACCCAAACTTTGGGTGGGGGAACCAACAAACCCAACCACAAAACCACAAACCTTACAACCACAACCAACATAACAATTCCACATACCAAAATTCCAACCAAAGATCATACCAAGCCACACAAAACACTTACTCACAACCATCATATCAAGGCCAAAATAATCAACCTACCCAACCTAATCCGAACCAACAATTTCAAGATCAATTAAACCGGATAGAAGGAATGCTGGCACACATGGGTCAGGACATAATTGAGTTGAAAAACTTCAGGGATGATGTGAGATCTACCTTAAGAACCCATGGTGAAAAACTCAAGAGGATGGAGTCTCAAGTAGGAGAGCTATCTCAACAGGCCCCCAAATCAACTGCAGTGTTCCCTAGTGACACAGAAAAGAATCCTAAGGGGGAACAAAAGAGAGTGAGATGGGAAGAATGCAAGGCCATCACCATATTGAAGGAAGTCTCAGAAGAAGAAGGAATCAGACCCTCAGAACAGGAGCCAGTAATCTTGAAGGAAGGTGTGGAAGAAGCTAAGCAGGAAAGTGAAACTGAGCAAGCCAAGGAAATGCAAAAAGGCATGCTGGAAACATACCAACCAAAAGCACCATTTCCTCAGAGGTTAGGAGGAGGTGAAAAAGGGAAAACCTATTCAAGGTTTTTAGAGACATTTAAGTCTCTCCATATCAATATTCCCTTTCTTGAGATTCTCCAGCAGATGCCTACACATATCAAGTATTTAAAGGAATTGCTGAGCAAGAAAAGAGCTTTGAAGGGAGGACAAACTGTAATAATGAACAAAGAATGCAGTGCCCTCATCAAGAAGGATATAATCTCTAAGAAAACAGACCCAGGAAGTTTTCATATCCCCTGCATCATAGGGGAAACAAAAATTGACAGAGGATTCTGTGATCTAGGAGCTAGCATAAATGTGATGCCTCTGACTCTTATGAAGAGGCTACAACTGAATGAGGTGAGATCCACTGATGTAATCATACAACTGGCTGACAAAACTCAGAAGCAAGCTGAAGGGGTAGTTGAGAATGTGCTGGTGAAAGTGGGAAATTATTTCTTCCCCACAGATTTTGTCATTTTGGACATGGAGGAAAACTACCTACACCCCATCATTCTGGGAAGGCCATTTCTAGCCACTGCCAGAGCACTCATAGATGTAGAACAAGGAGAGCTAATTTTGAGAATACATGATGAACAGCTCATTTTCAATGTTTTCAAACCTGCATCTGAGCCTGAACCAGAACATGAAAAGGCTAAGGATGATAGTAGCCATCTGTGTTTGGAGGAAAGCAATCCAGCAGCTGAAATTCTGAAACAGTCCTTGGAAGGCAAACAAGAATTGCAAGAGTTAAAGCCACAAGAATCAATAGAAGCAGATCAGAAGGATCCTCCTGACATAAGGGTCAATGAAGAAATCATCAAGAGAAAGGGAAGAATTGTAAAGAAATTGCCAAGAGGGTGGAGAAACAAGAAAATTCCCACTGAAGGTTTCTCTCCGGGAGATAAAGTGATATCAAGTCATTATCTGCCAATCCCACCTGGCCTCAAAACCATTCCTTCCCAGCTCCCTCAAGTGTTCACAATCAGGAAAGTTCTTTCTATGGAACATTTAGAAGTCATGAAGGAATCAAATGGGGACGTTTTCATAATGAGAGGAGAAGGCATCAAGCACTACAATCCACCCTAACAAGGGACAACCGTCAAGCTAGTGACGTTAAAGAAGCGCTTGTTGGGAGGCAACCCAACCTGAGGTAATACCCCTTTGCTGTTTCTTTTATTTGTTTCAATAAAAAGGGTGAAGTAGTTTATGTGCATTGCAAAGAATTAAGTTTGGTGTTTCACACCAAACAATGAATTCGTGGATCAATAATTCAAAGGGGAATGTGTGACTCTAAGTTTGGTGTTCCACCATAAAGATCAACTGAACACAACAACCTTTGAATTACATGAAAGGAACAACCATTCTAAGCAATCACAGAAATGCTTAAAATCCTTAGCAGCAACTTCATTCCAAGGAGAACTCAAGGATTCAAAGAACAGAGAAGTAAGTAGGAGACTAAGTTTGGTGTTCACACACCAACTTAAGACTCAGACACTTGCCCATACATAGTTGAGCTAACCACTCAAGTGCTTGAGAAGCAAGCAACTTCATCACTCTTTGCAGGAAAGGAAACAAGGATCTTAGAAAGAACATGAAGCAACAACTAGGAGAAGAAGGAGAAATCAAATTGTTTCATGGCAACAAAGAGAAAACAAGAAATTTCACAAGGTGGTGTTGTTCCTTGACAATTCTTTAAAAAGGGCAAACAAAAGCATGCTTGTTCTGGTTTAAACTGTAATTGTTGAATCTTTCTAGAATGTGAAGTCACTAGTATGTTTGTCTGTTTATTGCTTTGAATAAAGTGAATGCTTAGATGTTTGGATATAACTTCACCTTCTTAAACAAATGCTTGCCATGCTTGTTCTGTTTCCAAAAATAAAAGAAAAGTTTGAACAAAAGTAACTTGGCTCAATTAGTGACAAATCAAGTAGAATTGAGTGGTGGTATGCATGCTTGATTGTTTAGTCAGATCACTGGAAATAGAGTGTAGAATTATCATTTTTTGTGTAGAAATTGAAAACTGTATATGGATCTTGATGAATAAATGTCTTTGGCCATGAAAAAGAAAGAAAAAGAAGAAGAAAAAGCCACTGAAAAAGGGCAACCAAAAAGCAAAAAAAATTGAGAAAATAAGCTAGGCACCAATGGTTTGAACTTCTGAGACAAATGCCTGTGGTGTTTATGTATTAAGGATATGCTTGGATGAATAGGTTCTGAGGAGTGTTTCAACACTTGGTAACTTGGGTTAACTAACCTGGGATTATCAACTAAAAGTCCATTATCAAGAGCAACCTAAATACAAAACATTTAGTCACACAAAGAGGTGCTGGACACCAATGTCTCAAGAAGAAATGTGAACTAAAATGCCTGCAGTGGATATGTGTAGTGCACTGATAAGAAAAAGAAAATGCCAAAGGCGTGTGCAACACATGACACTAAGCAAACAAGGAGCAAAGGAGCTCAAAGAAAAAGAAAAGAAAAACAAAGAAGAGAAAAGTGCCAAGGACATAAGAATAACAAGAGGCCATAGCAGTGTTTGATAAATGCAATGAAAAAGTGATAATCTTACCTGATAAGAATGAAAAAGTGATGCTGCAACTTTCTGCATAAAACCCTTCTGATGAACTTCAAGTGTTTACTAATATAGCCAATGTCATTACTTTCTGTTTCATACTTTCTTCTCAAATAACTCAGGACTTGCTTAGGGACAAGCAAGTATTAAGTTTGGTGTTGTGATGCCAAGGCATCTTGGGCTAGTTTCACTAGCATTTTTCTGTTAGTTTTAGTTGTTTTATGCATTTTCTTGAGCTTAAAGTAACCAAGAATGGTTAAATGAATAACAAAGCAATGAACCATCCAAACAGTATGATTTTGATGCAAATTCCATGAGTTTTTAGTTATATTACTTGAATGCTATGAATGGAAGATTTCTCATGAAATTTTGCAAGACTTTGATGTAATTGTTTGGATGATTTCAGGGAAGAAGAGGCTAGGCAAGGAAGCAACAAAATCAATAAAGGAAGCTTGAATATCACATGTGGAGTTTAAGTTCCAGTTTAAGCTTAAACTGAAACTTAAACTACCAAGCCATATAATGCTGGAAATGGCGTTTAAGTTCCAGTTTAAGCCTAAACTGGAGCTTAAACGCCAGAATCATGAAGGCTAAGAAATGCTGGAATTGAAGTTTAACCTCCAGTTTAACCTTAAACTGGAGGTTAAACGCCAGAAGTGAGAATTTCACCAAGAGAGCATTTCCACGTTTAACCTCCAGTTTAACCTTAAACTGGAGGTTAAACGCCAGAAATGGGAAATGCACCAGGGAGCCATTTCCACGTTTAAGCTCCAGTTTAACCTTAAACTGGAGCTTAAACGTGTTCGACCAAATTTTCTCCTCCAGGGCTACCTTTCTCAGCTTCCACGTTTAAGCTCCAGTTTAACCTTAAACTGGAGCTTAAACGTGTTCGACCTCCCAGATGGCTTTCTCTATTTCCACGTTTAAGCTCCAGTTTAACCTTAAACTGGAGCTTAAACGTGTTCGACCTCCAGGGCTGCCTTTCCTATCTCCACGTTTAAGCTTCAGTTTAACCTTAAACTGAAGCTTAAACGTGTTCGACTAAGTTACCCTCCAGGGCTGCCTTCTTCCATTTCCACGTTTAAGCTTCAGTTTAACCTTAAACTGAAGCTTAAACGTGCTTCTACAAAAGGCTTCACTGGAAGTGTCTGGCGTTTAAGCTGCAGTTTAAGCTTAAACTGCAACTTAAACGCCACTCTTGGAAAAGGTTTCTGGGCCAAAAATATTGCGGTTTAAGTTAGTATTTGAGCACAAACATTAACTTAAACTTACTCTGGTATGAAACCCAATTGAATATCATGGTTTATGGGATTGGGCCTGAAGGATTGATGAGTCTGAAATTTCAATTTATTGAGTCATGTGTCATTATTTGATTATCACTAAGTTGGCTCAATGAATGTTACAGAATTTGGATCAGCAGCCTCATCAAGATTATGGATCATAAACCCAAGGCAAAAGGAAAGCAGGGAGAGGCCTCAAAGCCCAAGAAACACAACAGAAGCTCAATATAGAAAGTGTATAAATAGGATAGAATTGAAGTTAGTAAGGACTTTTACCTTTTCATTTTGCTAGTTTTCATATCTTTGTAATTGAATTCAGAGCTATGACTCACTAAACCCCCTTTCATTGGGTTAGGGAGCTCTATTGTAATTCAATGAATCAATAATAGTTTATCTTCTTCTTCAATCTTTTCTCTTGAATTTTGTTAGAAAGCTTCTCGATCTAATTCCATTGGGTAGTTGTCTTGGGAAAGAAACTACCCATAATTGGAATCCTTCGGAACCTTGGGAAAGGAATGGAGGATTCATGCTAGAGAAGCTTTCTCACAGTGAATTGGATTGGGGTTTGGATGGATATTGTGACATGTAATCCTACCAAATTGTGGTTCATGAAACTGTGTGGTATAATCAGTGATCGAGCATCATCTCTTCTTATGAACATTTAAACCAAGGGATTGGGAATTTGTTTGTTTTTAGAGAGAATTGGTGAGCCAAGGGATTGGGATCCAATCATATAAGATTGCCAAGCAAAATTCAATGAACGCATTGGTTGAGGAAGAGATAAACATGTTTTGATTCGGAGATCTCAATATCTCCTATAACCCAATGAATTCCCCATTTCTGATTTCCACTTTCTTTTTACATTCTGCAACTCAATTCATGCAATCACCCCCACTCCCTTTTAATTTTCAGCAATTTAGCTTCTGCTCTTTAATTCATGCAATTTAAGATTCCGCCATTTAAATTCCTTGTCATTTCAATTTCTTGTCATTTACGTTTCCCGCCAATTTTACATTCCGCAATTCTCATCTAAATCTTAATTCCGCTCAACTAGAACACACTTCTAATCCGAATTGCTCACTCAACCAATCCTTGTGGGATTCGACCTCACTCTATTGTGAGTTTTTACTTGACGATAACCGGTGCACTTGCCGGAAGGAATTTTGCCAATCGTGCAATTTCCTAAATCGTGGCATAACAAGTTTATGCAACATCAGAGGCTTTGTGGCATTAAGCGTAAGAGAAGGATGTTTAGTGGTTAGAGTTGCAAATCAAGACTCATAAAGGTTGATACTTCAAGAGCTAGATGCAAGGGTGGAACTAGTGAACATTTGGTTAGATCTAAGAGAAGAGTTTGGTATTGCATTGAGAATTCGGATTGCTTGCCACCCGGTTGGAACAATGATGATCCACTTAGGGATGGGTGTATAAACAAGATTTGGGATCCTGGCATACAAGAGGATCAATTTTGGAGCTCAGAGCTTGTGAAGAACTCCATCAAAGCTTGGAGAATTTACTTGGTATTTTTTTTTGAACAAGAGAGCTCAACACAGAATAGTAGAGCGACAGGCAACCAACATGTAGCCATGATCATAACGGAAATTAAAACAAAGAACTAAACTATCCCTGATGTCATCTCAGGCATTGCCATCAACAACAAAAGGGATCCAAACTACTCCACTCTCTATAACTTGTCAAGGATCTTTGAAACACCTCTTCTGGACCACCATCTTTGGAATTAAAGATCCGCCTGTTCCTCTCTATCCAGACATTCCAAATAACCGCAAAAAAGCATATCATCCACTTGTTTCGCTCCTCCTTCCTGTTTACCACGCCTGTCCAACTCTCAAAATGTTCTTTTAATTAGCCCGGAATAGACCACGCTCTCCCGAAATCAGAAAGGCATCGACACCACACCTGCCAAGTAAACTCACAACCCAGAAACAAGTGGTGAATATATTCAACATCTCTTTTACATAACACACGTAGTTGTCCCCATGACTAATTATTCCAAATCTAAATAGTCTTTCTTTATTATTTACTCTTCCTATCAGAACAAACCAAATAAATAACTCCACTCGTGGTGGCACCAAACCTTTCCAGATGGTTCTGGTGAAGCTGTAGCTGGTAATATCCTCCGGGAGAGTATCTGACTGTACCACCTGCACAAAAGAGTTAGTTGAATAAATTCCTTCCTTGTCAAACTTCCAAAGGATTCTGTCTTGCTTATCACAAGCTAGCTTAACAGGCCTTAAAGACTCATGCAAAATATCCACTAATTCCAACTCCCACTGATATAAGACTCGCCTCCACTAGAAGTTCCAAATCCACTCTAGCCCATCCCAAAACCCACAATCCCCTATGACAGATCCTTTCTGGTTTGAAACAGAGAATTTACTTGGTATTGATAGAGCTTATTGGAAATCCAAGCGTTGGTGGTAGTTTCAAGATGAGTTCAAGCACAAGCCATCATGACAAGGTGCTCACCAAATGTCCAACTTAAGGACAATAACTAAAAGTACTAGGTGGGAGACAACCCACCATGGTATGATCCTCCTTTTTATTAGTTTTAATTTATTTCTGTTAGTCTTAATTTCCAGTTCTGCATATTTACTCTTATTTTGCAAAAAAAAAAAAGGGATCGACGCGCAAGTGTCTACGACGCGCACGCGTCGTATGTGTATGCACAAATGAATAGAGAGTTGCGCGAGAGCCGAGCGGGAGGGGTGTTAAGCGCATAGCCAGACCCACGCGTACGCGTGCCTCATGAGTACGCATCCCCTGCGTTTTTGCCAATCCACGCGTAAGCGTCAGCGACGCGTACGCGTGGAATGAAAAATTGGTGTAGTAAGGTAATTGAACAGAGAGTTGGGCTGCCACTGTGCTGGAGTCGTGCAAGTAGTCACGCGTATGCTTAACCGACACTCTCGCGTCAGAATGCATTTTTTTCCACCCACACGTACGCATGGGTGACGCTTACGCGTCGCATGGCTAATTCAGTTTCACAAGTGCGTGTGATGCATGCGCGCACGTCGCGTCTTGTTTTTCATTTCCTTCTTCTTTCTTCTCTCCTTTCTCCTTCTTTCTTCCTCCTTTCTTACTTTCTTCTTCTTCATTTCTTTAACTTCTCATCCTTATTCTCTTTCATTCTATTTTACTTAAATTATTTGCATACTTTCATTCATTGCATTTTAATCTTGTGCATGTTTTATTTTCTTTTCTAAGTTTATTATTTTACCATTGGTGTTAATTGTTCTTATTCAACTGTTGCATATGTTCTTGCATTATTTTGGTTCTTCGTGACTTGTTTTACCTTGTAGGGTAATATTATTTAAGTCAATGCTAATCCTTTATGATTCTTGTATTCCTTTTGCATTGACATGAATTTATATTGTCTTTCATGACCCACTATCTCTTCCCCATTGTTGCAATTTTTGCACTATTGATATGTCATGTGCTTCTACTATTTTCTCACTTGAATGTTGTAGCTACCATGTAGTTGAGACCCTCCTTATTTGGCATTAACCCACCCATACTTTATTTGTTTTCTTATCTTTATTTCTGGGTTACTTTCTTCTTTTTCCTCTTCTTTCAGGATGGCCACCGAGAAAGGCAAGGAAAAGCTTCTCAATGGAACAACAGACAAGTCCCTATGCACAGCCTTTGGAGAAAAGCATCAGTTGGAGCAACTCGTCCACTTGCACTTCTTTGCATGCACCGAGGACGGTGCAATCTTTAAGTGTGGGGAGGTCGATACCGACTTCCGTGGGTTAGTTATTTCCTTCTCAAACACCAATGTTTAATTTGTTCTGTTAGTTCATTGTTGCATTTGCATGCTTGATTGCATGTTTGTTTGATTTTGTGCATGTTCTTCTGCCACTACTTGGTTGGAGTGATAAGTTCTTTTTCAAGACCCTTTTTATAGCATTTCACTAATTTAAATTAAAATTTTTTTGATAAACTTATTTGGAGTTTTTAATTTGGAACATAGTTTTTGAGCTAAGAACACACAACCTGTGAGATTTTGAGCTTAATTATATGGTTACATTATTTAACCATGATTTTTATTCTTGTGTGTTATCTTCTCTATGATTGCAATCTATGGTTTGTTCCATTTTATATGTCCATTATTTAATGTATATTCATGCATACATATGATTGAGGCTATCATTTGTTATTAGCTCACTTATCCCAAATAGCCCACCATTTCATTTACCTTTGTTTGTCACTTTGAGCCTTTTTAATCCCCAATTGTTCTTTATTTTACCACATCACTAGCCTTAAGTAGAAAAATAATTAATTATCTCATTTGAATCTTTGGTTAGCTTAAGATAGTGTGTGTCAACTAAGTGTAGAGAAATGTAGAAACTTGGATTGATGAGAATGTGTTGTGCTTTTATTGACAAATATTGGGAATTTGGGTGCTTACTCATGTGACATCAGAAAAACCATATGCATTGATATATTATGCTTTCATTTATATTATATATATATAATAAAAAGAGAAAAGAAAGAAAAAAGAAAAGAAAGAAATAAATAAATGAACAGGGGATAAAATCACCCCAATGCTAAGTTCAATAAAAGATCATTGCATATGTGATGGAAATAAAAATTGATGCATGAGTATGTGAAATATACAAAAGTGAGATTTTGGGTAGCTAGGCATAATTTTAGAATTATATAGAGTATGTGTGTATGTTAGGTGAGAACTTAGTTAGTCAAAGATTCATATCATAGCTCACTTGGCCATACATATATCCTCACCCTTACCTTAGCCCCATTACAACCTTGAAAAGACCTTATGATGTTTGCATTTGTACACTAAACATTTGTTGATTAGTTAGATGAAGAACAAAGTTTTAGAAAGCATGACAAGAGAAGAGTAGAGTGGATTGACCCTAGACACCTAAGAGATTAGAGAGCATATACACTTCCAGTGAGAGTTCAATGCTTGATTCTATGTTCCCTGCTTTTATGAGCCATCTTCTTACAAGTTTACGTGCCTTTTATTGTGTGATTTGAATTAGTGGAATCTGATTTATGTTTATCTTGAAGAACTTGTTTACTTTTAACCAAGTAGATAGAAACATCTTAGCATATAGTTGCATTCACATACATAGGTTACATCTCATGAGTCTTGCTTTCCCCCATTCATTCTTTTGGTCTCCTTAAGCTTAGCATGAGGACATGCTAATGTTTAAGTGTGGGAAGATTGATAAACCACTATTTTATGGTTTATCTTGTGCTAAATTGAGTGGTTTTTTTCAAGTCTTTGCACACTTACTCATACAATTTGCATGATTTTACATTTTCCTTTCTAATTCTATGTTATGATTGAAAGCTTGCTTCCTAAGCCTTTAAATTGTGTATTTTTAATTCCCCTTTATAACATTTGTTGCCGTGATCTGTGTGTTAAGGATTTTCAGGCTATATAGGGCAGGAATGGCTCAGATGATGGAGAGGAAGCTTGCAAAAATGGAAGGAACACAAGAAATAAAGGAGATGACCAGCGAGGATCGACGCGCACGCATGGTTCACGTGTGTGTGTGATTTGGAGATTTTTACAGCAACGCGTACGCGTGATAAGCGAAACTACACAGCGACGCGTGCGCGTACCTGATGCGTACGCGTATCTGACACGTACGCATGACACGCGAAGAAGACCATCAATGCGTACGTGTACCTGACGCGTACGCATGACGTGCGCTACGTGCAGAAATTACAGAAGACGCTGGGGCAATTTTTGGGCTGCTTTTGGCCCAATTCCAAGCCTGAAAACACAGATTAGAGGCTGCAGAGTGGGGGAAACGGACACAACATTCATTCACACAACTTTCATTCACATAATTTTAGGTTTTAGATGTAGTTTTCTAGAGAAAGAGGCTCTCTCCTCTCTCTAGGTTTTAGGTTTCCTAGTTCTAGCTCTTCTTAATTTCAGCATTCTATCTTAGTTTAATTTAGTTTCTCTTCTACTCTTATTTGTTCTAGCATTCAAGTTTATTTATTTCCCTTGTTGATTACTCCATGTTGCTATTTTAGTTTATGAATTCTCATGTTAGATTTGATTTTCTATTTAATGTAATTTGAGGTATTTCATATTTATGATTGCTTTCTTCGATTTATGTTATTGATGCTTTCAATTGGTTGTTTGGATTTTATTATCTCTTATTGTTTTTTTATGCTTTTATGTTGTGCCTTCCAAGTGTTTGATAAAATGCTTGGTTGGATTTTAGATTAGCTTTTTATGTTCTTAGCTTAGATTGAGTAATTTGAGACTCTTGAGTTATCAAACTCTTTTGTTGATTAGCAATTGAAAGTTGCTAGTTGATTTGAATTCCACTAAAGCTAGTCTTTCCTTAGGAGTTGACTAGGACTTGAGGAATCAAATTGATTATTTCCACTTGACTTTCCTTCATAGTTAGAGGTTGACTAAGTGGAGCAATACTACAAGAAAATAAGCCTTTTGCCACGCTTTAAAAGCGTGCCGAAAAGTGCAAAAAAGCGTGCCGATAGCTTTTCGCCACGCTTTTTGAGCTATCGGCACGCTTTTGAAAGGGTCACATCCGCCAGCGTGCCGGTTGCTCTATCGGCACGCTTTTCTTGTTGGCACGCTTTCATCTCTTGCCACACTTAAAAAGCGTGGCCATAGGTCTTAACCTATAGGTATGCTTTTTAAGCGTACCGAAAAGTGCACATATCACCACGCTTTTTAAACGTACCAGAATGTATACTTTGGATACTCTTTAAAAGCGTGCCGATAGAGGAAGATATGGCTACACTTTGTAAACATGCCAATAGGGTAAACACATGGCTATGCTCTAAAAGCGTGGCTATTTATAAGTACGGAAAGATACGGCTACGCTTAGAAAACGTGCCAATAGATGAGGATATGGGTACGCTTTTAAAGTGTGCCGATTGCCAAGTTGTGGCCACGCTTGTTAAGCGTGCTTGTTGAGCCCAAAATTAAGATATGGCCACCCTTTTTAAGCGTGCCCATAAGTTTGGTCAAAAAATTTTTTTTCATTAATCTTTCTAATATGTGCAAAATTCATATATAATTATAAAATTATAGACCAAAATAAGATTATATATATTGAACTAATCCAACAAATATAAACTTTCCCATAAAAAAAGACATACATATAAAATTGTCATCACAAAAGTAGGCTTTGATGACAAAGTACCAAAAAGTAAAGTCAAAACAAGTAAATAAGAATTGCAATTCCAACAAGTGTCACATATCTACTTCTTTTATATACTTAGTTACAAAATATCAAATTTTATGAGTAGTGTGATCATCCATTATAAGCTCCATTGTTTTTATCATTGCCCTACATAATTTTAAATAATCTTGTGTTTACATGAAAGGATTATTTATTGGTTTAAAAACTATACTTTGAACGAGAATTCATTGAGGAATTCTAAACCGTCAAAAATCCGTTCATCACTCGCCGTCACTCACCCTTCTCATCTCTGCAACCCTAACACAGCCATAACTCCCTCTCCCAACAACGCCGCTGTCTCCCTCTCTCAACCCATCACAACCCCTCTGATGTGCGGAAAACGATCCGACACAAAACTCACCGGCAAGTGTACCGGGTCGCATCAAGTAATAATAACTCACATGAGTGAGGTCGATCCCACAGGGATTGAAGGATTGAGCAATTTTAGTTTAGTGGTTGATTTAGTCAAGCAGATCAAGAGTTGGTTGAGTGATTTGTGATTAACAGAAATTAAATTGCATGAAAAGTAAAGGGAGAGGGGTAAATTGCAGGAAATTAAAGAGAACAGAAAATAAAAGTGCTGAATCTTAAAGAACAAGAAATTAAATGGCAGAAACTTAGAACACAAGAAATGTAAATTGCAAAATCTTAGAATGCAAGAAATGTAAATGGCTTGAATTGTAAATGGATCAGGGATGTGGGATTGCAAAAATTAAACAAGAGAGCAGTAAATCTCAACAAACAGAAACGTAGAAGATGGATCTAATTGAACCGGATCTTAAATGCAAATGAAGATAAACTTGGTGTAGCAATGTAACAAGGAAATTGAAATTGAAAGATGTAGATCTCAGGACTCAAGAGACTAGATAACCAAGTCTAGATCTCACTGCCTTCTTAGATCCAAATTTAGAATTCAATTGCAAGAGATTAAAAATCAAAACAGAAGAAAACTTAGATTCAAATCTCAATTCTCCAATGGTGCAGTGAAAGAAACAAAAAGAGATCTTAAGGTGAGATTGAGACAGAATTTCCTCAATTCTTCAACACCCAAGACTCTAAATCTCCAAATAGCTCAAAACCCAAAAGTTCTCTACTGTGAATACTATGAAAACTCATAAAGAAAACTCTCAAAGAAAAAGCTCTCCTAAAACTTCAAATCCTAAGCTATTTATACACTTTCTTCAAATGATCATTAAGACTTGAATTGGGCCTTTAGTCTTGATGGAATTGGGTTGATAATAGCCTCCGTTGATTGCTCTTGGTGTTGGGAAGAAATCCATTTGTGAACCGGGCCATGAACCATTCACGTTTGAGTCAACGTTTGAGGCAAACATTGACTCAAACGTCTTCGTGTGTGGCATTATGCAGCTCGGCCAAGTTGCTGTCATCCACGTTTGAGCCAACGTTTGAGGTCAAACGTGAGCTCAAACGTGGTTCTTCTCAGGCTCCCTTTTTGTATGCTTCTTGGGGGCTACTTTTTCCTCTTGTCGCGTTGCAAATTTTATGCCCAATATAGACTATTATATATGGTTGGAAAGCTATGAATGTCAGCTTTCTAACCCACTTGGAATCACCTCAAATGGACATTTACAACTCAAGTTATTCTTGTTGGAAATATGCCCCTTCATGCTGTTTGGCGCCAACGTTTGACCTCACGTTTGAGGCAAACGTTGGCTCAAACGTTGCTGTGCCCAGGAGTGCTATTTATCTTCTTTTTGGCACCAACGTTTGACCTAACGTTTGAGGCAAACATTGGCACAAACGTTGGCTCCTTCCAGGGTGTGGTTGCACTCTTCCTCACATTTGAGCCCAAGTTTGAGGCAAACTTTGGCTCAAACGTGAGTCCTTCCTCTTGCCTCTTGCTATCACCCTTTTCCTCAACCTTCTTCCAAGCTTTCTTCTACCTATCATCAACCAACATTTGCATCAAAGCTATGCTCTAATCATGAGAGTTATTCTTTTTCTTGTCATATAAGTAATTATGGCATAAAACTCATGAAAATGCATCAATTCATCCATAGTTGATTGAATCTAAGGAAACATAAAATTCCACCCAATTGACTTACTTGTGGCTTAAGAAAGTGCATAAAACTAAATGAAAACAAAGGAAAAAGACTAGTGAAACTAGGCTAAGATGACTTGTCATCACAACACCAAACTTAAAACTTGCTTGTCCCCAAGCAAGAAAAGAATTATTAAGAAGAAAGAATGAAAACAAAAGAGAATGCTCATGTTAGCAGAGTATTATTGGTAGCTCATGGAGGGTTTTATGCAAATATGTAACTACTCACTTCTTATTGACAAGTAGGCCTAGAAAGTTCTCTCTAAGCATCAAGCAAGACACTACTATGACCTCTCATTATTCCCTTGTCCTTGTTTACTGAATTTTTACTTTATAAGCTTTAGTTCAGTGTCATGTGTAACAAGCTCTTTTCTTTGTTTATGCTTGACACATTATTCACTTTACACACTTGGCACACATCCCTTCTTAGAATATTGATGCCCAGCACCTCTTTGGGTTACTAAATGTCTTGTAGTTAGGTTGCTCTTGATAGTGGACTTTCAGTTGATAATCCCGGGTTAGTTAACCCAAGTTACCAAGTGTTAATGCACTCCAAAGAACTTAATAATCCAAGTAGATCCTAGTACAAAGACACCACAGGCATATATTCTAAAGTTCAAACTATTGGTGTCTAGCTTTGTTTCTTTTTATTTTTCTTTTGTTCTGTTGCCACTTTTGGCTTTTTCTCTTCTCTTTTTGTTTTTCCTTTCACCCAAGGACTTTTATTTTGTTGAGATTCATAGACAGTGAACTACTTTTTTCTTAAAAAGAGACCAATCTATTCCTTTTATTCACTAATAATGAGTTGCCACACAATCACACATACATGCCACCACTTACTATTATTTGACTTCTAGCTAACAATGAACCATCTTACTTCATGCTTCAAACATTTCTTTTATTGAATTGAGAAGATGCAGAGGACAAAGCATGCATTAGTTAAGTGAAAGTAAACACACAAGCACACATTTAGACTAGCTTACTTATTGATAATAATATTCAAGATGCACAACTACTGAACTAACAGTTATTGCTAAGATAGGCATATTCAAACTTTAAATTTTGAAAAATTGCATGTTGATGGAGTTCAGTGTCAATACAACCTTTTGGTGGCTTCTTCTTCTTACTCTCAACTGATGGTGTGAAGTCCTCCCGAGAAAGTGTTTGAATCCCTGCAGAATTAAAGGGAAGTTGCTTGTTTCTCAAGCCGTTAGATAACTAGTTAGTGTGCAGGACCTCCTTGTGGGCTTTTGAACTTACTTTGGTGTGTGTGAACACCAAACTTAGTCCCTTGCCACTACTTTGATGCATCGAGTTGATCATATGTGAATTCCTAGTGTCTTAGCTAAAAATAATAAAACTACAAAGTAGAAATAAATAATGATTAAATGATTCATCTGATTGCTTGGAACTAGCAGCCCTTCATGCAGAAAGTGAGAATGTGTTTTTAAACTAGATTTTTGGTGGAACACCAAACTTAAAATCTCTCATTCTCCTTTAAATTGTTTTGATGTGTAACACCAAACTTAGCTCGTTGCACTGCAGGTGAATCCACTTAATCTTTTTATTGAACTCTTATTGAAAGAAAATGACTACCTCAGGTTGGGTTGCCTCCCAACAAGCGCTCTTTTAATGTCACTAGCTTGACATTTTTCAATTTTTTCTTCAAGGATGTTGTAAGCTCTGGACCTCTTTTTCCTTGTCCCAATGTCCTCCTAAGTACAGTTTTTCTCTGTGACCATTTGCTGTGAATTGACTCTTTGTTGCTTCATCTAGTAATTCAATACTTCCATAGGGAAAAACCTTGGTTACCAAATATGGACCAGTCCACTTAGATTTGAGCTTGCCAGGGAATATCTTGAGTCGTGAGTTGTACAAAAGTACTTGCTGCCCTGGTTTGAATTATTTCTTCATGACCTTCTTGTCATGCCACCTCTTAGCTTTTTCCTTGTATATTTTAGCACTTTCATAGGCTTCTAGCCTAAATTCATCCAGCTCATTTAGCTGCAACAACCTTTTCTCTCCTGCTGCTTCAGAGTCAAGGTTTAGGAGTTTAGTGGCCCAAAAAGCTTTGTGTTCAAGCTCCACAGGGAGGTGACATGATTTGCCATATAATAGCTAAAAGGGTGACTTCCCGATGGGAGTTTTGAAAGCTGTCCTGTATGCCCAGAGTGCATCCTCCAGCTTTCGAGCCCAATCTTTTCTTGAACTTCCTACTGTCTTTTCCATAATCTTCTTCAGTTCCCAATGTTCCAATTCAGCCTGTCCATTGGTCTGGGGGTGATATGGTGTGGCTTCTTTATGAATCACCCCATATTTATGGAGGAGCTTCTCCATCTGTTTGTTGCAAAAATGGCTACCACCGTCACTCACAAGACCCTTGGGAACCCCATATCTCGTGAAAATGTGCTTCTTAAGGAATTGAAGGACAATTTGTGCATCACATGTGGTTGTGGCTATGGCTTCCACCCACTTTGAGACATATTCTACTGCCACCAAAATATATCTGAAAGAATAGGAAGGGGGGAAAGGTCCCATGAAATCAACACCCCATAAATCAAATAATTCCACTTCCAGAATGAAGTTTTGAGGCATCTCATTCCTTCTTGTCAGGCCTCCTGTTCTCTGGCATTCGTTGCATTGATGAACGAATTCTCTAGCATCTTTGAAGATAGTTGGCCAATAGAACCCGCTCTGTAGTATCTTCGCAGCTGTTCTTTCTGGCCCAAAATGTCCACCATAGGCTGAGCCATGAAAATGCCACAGTATATTTCTTATTTCACTCTCAGGAACACATCTCCTAATCACTCCATCAGAGCATGTCTTGAACAGGAAAGGTTCATCCCACAAGAACTTCCTTGCTTCATTGATTAACTTCTTCACTTGTTGCTTAGATAATTCTTGAGGTATCTTCTTCCCTACTTTGTAGTTTGCTATGTCAGCAAACCAAGGTGCTTGTTGAATCTGCAGCAAATGTTCATCTGGGAAGCTCTCATTCACAGGCTGTGAAGCTTCTTGGATTGTTTCTTGTGGTAGTCTTGATAAATGATCAGCAACTCGATTTTCAGTGCCCTTCCTGTCCTTTATTTCAATATCAAATTCTTGTAAGAGTAATATCCACCTGATAAGTCTTGGCTTAGCATCCTGTTTTGACATTAAGTACTTAATGGAAGCGTGATCAGTATAAACCACAATTTTGGATCCTATCAAGTATGATCTGAACTTATCAAATGCATAAACCACAGCCAACAATTCCTTCTCTGTTGTGGTGTAATTTTTTTTAGCTTCATTCAATACTTTACTTGCATAATATATGACGTGATGCAAGTTTCCCTTCTTTTGTCCAAGCACAGCACCAATTGCAATGTCACTTGCATCACACATGAGTTCAAAAGGTAGTTCCCAATTTGGGGGTGTGATGATTGGTGTTGTTGTGAGCCTGTTTTTTAAAGTTTCAAATGCATGCTGGTAATTTTCATCAAAAACAAAAGGAGTATCAAGCATAAGCAGATTACTCAAAGGTTTAGCTATTTTAGAAAAATCCTTGATAAACTTTCTATAAAATCCTGCATGCCCCAAGAAACTTCTAACAGATTTCACATTAGTTGGGGGAGGGAGCTTCTCTATGATTTCTACTTTTGCCTTGTCAACTTCTATCCCTTTTCTTGAAACTTTGTGACCAAGAACAATCCCTTCGGGCACCATGAAATGGCATTTTTCCCAGTTCAAAACCAAATTAGTTTCTTGGCACCGTTTCAAGATGAGAGTTAGATGTTTCAGGCAAGTATTGAAATTGTCACCAAAAACAGAGAAATCGTCCATGAAGACCTCTAGAAACTTTTCGACCATATCAGAGAAGATGGAGAGCATACACCTTTGAAATGTGGCTGGGGCATTACAAAGACCAAAGGGCATCCTCCTGTATGCAAAGACTCCAAATGGGTATGTAAAGGCAGTCTTCTCTTGATCCTTGGGGTCCACCACGATCTGATTATACCCAGAATATCCATCCAAAAAGCAATAATAGGCATGGCCGGCCAATCTTTCCAGCATCTAATCAATGAATGGGAGAGGAAAATGATCTTTCCTGGTGGCGTCATTCAATCTTCTATAGTCTATGCACATCCTCCATCCAGTCACTGTTCTAGTAGGGATTAACTCATTCTTCTCATTGGTGATGACCGTCATTCCTCCTTTCTTTGGTACAACTTGGACTGGGCTTACCCACGAGCTGTCGGATATTGGGAAGATTATCCCTGCATTCCACAACTTCATTACTTCCTTCTGGATAACTTCCTTCATCGTGGGATTTAGCCTCCTTTGAAGTTGAACTACTGGCTTGGAGTTATCTTCCAAGAGGATCTTATGCATACATACTGCAGGGCTGATGCCTCTCAGGTCATCAATGGTCCATCCTAAAGCGTCTTTGTGAGCTTTGAGTACATCAAGAAGTTCTCCTTCTTCCTTTTTTGTTAATGACGAATTGATGATCACTGGGAAGCTCTCTGATGTACCCAGGAATGCATATTTGAGATGGGTGGATAGTGGCTTTAGTTCTTATTTTCGTACTTCTTCCTTCTTGTCTTGTTTTTCCTCTTGCTCAGTAGACATCTCGGCTACTTGTTCCTCTGTTGTCTCTTGATTTTCTTCTTGCTCTTGAGGATTATCTTCCAACATTTCTTCCACCAAACTCTCTATCATATCCACTCTCATGTAATCTTCTTGCTCAGGGATGTGTTGCATTGACTTGAAAACGTTTATGACCATTTGTTCATTGTGGACCCTGAAGATCATCTCTCCTTTTTCTACATCAATGATGGCTCTTGCTGTGGCTAGAAATGGCCTTCCCAAAATGATTGAGTTGTTTCCTTCCTCCTCAGTATCCAAAATTACAAAATCTGCTGGAAAAATAAACTCCCCAACCTTCACCAACAGGTTTTCCACAATTCCATTGGGTGTCTTGATCGATCTGTCAGCCATGACTAGTGACATTCTGGTGGGTTTGAGTTCTTCTATGGCAAGCTTCCTCATCATAGACAGGGGCATTAGGTTGATGCTAGCTCCAAGATCACAAAGAGCCTTGTCTAATGTCATGTTGCCTATGGTGCAAGCAACTACAAAACTTCCTAGATCTTTAAGCTTCGGTGGGATTCCCTTTTGAAGTACCGCGCTACATTCTTCAGTGAGAAGTATAGTTTCCTTCTCCAACCAGCTTCTTTTCTTGTTAATGAGTTCCTTCAAGAACTTGGCATATAAGGACATCTGTTCCAATGCTTTAGCTAAGGGAATGTTGATTTCCAGCTTCTTGAAAGTTTCCAGGAATTTGTGGAAGTGTTGATCCTTGGTTTCTTTGTTGAACCTCTGAGGGTATGGTAGTGGAGGTGTACTGATCTTTACCCCTTGCTGCTGTCCTTGAATTACTTCCTTTGAACTATGTGGCTGGTTGTCTTTCTCTTTGAGTTTCTCTGGGACATTTCTTCTTGTTGTCATGTCCTCATTGTTAGTTTCTCCTTTCTCTGATGGTTCTTTGTTGCTATCCAAAGGCTTCTTGGTCACCTCCTTGTTGTTGTCTATCAATGTTTTTCCATTCCGTAATTGTATAGCTTTGTACTCTTCTTTTGGATTAGGAATGGTGTCACTCAGAAGTGAGCTTGAAGGTCTCTCAACAGAAATCTGCTTGGAGATTTGCCCAATCTGCCTCTCTAGGCTCTTCATGGAGGCTTCATGATTCTTGGTTGTCATTTCCTGGTGTTTCCACATTTTGTCTATCAAAGTTTCCAAGTTAGTGAGTCTTTGAGATTCAGGTGATGCTTGTGGTGGGTTGTGAGATGTGGGTGGTGGATGGTGGGCATTTTGATTGTGGGTTGGTTATTGGATTGGTAATAGTTGGGATTGGGGTAGTTATTTTGAGGTTTTCTGTAAGGGTTTTGGTTAGTTTGCTGCTGGTTGTGGTTTTGGTTGTTTCTGGAAGTGTTTTGGTTTGAGTTCCTCTGCCATGGTTGTTGGTTCTGGTTGTGATTATCTCCCCATCTGAGGTTTGGGTGGTTCTTCCAGGATGGATTGTATGTGTCACTATACCCTTCATTCTGTCCAGAATTTTGGTTGTGCATGTACTGGACTTGTTCTTGCTGTTGCTCCTCTTGAGTTTCTTCATTTTGCACCCATGTGGATGATGGTTGGCTTGTGTTAACTGCTGCAACTTGGAGGCTATCAATCTTCTTGGCCATTTGCTCAAATTGTTGTTGAATTTGCTGCTGCATCATCTTGTTTTGAGCCAAGATTGAGTCTACTCCTTCTAGCTCCATTACTCCTCTCCTTTGTGATGGTTGGCGGTTTCTTTGATGAGCAAAGAAATATTGATTGTTGGCCACCATGTCCACAAGATTCTGGGCTTCCTCAGCATTTTTCATCAGTTGTAGTGAACCTCCAGCAGAATGATCTAATGCCTCCTGAGATTTCAATGTCAGGCCTTCATAGAAATTTTGCAGCACGTCCCATTCATTGAACATCTCTGGAGGACACTTTCTGATTAAGGCTTTGTACCTCTCCCATGCTTCATACAAGGATTCGGCATCTAATTGTGTGAATGTCTGCACCTCGGTTTTCAACCTGATGACTCTTTGGGGTGGATAGAATTTGGCTAGAAATTTAGTCACCAAGTCATCCCAACTAGTGATACTTCCTTGGGGAAAAGTTTCAAGCCATTGTGCGGCCTTGTCCCTTAATGAGAACGGGAACAGCAGAAGCTTGTAGGTTTCAGGATTCACGCCATTGGATTTGACAGTGTCACAAATCCTTAAGAAGGTAGATAGATGTTGATTTGGATCCTCCAATGGTCCTCCCCCAAACGAGCAGTTGTTTTGGACCAATGTGATGAGTTGTGGCTTCAGTTCAAAGTTATTTGCATTGACATTAGGGGTGAGAATGCTCCTTCCACAATGTCTAGCATTTGCAAAGGTATAGGAGGCCAGTACTCTCCTCTGTTGTGGGTTATTGTTAACCCCTCCTCCTGGATTAGATGGATCTCCTTCCATCTCGTGATATTCTTCCTCAGATTCTTCCTCTCCAACAATATTTTTCCCTCTTTCAGCTCTTCTTAACCTTCTAAGAGTTCTCTGGTCAGTTTCAGATAAAACAGGAATAGATCTCCCTGTACCTGACATACAAACAAAACAAAAGAAACACTACCAGTAACACTTCAATCTATTGCTAGAATGAAGTTTAGTTTAAGCAAAATTTCAAACAGTTAGTGTGTCAGTCAAAAATTAGAGAAACAGAAAAGAAAAAGTATTTGATCTAAACTACCACCTCACTTAATCATTGTCAATCTATTCAATCCCCGGCAACGGCGCCAAAAACTTGATGTGCGGAAAACGATCCGACACAAAACTCACCGGCAAGTGTACCGGGTCGCATCAAGTAATAATAACTCACATGAGTGAGGTCGATCCCACAGGGATTGAAGGATTGAGCAATTTTAGTTTAGTGGTTGATTTAGTCAAGCAGATCAAGAGTTGGTTGAGTGATTTGTGATTAACAGAAATTAAATTGCATGAAAAGTAAAGGGAGAGGGGTAAATTGCAGGAAATTAAAGAGAACAGAAAATAAAAGTGCTGAATCTTAAAGAACAAGAAATTAAATGGCAGAAACTTAGAATGCAAGAAATGTAAGTTGCAGAATCTTAGAATGTAAGAAATGTAAATGGCTTGAATTGTAAATGGATCAGGGATGTGGGATTGCAAAAATTAAACAAGAGAGTAGTAAATTTCAACAAACAGAAACGTAGAAGATGGATCTAATTGAACCGGATCTTAAATGCAAATGAAGATAAACTTGGTGTAGCAATGTAACAAGGAAATTGAAATTGAAAGATGTAGATCTCAGGACTCAAGAGACTAGATAACCAAGTCTAGATCTCACTGCCTTCTTAGATCCAAATTTAGAATTCAATTGCAAGAGATTAAAAATCAAAACAGAAGAAAACTTGGATTCAAATCTCAATTCTCCAATGGTGCAGTGAAAGAAACAAAAAGAGATCTCAAGGTGAGATTGAGACAGAATTTCCTCAATTCTTCAACACCCAAGACTCTAAATCTCCAAATAGCTCAAAACCCAAAAGTTCTCTACTGTGAATACTATGAAAACTCTTAAAGAAAACTCTCAAAGAAAAAGCTCTCCTAAAACTTCAAATCCTAAGCTATTTATACACTTTCTTCAAATGATCATTAAGCCTTGAATTGGGCCTTTAGTCTTGATGGAATTGGGTTGATAATAGCCTCCGTTGATTGCTCTTGGTGTTGGGAAGAAATCCATTTGTGAACCGGGCCATGAACCATTCACGTTTGAGTCAATGTTTGAGGCAAACGTTGACTCAAACGTCTTCGTGTGTGGCATTATGCAGCTCGGCCAAGTTGCTGTCATCCACATTTGAGCCAACGTTTGAGGTCAAACGTGAGCTCAAACGTGGTTCTTCCCAGGCTCCCTTTTTGTATGCTTCTTGGGGGCTACTTTGTCCTCTTGTCGCGTTGCAAATTTTATGCCCAATATAGACTATTATATATGGTTGGAAAGCTCTGAATGTCAGCTTTCTAACCCACTTGGAATCACCTCAATTGGACATCTACAACTCAAGTTATTCTTGTTGGAAATATGCCCCTTCATGCTGTTTGGCGCCAACGTTTGACCTCACGTTTGAGGCAAACGTTGGCTCAAACGTTGCTGTGCCCAGGAGTGCTATTTCTCTTCTTTTTGGCACCAACGTTTGACCTAACGTTTGAGGCAAACGTTGGTGCAAACGTTGGCTCCTTCCAGGGTGTGGTTGCACTCTTCCTCACGTTTGAGCCCAAGTTTGAGGCAAACTTTGGCTCAAACGTGAGTCCTTCCTCTTGCCTCTTGCTATCACCCTTTTCCTCAACCTTCTTCCAAGCTTTCTTCTACCTATCATCAACCAACATTTGCATCAAAGCTATGCTCTAATCATGAGAGTTATTCTTTTTCTTGTCATATAAGTAATTATGGCATAAAACTCATGAAAATGCATCAATTCATCCATAGTTGATTGAATCTAAGGAAACATGAAATTCCACCCAATTGACTTACTTGTGGCTTAAGAAAGTGCATAAAACTAAATGAAAACAAAGGAAAAAGACTAGTGAAACTAGGCTAAGATGACTTGTCATCACCCTCCCTCCAACTCGTCGCAGCACCTACGTGCATCCCTCCCTTCTCGCTGATGCCCCACACCACCGTCTCCCTCTCTCACACACGTCTCATCAACCGTCAGCACCACTCGTCAACGCAACACGTAAGCGCTGCTCGTCAGCAGCAACCCATCAGCGCCAACCTTCATTCTGCTAGTGCCGACGTCTATGGTGTTTATCCATGAATCCGCGCCAGGATCTGGAAGGAAACAATCGGTGGCATCTCCGTCGAGCTCGGCGCTGGATGCATCGCTGGCGGCGGCGGTAAAGATTCGATTCCTGGTTTAGGGTTTTAACTTGATTTTCTATTTTCTTTATTTGTCTAAACTTCTAATTATTTGATTTTTTTCTAATTTTTCTAAGCTTTAAATTATTTAATTTTTTGTTATGATTTTTTATTTATTTGTTCTAATTTTTTTCAGAGGATTTGTTTATGTTTTGATTGTTTTTAGGATTTTCAGTTATGATTATTTCTTGTTGGTTCTGATTATTTGTTCTGATTATTTCTTGTTGGATCATTTTCTGCTTTTGTATTTTCTATCTTGTTAATAATCTTGTGTTGTCATCTCAAGTTGTGCTTTATTGTTCGTTTCAGGGTATTCTGGCTGATATATTGAAATCCCTTGGTGACAACAAGAAGCACATGAGAGAATGTGCACTCAATACTTTGGATTTGTGGCTTGCTGCTGTTCATCTTGAGAAGTTGAAACCATATGGAGGCCTTCAAAGTAGGGTTTTGTATCATAGCTCATTCTTAATCTACTTTGTTACTCAGGGTTAATGATTAAGATGAGTATTGTTATGTTTATTTTCTTTCCCATGCAATATTTGTGCTTAGAATAATTTGAGTCTGCTAAGGCAGTTTCAGTGGGCGCATCAAAAGGTGTTCAAAAGGCTAAGAAATCAACTGCTAATGGTGTTCCAAAACACAGAAATAAAGCTGCATCTTCGGTATGTTTGAGTTTGTGTTGTTTGATTACTTTTAAGATTTGTTTGGCTTCCTAACTACTTGATTCATCATCTTGATAGCGGGCTGTTGCAACAAAGGGTGCTAGGTCTGAGCCTATCCCTGTCCAAGATATAGCACTTCAGTCTCAAGCTTTATTAAATATTAAGGATTCAAATAAGGTACTGCTAAGCTCTGTATACCATAATCTACTTTAAATCTTCAAAAAGGGTTGATGGATGAACTGTCAACTGTGTTGCCTTACATGCAGGAAGATAGAGAAAGAATGGTGATTCGAAAGTTTAAGTTCGAGGACCCATACATTGAGCAGATTCAAGATCTAGAGGTGAGTCCATTTTTAACCAATGACCATACCTATGTTTTCTGTGATTTTGAATTGTAATAAATTTCTATCCAACATGCTTGTGATGCAGAGTGATATGATTAGGTACTTTAGAGAGGATTTATCTAGGAGACTCTTAAGTGCAGATTTTAAGAAGCAAGTTGATGGACTAGAAATGCTACAAAAGGTCTTTCCTTTTTTGCTTCTTTTTTAATTTGTGCGCGTGCTTTCAGGGTGTTTGATGTGCTATTAACTATATAAACTCCAATTGATCTTCTCAGGCACTTCCTTCCCTTGCAAAGGAAATTATAGAAGTTCTAGATACATTTTTGAGGTGGTTTGTTTTGCAGTTCTGCAAATCCAACACGACCTGTCTATTGAAGGTTGAACTTAATGTTCACTTTTTTCCCCTGGAAATAATAGTAGTTATATTGGTCCTTTGATCATAACTATACAATTTAATTGCTTAGGTGCTAGAATTCCTTCCTGAACTGCTTGACACCTTGAAGGATGAGGGATATTCTTTGACAGAGTCTGAAGTAGCGATATTTCTTCCTTGCCTAGTAGAGAAGGTATATTTAACAACTATGATAAGTTCATCAGCTGTGGATGTTTTTCTAAAAAATCTTTTTGGTTTAATTTGAACTCAGTTGATTTAGTTTAGTTTTGGCTTGAGTACAATAGTATGTATAAATACTTTATCGTTGGTGATGTCAAAAAATGAATAATTTAATTTACGTGGAAAGAGGAAAAATGTCTTATATTTTCTCCCTTCAAATGTTGCAGTTAGGGCATAACATCGAGAAGGTTCGAGAAAAAATGCGGGAGCTGACAAAACAATTTGTTCTTTTATATTTTGCACCTAAATGTTTCCCTTATATATTAGAGGGTTTACGCTCTAAGAATAACAGAACTCGAATTGAATGTGCTGATCTTGTTGGATTTATCCTCGAACATCATGGTTCAGACGTGATGTAGTGAGGTTCTTTTACGTGAATTTATTTCGAGTATTTTTCCACGGATGTTTATTCGTGACATCATATGTACAGATTAGTGGGAAACTAAAGTCACTGCAAATTGTTGCAAGTTTGACAGTAGAGCGAGATAATGAAACAAAGAAAGCCGCATTGAATACACTAGTCACTAGATATAAGATTCTTGGTATACTATACCCTGAAGTTCTATTGTGATTATAAAATAATTTTGCTTGGTGATTGTACTGAATTATTGTCTGGAAAATTTGCCAATCATGAGCTTTCATTAAAATGTAATTTATTGGTTGAAGGCACTGCATGGAGGAAGTTATTGTTTTACTTTTTCACTTGAAGTTGGGGGATATTGATGTGACATTTTATTTGGCTTTTGTCTTGTTTATATCTCTTGGCCTTTCTGAGTTGTTTCTCTTCTATGATCATTCTGTGCAGGTGAGGACATATGGAGATTTGTTGGAAAGCTAACAGATGCTCAAAAAAGAATGTTAGATGAGAAATTTAAGTGGAAGGTTAGTGCACATGTTGCTCCTTTTTTATTCCTTTTCAGATTTATTAAAGTACTGATCAGTAATGGGAGTAATTTGTCAGGTTCGCGAGATGGAAAAAAAGAAGGAAAGCCAGGGGAAGTAAGGGCTATTTTAAGACGCTCTGTCAGGGAGAATGGGTGTGTATTATTATTATTATTATTATTATTATTATTATTATTATTATTATTATTATTATTATTATTATTATTATTATTATTATTATTATTATTATTATTATTATTCACATTATGCAGTTATGGCTGGAAATTTAGACCCCTAATTTATTTCCTTCTAGTTGGAGTTCTTTCTTTTGTAAATCTAAAAGAGAAGTTCAAAATATAACGATGAATAATGAAAAATGTGATAAATCTTTCGAGAATATTCTCAATCTCTAGCTAAAATGTTCAGATGTTCAAGCTTCTATATGTGTTGCTTTGGTCTCAGGTCTGATGTTGCTGAGCAGAGTGGTGAAGTGGCTAGATCTCTTTCTGGTCTAATTTTGAGGTATGTTGAAATTTTTATATAGTTTCTTTTCCTTTTGCTCCTTAACTATAGAGGATTTTTCTGCCTAAATTAATACATTGTTCCTATACTCCTATGTATCCCTAATATCTTGCTTTTTGATTTGTTAGGAAAAATTTCGGTCAACTGGAGGTTGAGAGACAATCAATGCCGCGCCCCATGGCCGTTGCTAGTGGCCCCACAGATTGGAATGAAGCACTTGATATTATTTCTTTTGGTTCTCCTGAGCAAGTAATCATTTTACTTATTACATTTTCTAAAATGCGGTTAACCTTTCTAGAATTAGCATAGTAATAAAAACAAGTATGACATATAAGATATGCCTTTTGACTTTTATTTTCCTGGCTTCTCTTTATGAAATTGGAAAATGAAGTTTAAGCTCTTATTTCAAAAATATTTTTGTGCTGCAGTCTATTGAAGGAATGAAAGTTATTTGTCATGAATTGGCTCAGGCCACTAGTGATCCTGAAGGCAGTGCTATGGATGAACTTGTAAAAGATGCAGATAGATCAGGAGCCTGCCTCGCTAATAAGGCAAGATATTCCTAACAATCAATCCCCTTTATCTAATTAGAATGATTTTCAAGTGCTGATTTCATCATGCTTTAATTTTAAATAGGTTGCAAGGACTTTTGATTTCAGTTTGACAGGAGCTTCATCACGATCTTGTAAATATGTGCTCAACACTGATGCAGGTAAATTTTATTGTTATTACTTCAAAAGCTTGTAATATTTTGTAACTTACAATAGTTGCTATTTACTAATCCTATCCTTGGCTCTGTCCAGACTTTCCAGAATAAATGTTTGGCATATGCTGTGAAGGAGAGCACTCTTGACAGTCTTATTACTGAGCTTCTTGATAAACCCCGATTTCGTGATTTATCTTGTGCTTATTTTGGGGGATTTTGTCACTTTTTCTCACATTTATTCAATGAAATAGCATGGTTTTGTAATTCTCCCTTGAATTTTGCTTAAGTGTAAAAACATGCTTTTTAGGCCCTAAACTGGTGATTTTAATTCACTTTAATTCCATTCGATGCCTTGATGTGTTTGATGAGTGATTTCAGGTCCGTAAGGCAAATATTGGATGGAAGCAATGAGGAGAAAAGCATACAAAAAGAGAGAATGCATGAAGAAACAAAGATTGGGAAGGCACCAAAGGACGCGCACACGCACCAGGCGCGCACGCGCAAAAGAGATTTCGCCTATGGACGCGCTCGCGTACATACCGCGTCCGTGCGGGTTGAGAATTTGCCAGCGACGCGCACGCGCACATGGCACGCGCGCGTTGATACTCTCACGTGGTCCACTTGAAGGCAAAACGCTGGGGCGATTTCTGAGCTGCTCAGGCCCAAATCCAACTTGTTTCTGAGTGTATTTCATGCAGAATTGAAGTCCAAGCAAGGGGGCAATTAGTTTAGCCAACATAAGCCTTTAGTTAGTTTTCTAGACAGAGAAGCTCCCTCTTCTCTCTAGAATTAGGTTAGGATTAGGTTAGAATATTTTAATTTCATGTTTAATTACTTGATCTCATCTTGTTTCTTCCATAATTTCTCATTTCTACACCTTGATCCTCTTAGTTCTTATGCTAGTCTCTCAATTTGCTCTCGTTTGTGATGATGACTCACATTCGATTTGTTTACATTTAATGCAATCTTGATGTTGATGTTTCTTTAATTGATGAATTGAGTTGTGACCTCACTTTTCTTGCAATTAATAGTAGTAAGTTTTAGTATCCTTGCAATTTATGATGTCAACTTTTATTGCACTCTAAGTGTTCGATGAAATGCTCTCTTTAGTTCTTGAGTAGTTTTATCAACTCTTGGTCTAGGCCAAGGGACTTGAGTGATCTTGAGTTTTTGGATACAATGGATTTGGTAATTTGAGAACCCCGTGTGATCAATTTGAAGCTCATTGACGCTAACCCACTACTAAGCCAATTGGTAGGGAGGTTAGGACTTATGGGTGGATGTGATTAGGCCTATTTGACATACTTCCAGTCTAGGAGTAAATGTTACGTACTTAAGGCTTCGAGAAGTAGACTTAATGGGTTGGCCTCTCATAATTGTCAATAATTGGTGTTAACTAGGATTGTGATCTCAAGTACCCAAGTCTTAGCCAAGAGTTCTTTATTTTGCTTTCTTTACTTACTCGCTCAATTTACTTTCTTGCCATCTCATAAACAAAACGCCCTTCTTACCCCATCATAGCCAATACGCATGCACTCCATTGGTTTCTAGGGAGACGACCCGGAGTCCAAATACTCCGGTAAATTTTCATTTGGGGTTTGTTACTTGTGACAACCTAAATTTTTGTATGAAAGGACTATTGGTTGGTTTAGAAACTATACTTAACAACGAGACCTCATTAGATAAATTCTAAACCGCCGAGAGTCGCGTTCGTCAAAAAATGGCGCCGTTGCCGGGGAGCCAATGGTGCTATGTTATTGGCTATTGTACATATTGTGAATAGTTTGAACTTTGGTTTGTTTGCCAGTTTTTACTAGTTAGGATTTTATCTTCTTTATTTCTTATTGCCCTTTGTCTTTATTTTCTATTTCATTATGAATTCTTATCCTTTTGGCTATGAGTATAGTTCAAACTATGTTGTAGGAAATGGAAGCTCCAATAAGGATATGCATCAGGGATTTGGGAATCAAGGATGGGAGGAACCTCAAGCTTATGAACAACCTTCATGGCAACAACCTCCTACGAACTCTTATGGGTATAATTCCGATCCTAACATACGCCAGTCCAATGTGTGTGATGACCCTTGTTGTGGTTGTCAACCACAATCATCATATGCATGTGACCCCATTCCTCAATATAGACACACATCATACTCACAAGCCTCACACCACCATTCCACTCTACATGACCATAACTCATACATACCATATCAACCACCGTTCGAATCACATATGGAACGACCACCATCCCAATACCAATATCCCCAAGAACCACAATTTCCACATACACCACCTCAAGAACTCCACCAACATGAACCACCTTTCGATTACAACAATCTTCCCTTAACCGAGGAACCCTCTCTTCCACCACCACCTCCCAACGAAGCCTTCATATTAGAACTGAGAGACCTTGAATCTCGCATCTTAAGGCAGCAAGAGGAGGATGAAACTAAGTTTAAGGATCTAAGAGTAAAGATAGCTAGCATGGTAGAAGCCGTGAATCACTTAACGTCTCACCTAAGTTCATGCACTTTAAGTACCCCATTGTTGAATGTGGAGAAACAATCAAGGAGCTTAGTGAGAGTATGAGCTTGAAGCTCCATGGTGAGGAAGGAGAATTGAAGCAGGAAGGACAACAAGGGGAGAAGATAGAGATTAGCGAACAAAAGAAAGTAGTGGATGGATGTTTGGGATACGTTGAGCACATAAAGGAATCTCAAATTGAAGAACCCTCTTCCAAGAAGCTTGAAGGGGATGTCGAAGAAAAGAGTAATGTTGCAGAAGTAAACAGAGAGTCAAAGGAAATTGATCAAGAAATAGGTTCCATCACTAGTGATTTTTTATCCATGTTGATCAACCCCCTTGACGATCTTATTGAACCCTTCCCTAGTGGATTTGAAAGCAAGGTTGAGGAAGACTTGAAACCTCCAAGGCCTACTGAAGATGAAGAACTGGGAGAAGTATTCCAAGCAACAAGCGCTCCTATTTATGATGATTCCGAATCAACATATGATCCGTCCGAGTTTGAAGAGTCCTTCCCCAAAATGTCTAGATTCGATGATGAGGTAGATTTTACTTTACCTCCTATCTATGATGAGAGTGATGGGAAAGAAATAGAAGAAATTGGTGAAGAAGGATGTGAACTTGAGGAAGCTCGGCATGAGGAGGAACTTGAAGAACCTCGCCAAGTGGTGGAAACCTCTAAAAGAGGATGGACGGGAGTAGAGCATGCTTTATCAAGATCTTTGGGAACTTTCCCACCTAGTTCGTCATCCAATCCTCTGCTTGAGTGGGTAAAACTTCTAACTCTCAGCTTTACTATCCCACTTGAGTATGGTTTGCTTGAAACGGATGGCCAACTTAGGGCGCTTTGTGGAATTAAGCGAAAGAGGAGGATGTTTGGTGGTTGGCGTTCTAAATCTAGGCTCATTATGGTGGGAAGCTTGAAATTGGAGAGCATGGGTTGGTGTAATGCTCGATTAATTGGGTCTAGGAGAGTAGTTTGGTGCTTCCATGAGAATTCTGTTTTCTCGTCGCCCAAACAAAGTCAAGGCAATCAACTAGAAGATGGATGCGAGGACAAGATATGGGATCCTGGATTATCTTACGATAGTCAATCTCGGGAGCTCACGTCTTGGAAAGGACCTCACCAAAGCTTAATAAAGAAGGTTGGAACTTCTGACAACCGAATGAAGGACAAGCACTCTTGGAGGTTCAAGGATGAACACAAGCATAAGCCTCCTTGACAAGAAGCCTCCCAATATCCAACTTAAGGACTTAAACTAAAAGTGCTTGGTGGGAGACACCCCACCATGGTAAACTCTTTCCATTCTCTTGTAGATATAATGAATGAATGAATTGGGTTCCATTGTATAGAGTTTCTTTACTTCTTGGTATATTTTTCTTTGCTTGCTAAGGCGTTTATACATTCTATGCTTTAATAAGGGATAAATATTTGAATTGAGTTTTTGCTTGAATTGCAAGTTTTCTCAAGATATTTGAAGAATCCCCTATGTTTCAAAATACGCTTAATCTTGCATCTTAGCTAGTTTAGAGTTTCAGAAAAGAATGGGAAGGTTAAGAGCTCTTTTTGACGCTCATAAAAAAAATAAAAATAAAAATAAATAAATAAATAAATAAATAAATAAATAAATAAAACCAACCTACGCGCAAGCGCAAAGCGCGCGCGCGTAGGCTGCCCATTTCAACTATCTGGGCCAAGGACCAAAGAGTTGTGCCACTTTTGGGCCAACTCTGCGTCTCAACCCACGCGGACGCACGCTGTATACGTCCGCGCCACTCCCTGTTTCTTCATACACGCGTTGGCGTACTTCGCGCCTCCGCGCCCATTCCATAAGCTCATACCATCCACGCGAACGCGCACGGTGTGCGCGCGTCGATGCATTTTAGCATCACCCAGGCCAAAGGACCCGAGAGTTGTGCCAACTCTGGGCCTCTTTTGTGCCTCTGGCCCAGCATACCCGCGCTGACGCGCACTGTACGCGTCCGCGCCAACCCTTAACTCGCCCATATACGCGTAGGCGCATATGGCGCCTTCGCGCCATCTCCCTATTTCTATCACCCCACGTGGACGCGCACGGTACGCGCTCGCGTGGATTTAAAAACCCCATTTAATCAGAGATGTGAAGCCCTAGCGCATTCGCGCAACACCCCCTTCGTCCCCAATGTTCCATTTCTCTTCCACAAACACCTCCCTCCTCTGTTCAGCAACCAGTGGTTGCTCTCCGGCGAGCGACCACAACCATCGCCGTCATCACCACGCAACCTCCACTCTCTCACTCTCTCTCACTCCACTCGACCCCTCTCTGTCTTGGCTCTCTCTCTCTCTCAAGGCCAACCTCAGCGCCACCTCAGCGCCACCGCGACCACCATTGTCGCCGGCGCGAGCTCCACAGCCACACCAAACCACCACTCCACTTCGCCTTCATTCCATTTACCCCGTTTAGCTTCTGCACCCCAGGTTTCTGTTTCCCCTGTTCTACTTCTTTTTACCGCTTATTGTAAATCCATTAGTGTAGTTAGAATTAGTTTAGTTAGTTAGTTTAGTTTGATTTAGGTGGTTAGCGAATCTGGGCTGAGTAGTGGATTTAGGCATTGTTTGAATTTCTGTTGCTGTGCGAAATTGCTCTGTTTTGCTGCATTGCTCTGTGTTCATGTAATTTGTTCATGCTGCTTACTTGTGATGGATTGGTGAAGGGAATGCTGATTGAAGCAACTGCTCCTGTTATCTGTTTTATCTGAATTGCTTTGTTGCTGAACTGTTGGCTATCTGTTATATTCATATGAACTCATATATGTATGATTTTGTGTTTCTAATTGTTAATGAATTCATATGGAATCTGTTTTGACTATTTGAATTTGGAAATGGCCAATTTACTGCTGAAATACTGCCAAATTTTTCTTAACCATAGTCCTTAAATCAACCTTGTTTGATGGATGTAGCAACCTCTAGTTGATGATTTCTGTTCAATTAGAAGCTTGTTGCTTAAATGGTTTTGGAAAACCCTTAGGGACAAGTTTTGGTCTTGCTTAAACTCTTTGCTTGTGATGCATGATGATTTGCGTATAGGCATTGAATGGTTTTAATAAATTTCCTGAGCGACCATCACTTGTGATTTCCTTAAATTTTGTGCCTCTCTTGCATATACACACGAGTTTGAATGTTCTAATCTATGTGACCAAATAGTTCCTTATGTTCTTATATAGTCTCATCAAGTCACATAGACCATGAGGTTTCCAACTCATATTTGAACTTGTGACTTGTATGCATTGCTAGAGTTGGTGTTAAATGTGCTTGAGTCACTTGTTTCTCAAGGTTTTGATTTCACCAACATTACTAGTGATCCTTGCATTGATTGATAGTTTGTTTTACATTAGTTGCTTTCTAGCTATATCATATTTCATCATCAATAACTTATTGCAATTCATGATTGTGAACATGCTTGCATCCCTGTTTTGTGCATTCCTTTCGAATTGAACTAGTAATCACCATATCACTGATTTTCAAACTGGTTTCTGACTTTAACTTGTTTAACCGACTAACCTCTTTTGGTTTTCAACTTAACTCTTTAGATCATTCTTTTGGATATGGTGCTTTCTAAGCTCAGTAAACGTATAATGTGCAAAATATGGTTTGAATTCTTGGTTTGACGTTTGGTTTAAATTCTGAATTCTGTTTGCTTGCATTCCAAGAAATCTCCATTCTTTATTCACTTCATGAGTACGCTTTGCTTTGGGTGCTTTACACCTACTTGGCTATATGCTTATATTGCATTATCTCTATTTTTCAGGATGTCGGATAAAGGAAAAGCTATAGCCACCACTTCCAAAAAGAGGAAGTGCTCCAAGACCTTTACCCCCTCACCATATGCTAACTATGCCAAGAATCCGTTGAATGAAGAAGATATAGAAAATCAGTCACTTCCATCCACTGATTCAACCAAATTCCCCAACCTCTACTGCGAGCTACGCTTCTCCCGTTATACAAAGAAAAACCTGAACATTGAGAAGAAGTTGAATCTTTCCAATGATGTGAGGCGTGCCATAAACACCCGCATTTCAGAGTTGGGATTGGATTTCGTTGATAGGGACCTAGGAAGGATTAACGTCTCATGGGTTAAAGAGTTTTACTGTAACTTCTTCCGAGTGAACTTGGAATCAGTGTACGTAAGGGGTAGAGATATTATGATCACTGAAGAGGCTATAGGGGATGCACTGCTTTGCAGAGTTAGTACTCTTGAGACCTGTGCCTACCAGCAGGCAGAGGTGGCTATTCTGTCCATGACTTTTGATTATGAGGTGCTTAGGCGTGTGATTGCTACACCAGATACTCCCTGGGTGATGGATGCGAACAACAAGAAGCCTAAGGGGATGCTATCTGTATATCTGTCTAGGGAGGCTAGGACCTGGCAGCAGATCTTTGCCCACTACGTCCTGCCCACCACTCACTTCTCAGAGATTCCGATGGATATGCTGATTCTGATTGGGTGTGTCATGGAAGGGAAAGAGGTGTATTTTCCCCGGCTGATTAGGCATAGCATGTGGAGAGCTCACATCCGAGGCTTGCTACCGTTTCCTACGTTGGTTACTAGTTTGGCTGAGCTAGCTGATGTCCCGTGGGAGGACGATGATGCGACACCACCACCCCTAGATGACGATGACAAGGAAGTTACTATTCCATGGGGTGGATGGGTGCACGAGAAGCCCTCGGCCAGACGTTGTTCTAGGGCTTGAGCGGCAGTTGAGGCAGCAGGACCCTTTTCCTCCACAGCAGCAGCAGCACCCTTACCACCACCACCACCAACACCTGAGCCGACTTATCTGTTGGTGCGGCACCTTCTTCGCTTCATGGTGCACTTCGAGCGTCGTGTCATGCGACGTCTTGACCGCATAGACCAGGTGTTTGCATCACAGGGCATTGAGCTCCCTCCACTTCCAGACTCTCCCGCTTCTGACGAGCAGGACCAGGAGGAAGAGCATAGCGAGGAGGGGATACAGCAGGAGGCACCACTAGAGACGCAGACCACCACTGAGGTCCAGCAGCCTCCTGAGGTTCAGCATGACATTCCACAGCCAGTACCTGAGCCACAGCCAGTACCACCTCCAGTCCTACAGCCCGAGCCTGAGCATGAGCCACAGCCTGATGCGATTGTTGACCCCATCCCGAGCTTCAGTAGTAGCATCGAGGACGATGCTTAATTCTAAAGTGTGGGGAGGTCACCGTTCGTGACCGGTGTTTGCATCCATGTGGTGAACTTTCAGACTTTTATCTCTATTCGGTACTACTTTATTTTGTTTTATTCCACACTTTATGTTTTAGATCATTTTGGGATTACTGTACATATTTATGCTATTGTAGATACTTTTATTTTGGTTGTGCACACTCTTAGTATATATATATATGCTTTGCATCTTAGTTGTTGAGTGTGATTAGAAAATAATTTCTGGATTGCTAAAAATCTAGTCAACCCTTTTATATAAGAAATGCATTTTTATTGAAAAAGGGGTAAACTAGGAGAATTTTTAAAAATTTTCTAAATCACAATGTTGCGTTAGGATAAGCGTAGTCAATATGATGAAAATTTCCAAGAAATTCATTTTTAGGGCACCACCCCAATTGGTTGAAATTAAATTTTTTTAGAACTTGCTTGAGCTATATACTTGTGGATCATGTTTTGAGCTGAGAACACAAGCATGTAAGAATCGAGCCTAATTGTGTGGTTGCATCATACATAACCACTTACTTCCATTCTTGTGTGCATTATTCTCCTCCTATGATTGTAATCCTTGATTTGTTTAATTCTATATGTCCATTAATTTGTGTATACATGCATTTATATGATTGAGGCCATTGTTCAAATAGCTCACTTACCCAAATAGCCTACCTTTTTATCTTCCATTGTTAGCCAAATTTTGAGCCTATGCTTGACCCATTTGTTCTTAATTGTAGCACATTACAAGCCTAAGCGAAAAAAAAATAATAAATATCCCTTAATTTAGATCTTTGATTAGCCTAGGCTAGTGAGAGTGTTTATCATCTGATTTTAGGAAAGTTGGGAATATTGGGTAGAGATAAAAGTGTGTTTATGTTTCTTGTTGAAAAATATTGGGAATTGGGTACATATTCATGTATTAATCATGTGTAAATCATATGCATTGATGCTCTTGTATATATATATATATATAAATAAATTTTTAATAAATTTCTCATATATAAAAGAAAGAAAAAGAAAAGCAATAAAAAGGGGACAAAATGCCCCAAAGCTCAAAGTTCAATAAGAGTCAATGCATAGGTGTGGTGATCAAAAAGAGAGTACATGAGTGTGTGAGAAAAGTGAAGAATGGGTAGTTAGGTTTGTTTAGAATTGTGTAGGCTGTCATAGGTTAGGTGGGAAGTTTAAGCTAATCAAAGATTCAAATCTCAAGCCCACTTGACCATATGCATCTTACCTTAACCCTAACCCCATTACAACCTATGGGAAAGACCTCGTGATATTTGTATGCATGCATAAAGTAATTGTTGATTATTAGATGAAAAACAAATCTTGGAAAGCATGATCAGGGGAGAATTGAGTGAATCAACCCCATACACTTGAGTGCTTAGAGCGGATACACATCCGGCGAGGGTTCGATCTCTCAACTACATGTTTCCACCCATGATCATCTTTTCTTGCAAGTTTGGGAACTCTTTCAATGATTCAATCCAATTGTGGTTTTCTTGATTGCTAATACCTTAGCCCTTGTACTTATATGTGTATTCTTGGAGGTTGATTTATTTTGACTAAGCCATTGCATCATGTAGATAGATTGCATTTAGTAGTTGCATTGAATAAATGTTAATACCCTTTTGCTTCTTCTTGATTTTAGCATGAGGACATGCTTAGTTTAAGTGTGGGAAGATTTGATAAACCCCGATTTTGTGATTTATCTTGTGCTTATTTTGGGGGATTTTGTCACTTTTTCTCGCATTTATTCAATGAAATAGCATGGTTTTGTAATTCTCCCTTGAATTTTGCTTAAGTGTAAAAACATGCTTTTTAGGCCCTAAACTGGTGATTTTAATTCACTTTAATTCCATTCGATGCCTTGATGTGTTTGATGAGTGATTTCAGGTCCGTAAGGCAAATATTGGATGGAAGCAATGAGGAGAAAAGCATACAAAAAGGGAGAATGCATGGAGAAACAAGATTGGAAAGGCACCAAAGGACGCGCACGCGCACCAGGCGCGCACGCGCAAAAGTGATTTCGCCTATGGACGCGCTCGCGTACATACCGCGTCCACGCGGGTTGAGAATTTGCCAGCGACGCGCACGCGCACATGGCGCACGCGCGCCGATACTCTCACGTGGCCCACTTGAAGGCGAAACGCTGGGGGCAATTTCTGAGCTGCCCAGGCCCAAATCCAACTTGTTTCTGAGTGTATTTCATGCAGAATTGAAGTCCAAGCAAGGGGGCAATTAGTTTAGCCAACATGAGCCTTTAGTTAGTTTTCTAGAGAGAGAAACTCCCTCTTCTCTCTAGAATTAGGTTAGGATTAGGTTAGAATATTTTAATTTCATGTTTAATTACTTGATCTCATCTTGTTTCTTCCATAATTTCTCATTTCTACACCTTGATCCTCTTAGTTCTTATGCTAGTCTCTCAATTTGCTCTCGTTTGTGATGATGACTCACATTCGATTTGTTTACATTTAATGCAATCTTGATGTTGATGTTTCTTTAATTGATGAATTGAGTTGTGACCTCACTTTTCTTGCAATTAATAGTAGTAAGTTTTAGTATCCTTGCAATTTATGATGTCAACTTTTATTGCACTCTAAGTGTTCGATGAAATGCTCTCTTTAGTTCTTGAGTAGTTTTATCAACTCTTGGTCTAGGCCAAGGGACTTGAGTGATCTTGAGTTTTTGGATACAATGGATTTGGTAATTTGAGAACCCCGTGTGATCAATTTGAAGCTCATTGACGCTAACCCACTACTAAGCCAATTGGTAGGGAGGTTAGGACTTATGGGTGGATGTGATTAGGCCTATTTGACATACTTCCAGTCTAGGAGTAAATGTTACGTACTTAAGACTTCGAGAAGTAGACTTAATGGGTTGGCCTCTCATAATTGTCAATAATTGGTGTTAACTAGGATTGTGATCTCAAGTACCCAAGTCTTAGCCAAGAGTTCTTTATTTTGCTTTCTTTACTTACTCGCTCAATTTACTTTCTTGCCATCTCATAAACAAAACCCCCTTTTTACCCCCATCATAGCCAATACGCATGCACTCCATTGGTTCCTAAGGAGACGACCCGGAGTCCAAATACTCCGGTAAATTTTCATTTGGGGTTTGTTATTTGTGACAACCTAAATTTTTGTATGAAAGGACTATTGGTTGGTTTAGAAACTATACTTAACAACAAGACCTCATTAGATAAATTCTAAACCGCCGAGAGTCGCGTTCGTCACTTCTTCTGTGGCTTTTGGATTATAGGGTTCCTCATATGGATGATGGAAGCCAGTTGTTGAAAGCACTGAATGTGTTGATGCTTAATATTTTGGTTAGCAATTTTTTATTTTTTATTTCTTGTTGTACAGAAAATTTGGACATGCTATGGCAAATGCAAGATTGTATGCCAAAACCTTCACAAAATTTATATTTATAATTGGTTTTCTAACTAATGATTCTTAATACAGGATAATGTAGATCGGACATGGTTGAAATTAGTACTAATTTTGCAATTGTTGTATAGTTCTCATGCATACAGGGTTACTGTTTCCCAACAGCTTCTCCACCTCCAACAGCTATACAAGAGTTGAGTGCAATCATTCGAGTGCTTAAAATTAGTCCAGATGTTGTTGAGGAATCAGATTAGATTTTTTCTAACATAGAATTGTAATTTTTCAAATGTTTATTTTGGACATTGAATTTATTTTTTCTTAAATATTTTATTCATGTTTTATCATGTACATAATTCATATAAATCAATGGAAGATTAATTTTTTAGTATTTTATTTTAGTTTATTTGAAAGATTAACTTATCAGTTTTTCTGTTTTTTTTTTCTTTTTTATTATTTTGAAAAAGGATTAGGCCACGCTTTTGAAGTGTAACGACAAGTTTTTAATTTTCGGCACGCTTTAAAAGCGTGGCTATATACTCATTTTTCGGCACGTCTTAAAAGCGTGGCTGTATATCCATTTTTCGGCACACTTTAAAAGCGTGGCTGTATATCTATCTTCTGGCACGCTTTAAATGCGTGGCTACAGGGTTATACATACAGCCACGTTTTTAAGCGTGCCAATAGATAAAAGCGTGGCAAAAAGTAAAGCGTACCAATAGATCAAGAAAAGTGTGGCGATAGATCAACCGGCACGCTAGCGGATGTGACCCTTTTAAAAGTGTGTCAATAGCTCAAAAAGCGTGGCAAAAAGTTGTCGACACTCTTTTTAGCACTTTTCGACACGCTTTAAAAGCGTGGCAGGAAGCTTATTTTCTTGTAGTGAGCATACTCCCGTATTCTTAAGCGAAATAGGATCCTCAATCCAAGAGCCGTGGCTGTTGAAAGAATTTTATCGTCGGCTTAGAATTTCTTCTCAATAAAAGAAACCGCTTCATTGCAAGTATAGTTCCAAACCGACAAACAACCCTTAATCAGAGTTTAATTTGTTTGTCACGAGTGCAAACCAATAAAAATACTGAGAGTATTAGATTTCGAATCGTCTCTCAAAGGAATTGCAGTGAAGTATGCATGTTATCGATTATGAGTTTTAAGGGGGTTTGTGGATAAAGAAGCAAGAATATAAATGGCAAGAAAATTAAAGTAGACAATAAAATAACTCAAACAACTAAAGATAACAATCACTAAAAAGAGGCATTCATGGAAAGGATTGAGAATCTAGGTTTTCTATCCTAGTCATTAATTATAACACAATAATTATCAAGAGCTAATCCTATTTCATTATCTCCAACATCAGGAGAAAGTCAAATAAGCCTAGTTAATCTCAATCCATAAGTCCTAATCAACTTACTAATTGAATTAGCAAAATATTAGCGTCAATAGAAATAATATTAACTAACAACTCTAGATCACTGTTCCGGGGGTTACCTGAAACTGTAGGTCGATCTCGGACGAGAGCTTCTGTGCTGGTCGGCGCTGATGTGTCCAACTTGTTGGGACTGCGAGTACTGCTGATCCTTCGTCACCAGAGGGAGGGGGTACCTGCAAGGGACTCCGATGCTTAAGTTAGCAAGGGTATTAAACAGATTTTTTGTAGAACCAGAGTATGAGTTATACCTGGGTGCTCCAGTGTATTTATAATGGTGTGGAGTGACCTTTCTGGAGATAAGATAGTTATCTTATCTTATCTTTGAGTGAAGTCATATTATCTTCAAGGGAACCGCCCTTATCTCTCTAGGCTTGGGCTGCCTTTGGATTTGGGTCGTGTTCCTCTGTTTGGGCCCTTTTTGTGCTTCTCCTTGGTGATTTGGCTAAGCTCTTTAAGAAGAGGTCTGACGAGCTGCAGAAGTTAGACCAATTAAGAGATTATAATATAATAGAATAGCATTGCGAGTATAGCTCTTAACCAGCGAAAATTTGCCTCATCAATTTAGAAAGGTTGTCACAAAAAGTTTAGAATAAAAATACTGGGAGTATGAGTCCCAGGTCGTCTCCCAACGAGTTGCTAGAAAGGGTGCTAAGTTATTAATCAGGAGTTTCCAAAAGAATTTGAGAGTTGAATAATGAGCAATTAAATAATTGTAAATTAAAGTAATAAAAATTAAAAGAGATTTATAGTATTCTAAATAAAAAGCCTTGATTGGGGGAATCATTAATCGGAAGTTCTATCCTTGTTGGGATCTCTTAAGTGTAGTATCAAAAAAGTTGTTGTTTTCACTTAGTTAACTCTTACTAAATAAAGGAAAGTCAAGTGATTGAGCTAACTTTTATTTGCAAATCCTAGTCCTCTCCCTTGGGAAGGTCTAGCGTTAGTAAATACAGAACTAGCAAACAACTTCCAATTTAACCATCACTTAAGCCTTCCAACTCAAGTGTCTCCTTTTAATCAACCCCCATGTCAAGTAGGGGATCTACTCCATTGACATGAATATAACGCTTGTAGAAATATAAAAAGAAGACATGATGAATTGAATAAAATAAAGCTTTGAAAATTAATTAAAGATAAAAGTAATCCTTTTCACTAACAATCGATGAAAATAATCCAACTACCACTTTAAACAATAATTAAGAATATGGAATAAATAAAAGAGTAAGTAAGGAAGCAAACTAGAATAGTATCTTCAACGGAGGTGATGACTCTTCAGTATCCAAAAGCAAAAGCAATAAACTAGGAATGTAAAGAGAAACTAGAGGAGGAGTAATTCTCTCTCTAGATTCAGATCTAAAAACCTAAAAACTATCCTAATAAGAATATGTGAATGTATCTCTGTATGTGTCTGTTGAGTCTCAACTTATTCCCTGGCTTTATTCTGTGTTTCTGGGCCAAAAACTGGGTCAAAACGCGGCCCGAAATCACCCCCAGCGTTTTCTGTTAATTTTGCAAATCGCGCAGGTCACGCGTACACGTCAGTCATGCGTGCGCGTCATCTTGCAGAACTCCATTCCACGCGTACGCGCCAGGCACGCGCTCGCGTCGCTGCAATTTTCTCCATTCCGTGCGCTCGCGTAAGCCATGCGCGCGCATCGGTGCTTGCTGGTCATCTCCTTAGTTTCTTGTATTCCTTCCATTTTTGCAAGCTTCCTCTCCCATTTCTAAGCCATTCCTGCCCTATAAAGTCTGAAACACTTAACACACGGATCACAGCATCGAATTGTATAAAGGAGAATTAAAATATACTAATTAAAGATCTCTAGGAAGAAAGATTTCAATCATAAAATAATACTAGGAAGGGATTATAAAATCATGCAAATCATATGAATAAGTGGGTGAAGACTTGATGAAAACCACTCAATTAAACACAAGATAAACCATAAAATAGTGGTTTATCAACCTCCCCACACTTAAACATTAGCATGTCCTCATGCTTAGCTTAAGGAGATAAAATAAATGAGTAGGGAAAAGTAAGACTCATGCAATGAAATGCAACTATGTATATGAATGCAACTATATGCTAAAATGATTTTTCCTACTTGGTTAAAAATAGATAAGTTCTTCAAGACAAAAATAAATCAAATATCACTAATTAAAATTATACTGCAAAAACAAGCAAACTTGTAAGAAGACAGCTCATGAAAGCAGAGAACATAGAATTAAGCATTGAACCCTTACTGATGGTGTATATGCACTCTAGTCACTCTAGTGTATAGGGTAATCACTCTGCTCTTCTCTAATCATGCTTTCTATAACTTGTTCTTCACCTAACCAATCAACAAATATTTAATGTACCAATGCAAACATCATGAGGTCTTTTCAAGGTTGTAATGGGGCCAAGGTAAAGGTGAGGGTATATATATGGCTAAGTGAGCTATAAATTAAATCATTGATTAACCTAAGCTCTTACCTATACATACACTCTATACTTTTAAATTTATGCCTAGCTACCGAAAGTTTTCCCACTTTTGTATTACATACTCATGCATCAACTTTTCTCTTAACTTTGTGTCACACATGCATTGATTTTTCATTAAACTTAACATTGGGGTAATTTTGTCCCCTTATTCATTTATTTAATCACTTAATTACTTGAATATTTTTGGATTTTTTTTGAAGCATAAAAATAACATAACATTGTCAATGCACATAGATTTTTAATTCTTCTAGTTTCACATGAGTAGGTACCCAAATTCCCAATATTTTATCATGACACATTCCCTTATTAACCCATATTCACACAATCTTCCCACACTTAATTGACACACAATTTCTATCTTAAGCTAACCAAAGATTCAATTTGGGGTATCACTTGTTTTTCCGCTTAAGGCTAGTAATGTGGTAAAATATAGAACAAAGGGGATTTAAAAAGCTCAAAGTAGCTAACAAAGGTAAATGGAAGGGTAGGCTATTTGGGATAAGTGAGCTATTAATCAAATAATGGCCTCAATCATATGCATGCATATAACACATTAAACATTGGACATATAGGATGGAACAAAATAAAGATTACAATCATAGAGAAGAAAACACACAAGAATAAAATTTTTATGGTTAAATAATATAACCATGTAATTAAGCTCAAATCTCACAGGTTGTGTGTTCTTTGCTGTAATTCATGTTCCAAATATAATCTTCAAACAAATTTAACATAAAAAAATTTTGATTTAAATTAGTGAAAATCTTTCAAAATAAAGTCTTGAAAAGAAACATATTATTTTTCAACCAAATAGAACATGCATGCAATCACCTATTACTATGCTATTTATCCTATCCTAATAAAAGAAAAATAAATAAATATCCTATTTTATTGCTGTTAAGAAAGAGAAATTACCTCCGGAAGTCAGGTACTGACCGACCTCCCCACACTCAAAGCTTGGCACCGTCCTCGGTGCCATCAGTCAGGAACAAAGGGGGGCTGGTAATAGCATATCCACAATCGGGACCGTCATGGCTCCCTGTGCTGGTAAATGAAGTAGAGTCCGGGGTGTCTGGGTTTTCTTCAGGTGGGTGGTTACCAACAAGTAGCTCCTTGAGGTATGTAAATCGGCGCTTGTTACGGCGTTCCCTTTACTTTCCTTTCCGGTCAAGCCGGTCCAATTTCTCAAGTATCTGATGGAGCAGTTGGTTTGTTGAAGGTGCTTGTGATGTGGTAGGAGAAGGGATATCTTCTGCTGGTTCTGTGCTCTAGTTGATAGTGGCTGCTGGAGGTCTGATATACTTCCCGTTAGGGACGTACTGATCATCTCGTGGAATCATGGCCTTGGTGTCCCCAGCGATGTAGGAGACTCCGACTGCTGAGACTAGATTTGAAACCAAGGCGGGAAAAGGTATGTTACCCGCAATCTGTACATGTCCCATAGCATGCCGAATATGTCTTGGTAAATTGAGGTGCTGGTCTGTAAGGATACACCAGAGTAAAATAGTCATGTCTGCAGTAAAGGAGGATTCGTGAGTGCTCAGAAAGTCGTAATGGGACATGATCTATGCCCATACTCGAGCCTCCAAGGTGAGTACTGAAGCCAATATGCTCTTAGGTAGAGATCGATGGTATCCATAGATCCATCTGCTGCCAGGTTGTGCTATAACTCTGAGAACTGCGTCCCAATCAAATTGGTATGTCTGGCACTTGAAGGAGGCTTCTTGGAATGCGTCCAATCCTTCTGGAGCAGGGGGAAGATCTAAAGCTCGCTGAATAGCTTCTTCAGTTATGGAGACTTGCTTCTGACGGACATAGACAGACTACATGGTTGGCATGTGAAAATTGGAGTAGAATTCAACTACCCATGAAAGGTTAACCTTCTGTGGCTGTCTCCGTAGGAATCCCCATTGTCTTCGTTCAATTCGGGGTCAATAAATTCAGCAATATTGGTCGGGAGGATGAGAAGGTATTCATTATTATAGTTCCTTTCAGTCAGGATGGGGAACATTTGCTCACAGTAGCGGTTAGTGAACCGCGCAGTGTCTTTTGCTGGAAAGGCTTTCTCTTTTTCATCGACCTTGATGATCCTTTTGATTCTCTTTGTTGAGGGTTTTACTGCTGTTGAAGATGGCTCTGCAGCTGTTGCTCTTTTTGTTCCTTTCCTTGCTGGTTGTTTGGGAGTAGCTTTCTCTTTACCCTTCTTGATGGCCATCCTAAAAAGAGAAAAAGTAAGTAACTTTAAAACTAAGGGTTAGAGCAAGGAAGGGGATGGTATAAGTGATAATCAATGCACGGTGAAGAAGGATGTCGTTAACACATGGTCGCGAATCCATGTGAAATGTTCATCAATGGAAATATAGCAAGTGTGTGTGATGGCAAGTAAATGCAAGATGTTTATTGGCATGCTGGCAAAGGCATGAGTAGCATAGATCAAGCATTAAATGTCCATGTTTGATTATCAACTCTTTCAAACTAACAATCTGTTTGTATTGACAATTATATTTAATCAATAAAATAATGAAAGGGTTTTGTGAAAAACAAGCATTAGAGTAGAAGAATAGAGTAATTACAAATGCATAATGCCATACGGGCTTTTTCACAAACGCTTAGCATGCATGATAAATATGTGATTGAAAGTATTAAATTTGAACATGCAAGTGACCCTAAAATAATTAATAATTGTCAAACAATTCCTAATTAATCCACAAGCAATTATAGAAGAAAATAATCACCCAAATAAATTTCTAACACCAATTAAAATAAAGTAAAAAGAAAAAAAAAGAAAAAGAAAACATAGATAATGAAAGTAAAAGGAAAAGAAGAAAAAAAACATAAATAAAAATAATAATGAAAAGGTAAAAAGGGGAAGAAGAAAAGAAAAGAAAACATTGAGAATGAATGTGAAAAAGGGGGGAGAAAAAGTAAAAAGTAAGAACGAATAAAGAAGAAAGAAGGAAGTAGAAAGAAATAAGAAGAGAGAAGTAAGAATTAGGATTGGGGAAGAAAGGATAAGATATCTGGCGCTGATTTGGATAAATTGTGCGTCGCATGTGACGCGGACGTGTGGTTCATGCTTTGGCGCGGTTGGCGCGATTTTCAGATGACGCGGACGCGTGGTTCACGCTTTCGCGTGAAGTGAACTGTGCCATTGGTGCGAGTGCAGCCTCGCGCACTGATGAGAGAATTTTTGCGTGGTCTAGAAATTTGTAGATAAATCCTCGTTGCAAGTATTGCTTCTAAACCAACAAAAGTCCTTTCAGACAAACGTTTTGGTTGTCACAAGTAACAAACCCCTTAATAATTGATAACCGAAGTATTCAAACCTCGGGTCGTCTTCTCAAGGAACTGCAGGGAAGTATGTTCTTATTATTGGTTATGAAGATTATAAATTGGGGTTTTGAGAATGAGGAACAAGTAATTTAAATGGCAATGGAAATAAATAAATAACTGTAAAATAAATAAATAACTGTAAAATAAACTTTTGGCAAGGTATGAGAAATTGGAAGTCCTATCCTAGTTATCCTTATCAATGATGATGAAAATTGAATCTTAATTCCACTTTGTTAACCTTTACTTAAAGCAAGGGAAGGTCAAGTGACTAATTAGTTTGATCTTCAGATCCTATTTATTTCTGAAGAAAAGATTGGGATTATTGAAGTTCAATTCAATTAGCAAAGATAACAATTATCAATCATGTTTGAGTTTGATAACTCCTGAGTCACTGATTTCTTAACCAAGACCAAAAGGGAGAAAAATAAATCTACTGGAATAAAAATGTCTTCAGATTGGGAATAACAGTAACATAAATAAAAGAAAGCAATCATAAACTGAAATACCTCAAATAACATTAATTCAAAAGAGTAATCTGTAACATGGAAGAATTCATAAATTAAATTGGAAAAATAAGTAATTAAAAAGGAATATTGAACCTGATAAAAAGAGATAATCCTGAAAGCGAATAAAATCCTAAATCTAAATCCTAATCCTAAAGAGAGAGGAGAGAATCTCCCTCTCAAACTAAATCTAAATCATGAAAACTAACTAAAATTGGAGACTCTCCCTGAATGGATGCATTCCCTCACTTCATAACCTTTGATCTGTGCCTTCTGGACTTGGATTTGGACCAAAAAGGGCTTCAGAAATTGCTGGGAGCGTTTTCTGCAATTTCTTGTGCGTGGCCTCTGTCACGCGTCCGCGTGGGTCACGCGGTCGCGTCAATTGGAGTTTTCCTTCCCACGCGGTCGCTTCAGTCATGCGTCCGCCTCATATACGTTTCGCTTAAGGCGCGCGATCGCGTCAATCACGCGGTCGCCTCACTACCATTTCGTGCTGGCATGCGGCCGCGTCGTCCATGCGATCGTGTCACTGCTAGTTTCTTCAAAAACTCCATTTTGTACTTTCCTTCCATTTTTGTATGTTTCCTTTCCATCCTTTAAGTCATTCCTGCCTTAGAAGATCTGAAACTACTCAACACACGAATCACGGCATCGAATGGAAATAAAGGGTAATTAAAATAATTAGTTTTAAAGCATAGAAAGCATGTTTTTCACATACATCTCATAATAAGGAAGGGAAAGTAAAACCATGCAATTAATATGAATAAGTGGGTGAAGGATTGAATAAATCACTCAATTTGAGCACAATATATATCATAAAATATGGGTTTATCAACCTCCCCACACTTAAACAGTAGCATGTCCTCATGCTAAATCCAAGATAAAGAGTAAGGTAAGGTTAAATTGGTGGAATCTCATGCAATGCAATCTATTCTAAATGCAACTACCTAAATGCATCATGCAATTCTAATTATTTTTATTCACTTGTATATAAAGCTTACATGTAGTTGAATTAATTCACATTTCTCAAGGAATCATATATATAGCCAGACCTTAGATAATGATAAAGCACTTTTACAATTGAGATGGGAAAGAAAAATATTTTATAAACTTGCAAGACAATTAATAATTCAAGCAGAGATATATGTTAATGAGCTATTGAACCCTCACTGGATTTTGTGTTTACTCTCTAGTCACTCAGTGTTTATTGGGTTAATCACTCTATTCTTCTTTTTATCCCTACTTTCTATAACTTTGTTCTTTATCTAACCAATCAACAATTATAGAATATAGGCATACAAAAGTCATGAGGTCTTTAATTAAGGTTGTAATGGGGCCAAGGTAAAGGTAAGGGTATATGTATAAGGCTAAGTGAGCTAATTAAGCGAATCCTTGATTAGTCTAAGATCTCACCTAACATACATACTTTGTAAAGCAAACCTTCTTTACCTATTTTACCCATATTTTCCCACTTTTGATGTTACATGCTCATATTTCAATTTTTTTATTTTTATCCCATGTGCATTGCTTTATTTTGCATTTGGGGAATTCTTTTGTATTCCCCTTTATTCAAAAAAAAAAATAAATATTATTTTTATGTTTTTTTTAATGCACATGGTAATTCAATTATTTTGATTTCACATGAGCATGCTTCCCAAAATTTTTTTATTTTGAATTATTTTATTCTTTTCAACTTTCTACCCTTTGTTTTTATCATCCATGTTCCCAATAGGTTTCCCACACTTAAACAATTACACAATTTCTATCTTAAGCTAACCAAGGATTCAACTTGGGATTTTTATTTTATTTTTCTGCTTAAGGCTAGTAATGTGGTTTGTAGAATAAGAGGGGATTTAAAGGCTCAAGGGGGCTAACAAGGGTGATGTAAAAGGTAGGCTAATTTGGGATAAGTGAGCTAAAATCAAACAATGGCCTCAATCACTCTTTGGTGTGTATTTCTATTCTATAATCGGACATATAGATTAAAACAAAGTAAAGAACACCAGAATAAAAAAGAAGGGCAGAACACACATAAATAAAAATTATGGTTTGAATGTAACCATATAATTAAGCTCAAAACTCACAGGCTGTGTGTTCTCTAACTCAAAAATCATATATAAGTTATGTATGTCATGCAAGTAAAATTAAGAGTTCCCATTATTCTCAATGTAAATCTTAAGGTGGCTTTAAAGTTCTAGTGTTTCTCCTTGATGAAATGTTGTTAACTAACTAACATAGAATGCTATATATACAAGGTGTGTGGATTGTTTCTATTATGTTCAAGTCTCTAGTTTACTTCCTTTTATATTTTCAATTTAAACTAAGCTATCTTATGCTAAAAAGGGTAAACTATACTAATTAATCCACATTTTCTATAACTAATAAGTTAGAATTGCAACAAACTAAATGGCTAAAATATGAACTAAGAGTGCAATATGCAGAAATAGAGTAAAAATACATGAAAACAGCAATGTATAAGTACTGAGAAAATAAAAATAAAAATAAAGAGAAAAAATACAGAAAAATAGAAAAATAAAATGAAAGAGTCTGTAGTAGTTCACCAAAAAATACGCCAGAGATGGCAGCCTCCACACACTTAAAATGAACCATCGTCCTTGATGCTCACTCAAGCAGGGTGTGAAGGGGTGTCATCACTAGAAGGGTGGGTAGCTGGAGTCTCTGTGGTGGTGGTCTGAGGATCTGCCTGCTGCAGAGGAGGTGCTGACTGAATAAGAACCTCTGGGACTGCAGCCTGGATCTGATGCGGGGTCTCCTGCTGTGAAGCAGCCTGCTCTGTGCCTGCCTACGCAGCCTCGCTCTGTGGATGGGTCTCTGCCTCGTGATCATCCGTCTCCTCCTCAGATGGCTCTGATGGTGTGTCAGACTCGGAGGGGATATCGCCAGATCGTATCATCAGCTTTAGGTGCTCATAGCGTCGCTTGCTGCGACGCTCAGCTCTCTCATATCGGCGCCGGTTGCGGCACTCCATCTGGTCTAGCTGTCGAAACAGGCGGTGCACTAGGTGATAAACCGGCTCTGAGGCAGGTGGAGGTGCAGTGGTGGTAGCAGGGGTAGCTGTAGAGGAAGAGGGGCCGGCAGATGGTGTGGTTGTCTTAGCAGTAGCAGTGAGGAATGGAGGTCTGTAGCCCAAAGTCAGAAAGTTCCTACTGAGGTATAATTTTCTTGCATTCTGCAGCAGGTGGCTTTTCATCAGCATCCTCCCAAGGCACGTCAGCTCGACGGCCAAGCTGTGTAATCAGATATGAAAAGGGGAGAGTGCCTTGGACGTGGACCCTGGCCATGTAGTACCGAATGAAGCGTGGCAGGTACAGGTCCTTACCCTCCATCACACACCATAGGAGGGTGATCATAGCGGCAGGTAGCTCCGTCTCGTGAGTACTCGGCATAATAAAGTTGCTTAGGATCTGATGCCATAGCCGAGCCTCATCGTTCAAGTAGATCCGCTTAATTCCCTTTGGCATGGTAGTGTTCTGACCCATGATCCATGGAACGGTCGGGTCAAGGGCTATCCTGGCCTTGACTGCATCCCAATCAAACTTCATGAAGCACATATCCTCCTCAGCTTTTTGATAACCATCCAGCTGATCGGATTTAGGCAGAAGCTTCAGAACATCTTCTATGGCCTCTTCAGTGACCAGTATCTGCTTCCCTCTTAGATTCACTGCATCTAGGGAAGTTTTGAAGTAATTACAGTAAAATTCCCGTATCCAAGATGCATTGACTTCAGTCAGGTTTCTCTCCAGGAAGAACCAGCCTCTTTGTTTGATCTGATCAGAGGTGTATTGCTGGAGTTCTTCTGGGATTTTCAAAGTCCTCTCCAAGTACAGGTTCCTGGAGGTTGCAAACACCGGATACTTCAGCTCGCAGTATCGGTTTGCAAATCTAATGAGATCAGTAGCAGGGAGTAGCTGGTCAGCCTTCTCCTGCGGGGTAAAGTGTTTCTCCCGCCAGGAGTCATCGTGCATGATGTCCAGTATGGACATAGAGGATTCTCCTCTTTTCCGTTTGCCAGTTGTTGCCTTTCCTTTTCCCTTTCTCTGGGTGTCAGACATCCTGAAAAACAGAAAACCAGGATATAATAAAAATAGGAAAGCAGGTAGGCAATTAATCGAAAGAAGCATATAATGGCAAAGGAGCAATAGAATAATAAAAAGGAGTTAAGTAAATGTGCATTAAGGATTGTATAGGAGTTAAAAGTCCGAGAATAAAAATTCACAATCCAAAATGTAAAAGGATTCATGTTAAGTAGGAAAAACGTCCGTCATGCCTTGGTTAGAATGTTAGAGAGAATAGTGAAAAACCAGAAGAGATGTTTTGAAAGGTAAGTGGGTTAGGAATGAAAAAGAGGTTAGGAAGTTAAAATTAGTGAATTAGTAAAAAGTTGGTTAGAGTAAGTGGCATGATGAGCATTTTCTAAATAACGAGAATTCACAAATTAAAGCAACAGATAACTTAAATTCAAACAAGGAAGTTAAGGATGAATCAAATGAAAATAGCAAAAAGTGGAATTGAATCATCCAAGATGCAATTTATAAACCAGGAAATTAAAAAGAATAAGAAAGCTTTCCCTGTCATTCATGAATTGGTTTGGTAAAAGCTGAGTAAAGCAGAGTGCAAGTTTGCCAAAACTAAAACAGGAATGAAAATCAAAACAATTTACAGAAATTTGGGCAGCATCCCGGCTAAAATTGGATGTTCCCGGAAAATAAATAGCAATCAGAATAGCTCATATGAATTAAAATATAGCTGCAATTATATAAAGGGAATATGAATATGGAAAAGCAGTGTAAAAAGCAGCATGAAACAAGAAATTACAGCATATGAACAATACTAACATCACAACAACAGCAGAATTGCAAAAATTAGAAAATAAGAAATATGAACAGCACAATTAAACAGGCCTAAATCTACTAACCACATCCTAGGCTAACTAACAACCTAGAATCCACTACAACATGCATATCTAACTAGCCTAATTATGAAGATAAACAGAAAAATATGTAATTAACTACGAATTGATAGAAGGGTGGCGTTTGGCAGAACCTGGAAGGCGTAGGAAAGAAGGTGGGGCAGAGAGGAGGCTGGGGGATGGTGGTGGTGGCGGCTGACACGGCGGTGGAAGGTGGCACGGCGGCGGTGAGGGCTGTTCGGAGGCAGGGGGTTTGGAAAGGTAATGGGGGAGGGGTTAAGGGGGAAGGAAGGGAAGGGGGTGTGGGTGGTGGTGGGTGGTGCGGCTGGGACGGAGCGGCGGCGGTGGGTGTAGTGGTCGCGGAGGGGGGCAGTGGTGGTGGAGGGAAGAGGAGGAAAGAAGAAGAAGAAAGAGAGGGAAGGGGGGTAGCGTGGCAGTGGGTTCTAGGTGGTCGACGGGGGCGGCGGTGGTTGGTGGTGTTGGCTGGAAGTTGGTGGTGGTTGGTTGGAGAGAGAGAGGAAGGAGAAGGGCTGGGGGGTGCGAATGGGTAGGGTTCACGTGACTGGGGGGTTAGTAAATTTAAATCTACGCGATCGCGTGGGGCACGCGGCCGCGTGGCTGGGGTGAAATGAGGGTTGACGCGATCGCGTGGGTGGCGCGATCACATGGAATGGGTAAAAGAGTGAATGACGCGGTCGCATGAGGCACGCGACCGTGTGCGTTGTTTCTCTCTGTCTCCTTTGGGGTGGTGTGCAATCCACGCGACACGATCGCGTCGCTCACGCTGTCGCGTGGGATTGGTGTTGTGCAAGTGACGCGATCGCATCAGGGACGCGATCGCGTGGGTCGTTTGTGCGAAATGCACAACGGCCGCACGATTCCAGCCTAACTTTCTGGACGTTGGATGTTTACGCCAATCTCCAGATCACGCGGCCGCGTGAATGACGCAGACGCATGGGAAGTATTTTTCGCAACTGACGCAATCGCATGAATGATGCGGTCGCGTCGCGCACCCTTTTTTTTTATGCAGGTATGCAACTATACAGTATGCAATGCGAATGAATAATATTCAGGTTCAATTGAAAAGGAAATAAAAATAAATAACATGAAATAAAACTGAAAAAGAAACGACCATACCATGGTGGGTTGTCTCCCACCTAGCACTTTTAGTTAAAGTCCTTAAGTTGGACATTGGATGAGCTTCCTGCTATGGGGGCTTATGCTTAAATTCATCCAGAAATCTCCATCAATGCTTGGAATGCCAATAGCCTCCGGGGTCCGAAACTAGGCATGTAAAGCTTCTGAGCAGCTTCGAACAGATTCTCAGGCTCCCAGGGTGACGAATGTCAGAATAGATTCCAGGATCCCAAACTTTGCTTTTAAATCTGCCTTCTTCTTGATCTATATTTTTCCATCCGGGCGGTTTAGAAAGTAGATTTTCACCAAGATAACCAAACGTTTTCCGAGATCCATTTGATAGATCATGATGCCAATCCGCACACTTCTAGTTGAAGCGTGGAACCTTATTGAACCTTGTGCACCAGCTCTGAGCGCGAGCCATTTCCCTCTTACTCTTAAAGCCGCAAAGAGCTCTAAGCTGGCCATCTGTTTCAAGCAAATCATATTCAAGTGGGAAAATAAAGTTAAAGGTTAAGGATTGTATCCATTTGAAGCTTGTATTAGGTGGTAATGGCCTTGGGATAGGTGTTTCCAGTGGTTTTGTGAGTTCTACTCCCTTGTGCTCTTCTGTGAATTTCTTCACTTCCTTGCAGACTTCCTCAATTGCATCCATGTCCTGATCAAAGCCTTCTATGTCTTCCTCGCACTTAAGTCATAAACGGGAGGTTGAGAGAAATCTACCTCTGCATCATCTTCGTATTCACTTGGGGAAGATTCTTCGATCTCAGAGAATTCACTTGCTGATGCAAGTTCACTACTGGGAGAACTTGACTTGAGATTATCATCATCAAGGAAACTTGCTTCTTGGATTATTCCGTCTAGTTCTTCATAAAAGATTTGTTGTGGGAGTTATGCACTATCCTCCTTAGCATCAATTATAACGTTCTTAACAGAATTCTCCACAACTTCGGATTCCCACGGAAGATCAACATCTCCTAAGTCTTCAACCAACTCCTCTTCTTTCATAATGACAGCCTCCTCTACTTGTTCTAATATGAAGTCATGCTCTGTCTTGTCTACTGGAGTTTCTAGTATCTCCTTCAAGCTACGCTCTTCATTAGATTGTCCACATGGGGCTCTGGGAGGCCCTTGAATGTTCGAACGTCTAAAAGATAATAGACTTACTGCTTGCTCCAGTTGATGAAGGGTTGTTTGAAGTTGATCTACTGTTTCCTTGAGGTGAACCTTTGATTCTTGGGGTGATAGATTTGGACGTGGTATATGGGGAAGTGGTGGTGTTTGGGAGTAATTGGATTGGAATTTGGGTAAATAAGGATCATACGGTAGTGAATGGTGAAAAGGAGCTTGTGAGTGTGGTGGTGCGAAGTTATGTTGAGAGGATGGCCTATAAGCACAGGGCGGGGCTTGTTGGTAACTACAAGGTTGTCCACCATGTCTATTGCCTTGGTATGCATTGTAGAATGGTCTTTGTCCATGATATCTTGGAGGGTATTGTTGCCTAAAGGGTTGATTAGATCCTCTTGGCTCCATCCATCTTTGATTGCTCTGACCTTGATGCATGTTCCTGTTATAACTTTCACTCCTTTCAACAATATTAGAACCAAACTCAAAGCGAGAGGGGTGAGAATTCATAGTGACTAATAAAAATAAAAGGGGAAAATAAAGACAAATAAACAAGTAAAAGAAAAATATTTACAATAATCAATAATAAGGCACACGATTGCAGTTCCCCGGCAACGGCGACATTTTGATGAGAGAACTTTTGTGTGCTCTAGAAATTTGGAGATAAATCCTCGTTGCAAGTATAGCTTCTAAACCAACAAAAGTCATTTCATACAAACGTTTTGGTTGTCACAAATAACAAACCCCTTAATAATTGATAACCGAACTATTCAAACCTCGGGTCATCTTCTCAAGGAACTGCAGGGAAGTATGTTCTTATTATTGGTTATGAAGATTGTAAATTGGGGTTTTGAGAATGAGGAACAAGTAATTTAAATGGCAATGGAAATAAATAAATAACTGTAAAATAAATAAATAACTGTAAAATAAACTTTTGGCAAGGTATGAGAAATTGGAAGTCCTATCCTAGTTATCCTTATCAATGATGATAAAAATTGAATCTTAATTCCACTTTGTTAACCTTTACTTAAAGCAAGGGAAGGTCAAGTGACTAATTAGTTTGATCTTTAGATATTATTTATTTCCTAAGAAAAGATTGGGATTATTGAAGTTCAATTCAATTAGCAAAGATAACAATTATCAATCATGTTTGAGTTTGATAACTCCTGAGTCACTGATTTCTTAACCAAGACCAAAAGGGAGAAAAATAAATCTACTGGAATAAAAATGTCTTCAGATTGGGAATAACAGTAACATAAATAAAAGAAAGCAATCATAAACTGAAATACCTCAAATAACATTAATTCGAAAGAGTAATCTGTAACATGGAAGAATTCATAAATTAAATTGGAAAAATAAGTAATTAAAAAGGAATATTGAATCTGATAAAAAGAGATAATCCTGAAAGCGAATAAAATCCTAAATCTAAATCCTAATCCTAAAGAGAAAGGAGAGAATCTCCCTCTCAAACTAAATCTAAATCATGAAAACAAACTAAAATTAGAGACTCTCCCTGAATGGATGCATTCTTTCACTTCATAACCTCTGATCTGTGCCTTCTGGACTTGGATTTGGGCCAAAAAGGGCTTCAAAAATCGCTGGGAGCGTTTTCTGTAATTTCTTGTGCGTGGCCTCTGTCACGCGTCCGCGTGGGTCACGCGGTCGCATCAATTGGAGTTTTTCTTGCCACGCGGTCGCTTCAGTCATGCGTCCGCGTCAATCACGCGGTCGCGTCACTACCATTTCGTGCTAGCATGCGGCCGCGTCGTCCATGCGATCGCGTCACTGCCAGTTTCTTCAAAAACTCTATTTTGTGCTTTCCTTCCATTTTTGTATGTTTCTTTTCCATCCTTTAAGTCATTCCTGCCTTAGAAGATCTGAAACTACTCAACACACGAATCACGGCATCGAATGGAAATAAAGGGTAATTAAAATAATTACTTTTAAAGCATAGAAAGCATGTTTTTCACATACGTCTCATAATAAGGAAGGGAAAGTAAAACCACGCAATTAATATGAATAAGTGGGTGAAGGATTGAATAAATCACTCAATTTGAGCACAATATATATCATAAAATATGGGTTTATCACGCACGCGTAACTTTCTGTTTCGTTCGCGTGTTGCAAAAATTTTGGGTGACGCGTGCGCGTGGGTGACGCGCACGCGTGAATGCCCTCTTTTTGAAAATGACGCGGACACGTGGGGCATGCATTCGCGTGATAGGGTTTTTGTTTCCAGCATTATTCCATCCCCACTCCATCATAACTCTCTGCCATACACCTTTTTACGTCGATTTCGCAGGGTCACGCGTGCGGATGGGCGACGCGCACGCGTGGGAGGCTAATTTTTCAAATGACGGGGACGCGTGGGCATGCTTTGTGCCTAAGGCACGCCTCCAGCCACACTCCCGCGTGACTCTCTGCTTTTTTTCGTCCTTGTTGCGAATGCACGTATGACGCGGACGCATCAGCGACGCTTGGGCGTCGCGTGCTTTTTTTTAATATATGCAGAATGTAAATGCAGATGCATGCTATATGCAGAGATTATAAGAAGAGTCATTAATAGAAGCATAATAGAATAAAGTAAAATAAAACTAAGACTGAAACGGAACGATCATATCATGGTGGGTTGTCTCCCACCTAGCATTTTGCTTTTATGTCCTTAAGTTGGACGTTCTTCAGGCTCATTCTGCTTCTGTTGGTGGGTCTTCCAAGAGGAAAACCTCTAGCTCTTTGTGATCCTTCATTTTCTCACCATGATAAAACTTTAGGCGATGTCCATTGACCTTCATGAATTTAGAACTAGAAGGATGACACAGGTGAAAAACTCCGTATGGCTCTACCTTTTCTACTTTGTAGGGACCTTCCCATCTTGATCTTAGTTTGCCTGGCATAAGCCTCAGTCTGGATTTATAAAGAAGAACTAACTCCCCTGGTCTGAATTCTCTCCTTTTTATGTGCTTGTCATGGACAGCCTTCATCTTCTCTTTGTATCGCCTGGAGTTGTCATATGCTTCTAGGCGAAGATTCTCCAATTCTGCTAGTTGCAGTTTTCTTTCAGCACCAGCTTCTTCAAAATTCATGTTGCACTCCCTCATAGCCCGGAAAGCCTTGTGTTCCACCTCTACTGGAAGGTGGCAAGCCTTTCCGTATACTAAGCGTAAGGGGCTCATCCCAATGGGCATCTTGTATGCTGTTCTATATGCCCAGAGTGCATCTTGTAGCCTGGCACTCCAGTCTTTCCTATGAGGCTTTACAATCTTCTTCAGAATATGTTTAATCTCCCTGTTAGACACTTCTGCTTGTCCATTGGTTTGGGGATGGTAAGCTGTTGCTACTTTATGAACAATCCCATACTTCTTCAGTAATCCTATTAGTCTCCTGTTACAAAAGTGAGTGCCTTGATCACTCACGATTGCTCGTGGTGATCCAAAGCGACAAATAATATGGTTTCTAACAAAGGAAACAACAATGTTAGCATCATCAGTACGGGTAGAAATGGCTTCCACCCATTTAGAAATATAATCTACAGCTAACAGTATATAAAGGTAACCATTAGAGTTTGGAAATGGACCCATGAAGTCAATGCCCCAAACAACAAAAATTTCACAGAAAAGCATAATCTATTGAGGCATCTCATCCCTCTTAGATATATTACCAAACCTTTCGCATGGGGAACAAGATTTACAAAATTCAGCAGCGTCTTTTTAAAAAGAGTAGGCCACCAGAATCCACAGTCTAGGATTTTTCTAGCTGTTCTTTGAGTGCCAAAATGCCCTTCACTCTCAGAGGAGTGACAAGCCTCTAAAATAGACTGGAATTCTGATTAGGGCACACATCTTCTAATTACCTGGTTAGCACTACACCTCCACAAATATGGGTCATCCCATATGTAGTATTTAGACTCGCTTTTCAGCTTATCCCTTTGATGCTTAGTGATGAGCGGATAATTTATACGCTTTTTGACATTGTTTTTAGTAGGATCTAGTTACTTTTAGGGATGTTTTCATTAGTTTTTATGTTAAATTCACATTTCTGGACTTTACTATGAGATTGTGTGTTTTTCTGTGATTTCAGGTATTTTCTGACTGAAATTGAGGGACTTGAGCATAAATCAGATTCAGAGGTTGAAAAAGGACTGCTGATGCTGTTGGATTCTGACCTCCCTGCACTCAAAATGGATTTTCTGGAGCTACAGAACTCGAAATGGCGCGCTTCTAATTGCATTGGAAAGTAGACATTCAGGGCTTTCCAGCAATATATAATAGTCCATACTTTGGCCAAGAATAGATGATGCAAACTGGCGTTCAACGCCAGCTCTCTGCCCAATTCTGGCGTCCATCGCCAGAAAAGGATCCAAAACCAGAGTTGAACGCCAGAAATGGATCAAAACCTGGCGTTCAACTCCACAAATGGCCTCTGCACGTGGAAAGTTAAAGCTCAGCCCAAGCACACACCAAGTGGGCCCCGGAAGTGAATTTATGCATCAATTACTTACTCATGTAAACCCTAGTGACTAGTGTATTATAAATAGGACCTTTTACTATTGTATTAGACATCTTTGGATTATCTTTTGATCTATTGATCACGTTTTGGGGGCTGGCCATCTCGGCCATGCCTGGACCTTTCACTTATGTATTTTCACGGTAGAGTTTCTACACTCCATAGATTAAGGTGTGGAGCTCTGCTGTTCCTCAAAGATTAATGCAAAGTACTACTGTTTTCTATTCAATTCATCTTGTTTCGCTTCTAAGATATTCATTCGTACTTCAATCTGAATGTGATGAAAGTGACAATCATCATCATTCCCTATGAACGCGTGCCTGACAACCACTTCCGTTCTACCTTCGACTGAATGAGTATCTCTTAGATCTCTTAATCAGAATCTTCGTGGCGTAAGCTAGAATGATGGCGGCATTCAAGAGAATCCGGAAAGTCTAAACCTTGTTTGTGGTATTCCGAGTAGGATTCAATGAATGAATGACTGTGACGAGCTCCAAACTCGCGATTGCAGGGCGTTAGTGACAGACGCAAAAGGATAGTAAATCCTATTCCAGCATGATCGAGAATCGACAGATGAATAGCCGTGCCGTGACAGGGTGCGTTGACCATTTTCACTGAGAGGATAAGATGAAGCCATTGACAAGGGTGATGCCTCCAAACGATTAGTCGTGCCGTGACAGGGCATTGGATCATTTTCCCAAGAGATGACCGAAAGTAGCCATTGACAGTGGTGATGTATCACATAAAGCCAGCCATGGAAAGGAGTAAGACTGATTGGATGAAGATAGCAGGAAAGCAGAGGTTCAGAGGAACGAAAGCATCTCCATTCGCTTATCTGAAATTCTCACCAATGAATTACATAAGTATTTCTATCCCTATTCTATTAATTATTATTCGAAAACACCATTATCAATTTATATCTGCCTAACTGAGATTTGCAAGGTGACCATAGCTTGCTTCATACCAACAATCTCCGTGGGATTCGACCCTTACTCACGTAAGGTATTACTTGGACGACCCAGTGCACTTGCTGGTCAGTTACACGGGGTTGTGAACCGTGGTTTTGGCATCATGTTTTTGGCGCCATTTCCAGGGAAAGAAAGAGCAATGAACTTTACATAATTAAAGTGTAATCACGATTCCGCGTACCAAGTTTTTGGCGCCGTTGCCGGGGATTGTTCGAGTTTGGACAACTGACGGTTCATCTTGTTGCTCAGATTAGGTAACTTTCTTTTCGTTTTCTTTTCAAAAAAGTTTTCAAAAAAATTTTCAAAAATCTTTCAAAAATTTCTCCTTTGTTTTCGAAAAAAAAATTTTAAAAATAATAAAAATATTTTCAAAAATAAATTATTCTATGGCTTCAAAACTTTCAAGAATGAATTCTAGAGTTTCATGGTAACATGTTGAATCCTATCTGGCTGAAAAGCCATACCCAAACTCCTTTGGGATTGGTCTTCAACTAATCACCTCAACGGATGTAAATCCATTCTAAAGCTTGACTGGCTATTAAGCCATGTCTAACCCTCAGATTGGAGCTTTAGACTAAAGAGTACAAGATTCCTGGAATTCATATGAAAAATTTTGAATCCTTATTTTTTCTTTTTCAAAATGATTTTCGAAAAATAATAATAAAAATACAAAAAAAAATTAGAAAATCATAAAAATCAAAAATATTTTTTGTGTTTCTTGTTTGAGTCCTGTGTCATGTTATAAGTTTGGTGTCAATTGCATGTGCATCTTGCATTTTTCGAAAATTCATGCATTCATAGTGTTCTTCATGATCTTCAAGTTGTTCTTGGTAAGTCTTCTTGTTTGATCTTTGCATTTGCATGTTTTGTGTCTTTTCTTGTTTTTCATATGCATTCTTGAATTCTTAGTGTCTAAGCATTAAAGAATTCTAAGTTTGGTGTCTTGCATATTTTCTTTGCATTAAAAAAAAATTTTTTCAAAATTGTGTTCTTGATGTTCATCATGATCTTCATAGTGTTCTTGGTGTTCATCTTGACATTCATAGCATTCTTGCATGCATTCATTGTTTTGATCCATAACTTTCATGCATTGCATCATTTTTCTTGTTTTTCTCTCTCATCATAAAAATTCAAAAAATCAAAAAAAAAAATATATCTTTCCCTCTTTTCTCTCATAATTTCGAAAATTAGATTTGACTTTTTCAAAAATTTTTAAAATCTAGTTATTTTTATGAGTCAAATCAAATTTTCAATTTAAAAATCTTATCTTTTTCAAAATCTTTTTCAAAAATCAAATCTTTTTCATTTTTCTTAGTTATTTTCAAAAATTCTAAAAATATTTTTCAAAAATCTTTTTCTTATTTTTATACCAAATTTTCGAAAATAACAATAGCAATTAATGTTTTGATTCAAAAATTTCAAGTTTGTTACTTGCTTGTTATTAAGAAAGATTCAAACTTTAAGTTCTAGAATTATATCTTGTGATTTCTTGTGAATCAAGTCATTAATTGTGATTTTAAAAATTCAAATCTTTTTCAAAACTAATTTCTATCATATCTTTTCAAAAATATCTTCTTATCTTATCTTTTTTCAAAAATTTGATTTCAAAATATCTTCTCTAACTTCCCAACTCCTTATTTTTTCAAAATTGATTTTTGTTTCAACTAACTAACTAACTTTTTGTTTGTTTCTTACCTTTTTCAAAACCACCTAACTAACTCTCTCTCTCTCTCTCTCTCTCTCTCTCTATTTTCGAAAATATCTTCCCCCTTTTTCAAAAATTTCTTTTTAATTAACTAATTATTTTATTTTTATTTTGAATTTTCGAAAAAACTACTAACCTTTTTCAAAAACTATTTTCAAAAATCACTAACTCTTTCAAAAATTATTTTCGAAATTTCCCTTCTCTCATCTTATTCTATTTATTTATTCATCTACTAACATCTCCCCCTCACCCACCAAAAATCCGAACCCTCTCTCTCTCTTTCTGAGTTCAGATTTTTCTCTTCTTCTTTTCTTCTACTAACAATAAGGAACCTCTTTACTGCGACATAGAGGATTCCTCTTCTTTTCTTTTTCTCTTCTCTTTCTTATGAGCAGGGACAGAGAAAAAGGCATTCTTGTTGAAGCTGATCCAGAACCTGAAAGGACTCTGAAGAGGAAACTAAGAGAAGCTAAATTACAACAATCCAGAGACAACTTGATTGAATATTTCGAACAAGTAAAGGAGATGGCAGCCGAACCCAACAACAATGCAAGGAGAATGCTTGGTGACTTTACTGCACCTAATTCCAATTTACATGGAAGAAGCATCTCCATTCCTGCCATTGGAGCAAACAACTTTGAGCTGAAACCTCAATTAGTTTCTCTGATGCAGCAGAACTGCAAGTTTCATGGACTTCCATCTGAAGATCCTTTTCAGTTCTTAACTGAATTCTTGCAGATATGTGATACTGTTAAGACTAATGGAGTAGATCCTAAAGTCTACAGGCTCATGCTTTTCCCTTTTGCTGTAAGAGACAGAGCTAGAGTGTGGTTGGACTCTCAACCCAAAGACAGCCTGAACTCTTGGGATAAGCTGGTCACGGCTTTCTTAGCCAAGTTCTTTCCTCCTCAAAAGCTGAGCAAGCTTAGAGTGGATGTTCAAACCTTCAGACAGAAAGAAGGTGAATCCCTCTATAAAGCTTGGGAAAGATACAAACAGCTGACCAAAAAGTGTCCTTCTGACATGCTTTCAGAATGGACCATCCTGGATATATTCTATGATGGTTTATCTGAGCTATCAAAGATGTCATTGGATACTTCTGCAGGTGGATCCATTCACCTAAAGAAAACGCCTGCAGAAGCTCAAGAACTCATTGACATGGTTGCTAATAACCAGTTCATGTACACTTCTGAAAGGAATCCTGTAAATAATGGGACGCCTATGAAGAAGGGAGTTCTTGAAGTTGATACTCTGAATGCCATATTGGCTCAGAACAAAATATTGACTCAGCAAGTCAATATGATTTCTCAGAGTCTGAATGGAATGCAAGCTGCATCCAACAGTACTCAAGAGGCATCTTCTGAAGAAGAAGCTTATGATCCTGAAAACCCTGCAATAGCAGAGGTGAATTACTTAGGTGAACCTTATGGAAACACCTATAACTCATCATGGAGAAATCATCCAAATTTCTCATGGAAGGATCAAAGGCCTCAACAAGGTTTTAATAATGGTAGAAGAAACAGGTTTAGCAATAGCAGGCCTTTTCCATCATCCACTCAGCAACAGACAGAGAATTCTGAGCAGAATCCATCTAGCTTAGCAAACTTAGTCTCTGATCTATCTAAGTCTCCTGTGAGTTTCATGAATGAAACAAGGTCTTCCATTAGAAATTTGGAAGCACAAGTGGGCCAGCTGAGTAAAAGAATCACTAAAATCCCTCCTAGTACTCTCCCAAGCAATACAGAAGAGAATCCAAAAGGAGAGTGCAAGGCCATTGACATAACCAAAATGGCCGAACCCAAGGAGGGAGAGGAGGACGTGAATCCCAAGGAGGAAGACCTCCTGGGACGTCCAGTGGTCAATAAGGAGCTTCCCTCTGAGGAACCAAAGGACTCTGAAGCTCATCTAGAGACTATAGAGATTCCATTAAACCTCCTTATGCCCTTTATGAGCTCTGATGAGTATTCCTCTTCTGAAGAGAATGAGGATGTTACTGAAGAGCAAACTGCCAAGTTTCTTGGTGCAATCATGAAGCTGAATGCCAAATTATTTGGTATTGAGACTTGGGAAGATGAACCTCCCTTGTTCACCAATGAACTAAGTGATCTGGATCAACTGACATTGCCTCAGAAGAGACAGGATCCTGGAAAGTTCATAATACCTTGTACCATAGGCACCATGATCTTTAAGGCTCTATGTGACCTTGGTTCAGGAATAAACCTCATGCCCCTCTCTGTAATAGAGAAACTAGGAATCTATGGGGTGCAAGCTGCTAAAATCTCATTAGAGATGGCAGACAACTCAAGAAAACAGGCTTATGGACAAGTAGAGGACGTGTTAGTAAAGGTTGAAGGCCATTACATCCCTGCTAATTTCATAGTCTTGGATACTGGAAAGGAAGAGGATGAATCCATCATCCTAGGAAGACCTTTCCTGGCCACAGCAAGAGCTGTGATTGATGTGGACAGAGGAGAATTGATCCTTCAATTAAATGAGGACAACCTTGTGTTTACAACTCAAGGATCTCTCTCTGCATCCATGGAGAGGAAGCATAAAAAGCTTCTCTCAAAGCAGAGTCAAACAAAGCCCTCACAGTCAAACTCTAAGTTTGGTGTTGGGAGGCCACAACCAAACTCTAAGTTTGGTGTTGAACTCCCATATCCAAACTCTAAGTTTGGTGTTGGAGAGTCTCAACAAAGCTCTGCACATCTGTGAGGCTCCATGAGAGCCCACTATCAAGCTACTGACATTAAAGAAGCGCTTGTTGGGAGGCAACCCAATTTTTATCTAACTATATTCTTCTTAGTTATATGTCTTTATAGGTTCATGATCATGTGGAGTCACAAAATAAATATAAAAATTGAAAACGGAATCAAAAACAGCAGAAGAAAAATCACACCCTGGAGGAGCATCTGCCTGGCGTTCAACGCCAGAACAAGCATGGTTCTGGCGTTCAACGCCAGAAATGGCAACAAATGGGCGTTGAACGCCCAAAATGTCCACCAACCTGGCGCTGAATGCCCAGAGTTGTGTGCAAAGGCATTTTTACATGCCTAATGGGTGCAGGGATGTAAATCCTTGAACACCTCAGGATCTGTGAACCCCACAGGATCCACTCAAGATCTGTGGACCCCACAGGATCCACTCAGGATCTGTAGACCCCACAGGATCCCCACCTACCTCCACTCACTTCTTCTCACCACTCTCTTTCACACAACCCCATAAACTCTCTTCCCCCATCACCTCTTCACCACTCACATCCATCCACTCTTCCCCATAAACCTACCTCATAAACTCCACCTACCTTCATAATTCAAAACCAATTTCCCACCCAAATCCACCCATATGGCCGAACCTTAACCCCCCCTCCCTTCCCTATATAAAGCCCTCCATTCTTCATCAAATTCACACAACACACCCCTCTTGGCCGAAACACTTCCCACTCTCCCTCTCCTCCATTTCTTCTTCTTCTTCTTCTATTCTTCTTTTCTTGCTCGAGGACGAGCAATATTCTAAGTTTGGTGTGGTAAAAGCATAAGCTTTTTGTTTTTTCCATAACCATTGATGGCACCTAAGGCCAGAGAAACCTCTAGAAAGAGGAAAGGGAAGACAAAAGCTTCCATCAAGGGTCTATAGCTCAGTGGTAGAACATTTGACTGCAAATCAAGAGATCCATGAGATACCTCAGGGGATACATTTTCTTCCACACAATTATTGGAAGCAACTAAGGGTGGAACATCAAGAGCACTCCATCATCCTTCATGAAATTAGAGAAGATCTAAAAGCAATGAAGGAGGAGCAACAAAGGCAAGGAAGAGACATAGAAGAGCTCAAGGACATCATCGGTTCCTCAAGAAGGAAACGCCACCATCACTAAGGTGGATTCATTCCTTGTTCTTAATTCTTCTATTTTTCGTTTTCTATGTTATGTGCTTATCTATGTTTGTGTCTTCATTACATGATCATTAGTAGTTAGTAACTTTGTCCTAAAGTTATAAATGTCCTATGAATCCATCACCTCTCTTAAATGAAGAATGTTTTAATTCAAAAGAACAAGAAGTACATGAGTTTTGAATTTATCCTTGAACTTAGCTTAATTATATTGATGTGGTGACAATGCTTCTTGTTTTCTGAATGTATGCTTGAACAGTGCATATGTCTTTTGAAGTTGTTGTTTGAGAATATTAAATATGTTGGCTCTTGAAAGAATGATGACTAGGAGACATGTTATTTGATAATCTAAAAAATCATAAAAAATGATTCTTGAAGCAAGAAAAAGCAGCAAAGAACAAAGCTTGCAGAAAAAAAAAGGGCGAAAAAAATAGAAAAAAAAATAGAAAGAAAAAGCAAGCAGAAAAAGCCAAAAGCTCTTAAAACCAAGAGGCAAGAGCAAAAAGCCAATAGCCCTTAAAACCAAAAGGCAAGGGTAATAAAAAGGATCCCAAGGCTTTGAGCATCAGTGGATAGGAGGGCCTAAAGGAATAAAATCCTGGTCTAAGCGGCTAAACCAAGCTGTCCCTAACCATGTGCTTGTGGCGTGTAGGTGTCAAGTGAAAACTTGAGACTGAGCGGTTAAAGTCAAAGTCCAAAGCAAAAAAAGAGTGTGCTTAAGAACCCTGGACACCTCTAATTGGGGACTTTAGCAAAGCTGAGTCACAATCTGAAAAGGTTCACCCAATTATGTGTCTGGGCATTTATGTATCCGGTGGTAATACTGGAAAACAAAGTGCTTAGGGCCACGGCCAAGACTCATAAAATAGCTGTGTTCAAGAATCATCATACTGAACTAGGAGAATCAATAACACTATCTGAACTCTGAGTTCCTAGAGATGCCAATCATTCTGAACCTCCATAGATAAAGTGAGATGCCAAAACTATTCAAGAGGCAAAAAGCTATAAGTCCCGCTCATTTGATTGAAGCTATGTTTCATTGATAGTTTGGAATTTATAGTATATTCTCTTCTTTTTATCCTATTTGATTTTCAGTTGCTTGGGGACAAGCAACAATTTAAGTTTGGTGTTGTGATGAGCGGATAATTTATACGCTTTTTGACATTGTTTTTAGTATGTTTTTAGTAGGATCTAGTTACTTTTAGGGATGTTTTCATTAGTTTTTATGTTAAATTCACATTTCTGGACTTTACTATGAGATTGTGTGTTTTTCTGTGATTTCAGGTATTTTCTGACTGAAATTGAGGGACTTGAGCAGAAATCAGATTCAGAGGTTGAAAAAGGACTGCTGATGCTGTTGGATTCTGACCTCCCTGCACTCAAAATGGATTTTCGGGAGCTACAGAAATCGAAATGGCGCGCTTCCAATTGCATTGGAAAGTAGACATCCAGGGCTTTCCAGCAATATATAATAGTCCATACTTTGGCCAAGAATAGATGACGCAAACTGGCATTCAACGCCAGCTCTCTGCCTAATTCTGGCGTCCAGCGCCAGAAAAGGATCCAAAACCAGAGTTGAACGCCAGAAATGGATCAAAACCTGGCGTTCAACTCCACAAATGGCCTCTGCACGTGGAAAGTTAAAGCTCAGCCCAAGCACACACCAAGTGGGCCCCGAAAGTGAATTTATGCATCAATTACTTACTCATGTAAACCCTAGTGACTAGTGTATTATAAAGAGGACCTTTTACTATTGTATTAGACATCTTTGGATTATCTTTTGATCTATTGATCACGTTTTGGGGGCTGGCCATCTCGGCCATGCCTGGACCTTTCACTTATGTATTTTCACGGTAGAGTTTCTACACTCCATAGATTAAGGTGTGGAGCTCTGCTGTTCCTCAAAGATTAATGCAAAGTACTACTGTTTTCTATTCAATTCATCTTGTTTTGCTTCTAAGATATTCATTCGTACTTCAATCTGAATGTGATGAACGTGACAATCATCATCATTCCCTATGAACGCGTGCCTGACAACCACTTCCGTTCTACCTTCGACTGAATGAGTATCTCTTAGATCTCTTAATCAGAATCTTCGTGGCGTAAGCTAGAATGATGGCGGCATTCAAGAGAATCCGGAAAGTCTAAACCTTGTCTGTGGTATTCCGAGTAGGATTCAATGAATGAATGACTGTGACGAGCTCCAAACTCGCGATTGCAGGGCGTTAGTGACAGACGCAAAAGGATAGTAAATCCTATTCCAGCATGATCGAGAACCGACAGATGAATAGCCGTGCCGTGACAGGGTGCGTTGACCATTTTCACTAAGAGGATAAGATGAAGCCATTGACAAGGGTGATGCCTCCAGACGATTAGCCGTGCCGTGACAGGGCATTGGATCATTTTCCCGAGAGATGACCAAAAGTAGCCATTGACAGTGGTGATGTATCACATAAAGCCAGCCATGGAAAGGAGTAAGACTGATTGGATGAAGATAGCAGGAAAGCAGAGGTTCAGAGGAACGAAAGCATCTCCATTCGCTTATCTGAAATTCTCACCAATGAATTACATAAGTATTTCTATCCCTATTCTATTAATTATTATTCGAAAACACCATTATCAATTTATATCTGCCTAACTGAGATTTGCAAGGTGACCATAGCTTGCTTCATACCAACAATCTCCGTGGGATTCGACCCTTACTCACGTAAGGTATTACTTGGACGACCCAGTGCACTTGCTGGTCAGTTACACGGGGTTGTGAACCGTGGTTTTGGCATCATGTTTTTGGCACCATTTCCAGGGAAAGAAAGAGCAATGAACTTTACATAATTAAAGTGTAATCACGATTCCGTGTACCACTTAGTAAAATTGGGAGGGAAAGTATGGCTAACTTGATAATTAGCTACAGGTGCATACCAAAGAGCTACTTCGGATACTGCTTGCAAACTATCAAATGGAAAAGTATCATTGATAGGAGTGAAGTCATCCTTAACGTGCTCAAGGCGACTCAAGTGGTCTGCCACTAAATTCTGGTTACCACTCCTGTCCTTAATTTCTAAATCAAATTCTTGCAGCAATAGTATCCAACGTATCAATCTTGGTTTGGACTCTTTTTTAGCTAATAAATACTTTAGTGCTGTATGGTCTGAGTACACTACTACCTTAGTACCAAGTAAATAGGCTCGGAATTTGTCCAGAGCAAAAACAATAGCTAGAAGCTCTTTTTCAGTAGTAGTGTAATTAGACTGAGCAGCATCTAAGGTCTTAGATGCATAAGCAATTACAAAGGGATCCTTACCTTCACGCTGGGCCAGCGCTGCTCCTACTGCATGGTTGGAGGCATCACACATAATCTCAAATGGCTGGCCCCAGTCTGGTCCTCTTACAATTGGAGCTTGAGTCAGGGCGATCTTCAGCTTATCAAATGCTTGCATGCAATCCTCACTGAACTCAAACTCAATATCTTTCTGCAACAGTCTGGATAAAGGTAAAGCTATCTTACTGAAGTTCTTAATGAATCTCCTGTAGAAACCTGCATGGCCAAGGAATGAACGGACTTCCCTCACGGAGGAGGGGTAAGGTAAACTAGAAATGACATCCACCTTTGCTGGATCTACAGAAATACCTGTATTAGAAATAACATGTCCTAGAACAATCTCTTGTTTTACCATAAAGTGACATTTTTCAAAATTCAATACAAATTTGAACTAACACACCTGTCTAATACTCTAGCTAAACTATCCAAGCAAAGGTTAAACGAATCACCATAAACGCTAAAATCATCCATAAATACTTCCATACAGTTCTCAATAAGATCTGAAAAGATACTCATCATGCATCTTTGGAAAGTAGCCGGTGCATTACATAAGCCAAAAGGCATCCTTTTGTATGCATACGTTCCAAAGGGACATGTAAAAGTAGTTTTCTCCTGATCTTCAGGAGCTATATGAATTTGAAAATAGCCTGTATAACCATCTAAAAAATAGTAATGGGATTTACCTGACAGGCGATCAAGCATCTGATCAATGAATGGCAAGGGGTAGTGATCCTTGCGAGTAGCTAGGTTGAGACGCCTATAGTCAATGCAAACTCTCCATGAATTCTGCACTCTAATTGTCAGGACCTCTTCATGCTCATTCTTTACTTTTGTGACTCCAAACTTCTTGGGCACCACTTGTACTGGACTGACCCATTCACTGTCTGAGATGGGGTAAATGATATCTGCTTCAAGTAGCCTGGTCACTTCTTTCTTGACAACTTCTAAGATGGTGGGATTCAATCTTCTTTGGGTTTGAGGCACAGGTTTTGATTCCTCTTCTAAATATATTCTGTGCTCACAAACTTGAGGGCTGATGCCTACTAAATCCGCCAAGTTCCACCCAATTGCTTTCTTGTGCTTTCTCAGTACACTAAGCAGTTGTTCCTCTTGTTGAGAAGTGAGTTTCCTTGCAATGATAACTGAAAACTTCTAATTATCCTCAAGGTAAGCATACTTGAGGTGTGGAGGAAGGAGTTTCAATTCTAATTTCTTCTCATGGCTAGGCTCTGGATCATCCGAGGCTAGTGATAATGGCAAAGTGTCTTCATTATGTTTAGAAGGTGTGCCCACACTTGGACCTTGCTCCATGTGTTTCTCTTCTGCTTCGTCGCGGTGAACTTTAGCCACAGTTTCATCAATGATGTCGCATTGAAAGATAGAATGATCTTCCAGAGGGTGCTTCATAGCTTCATTTAAACTGAAACTCACTGTTCTGCCATCTATTTCAAAGGAGTAAGTTTCTGAGAATGCATCCAGCTTGAACTTCGAAGTTTTCAGGAATGGTCTTCCAAGCAGGATTGATTATGGTCTTCCTGAGTCATTAGGGGGCATTTCTAGGATATAGAAGTCAATGGGAAATGTGAGCTCCTTAATGCTCACTAGTACATCTTCAGCAATTCCAACTACTGTAATAATGCTTTTATCTGCTAACACAAAACGAGCTGCCGACCTTTTTATGGGAGGGAGCCTTAAGGTATCATATATAGACAATGACATTATACTAACACACGCTCCTAAGTCACACATGCAATCAAAAAATATTACACCTCCAATGGTACAGTTTACCATACATGGACCTAGATCACTACATTTTTCAGGTATATCCCCCATTAAAGCAGATATAGAACTACCTAAAGGAATAGTTTCTAATTTATTAATTTTATCCTTATGAATGCATAAATCTTTCAGAAACTTTGCATATTTAGGTACTTGCTGAATAACATCAAAATGGGGAACTGTTACCTAAACCTTTTTGAAAATTTCTACCATTTTGGGATCAAATTCCGTCTGCTTTTTGGACTTCCTTACAAGGTGTGGGAATGGGATAGGGATGGCGCCACTTGCAGCCTCTTCATCCTTTGGTGCTCCATTCCTTAGTTGAGCTACTTCTTCTTCAACATTGTCTTGTACTTCATCTTCCTCTTTAGCATCTTCCATTTCAGCATCTTCCACTTCCACTGAGTCTTCAATTTGGGTGTGTTCTCTTAGGCTTGGCTCCTCCTGATTCATCTCTGGCATTGTGGTTCCGGACCTTAAGGTGATGGCATTGATGCCACCCTTGGGGTTAGGTAAGGGTTGAGAAGGAATTCCACTGGAGCTTAAAGGTTGGTTAGTGGAAGTAGGTAATGAATCTATCCGGGCGGCGAGAGCTTGTAAGGTGGCATTCAGACCATTTAGAGTAGAGTTCAGTGTAGTCTGCATGTCTTGTTGTCCTTGTGCAAGAGAACGAAGCATCTCGTCATTTGATGAGAAAGTGGGATAAGTGATCTGTGGGACTTGTTGTTGGTTATGCTGGGGTTCTTGTGACTGTCTTAGGTGAGGAGTTCTGTAAGGTTGGTTCTGATTCTGCTGTCTGTTGTTGTTATTCCACCTCTGGTTTCCATTGTTATCTCTGCCTCCTCTGTTATAGTTGTCCCTCCAGTCATGGTTGGAATTTTCTCTCCAACTTTGGTTGGAGTTGTCTTGCCATCCTTGGTTGTAGTTTCCACCTTGGTTGTAGTTTTCGCCTTGTTGATTGTATCATTGATTCTGGCTGTCATAGAAGTTATGAGTAGCTGCCACAGTGTTGTCTTCTTGTTAGAGCTGTGAGCATTCATCAGTATAATGACTATAATCATCACAGATTCCACATACTCTTTGGGGAACTAGCTGTTGGCTTTGTTGTGGTGGGGAAGGCTGAGCTTCTTGTTGTTGGTTCAACTGCATTTGCTTCAGTAAGTTGGTCATTTCACATATACTCTGTGTAAGAGTAGTAGTTTCACTGCTAGAGGAAATTTCTGCAACAGCTTTTGAGTGGTTTCTCCTGTGCCTGTGATTCCTGATAGATTCAGCTAAATCGCTGATCAGTTGCCATGCTTCATCTGCGATCTTGTACTTTTTCAGAGAACCATTACTAGCACCATCTAGTGTAGTTTTATCCCGAGGCTTCATGCCTTGAGTGAAGTAGCTGATTAACACTAGTCTGTCAATTATGTGATGGGGGCATGCATCCAGAAGGTTCTTAAACTGCTCCCAGTACTCATAAAGAGTTTTTGATTCTCCTTGAACAATGCAGGAGATCCCTTTCCTTAGTCTGTCTGTAACTTCAGCTGGAAAGTATTTTTCTAAAAATTCTCTCCTGAGCGTATCCCAGTTGGTAACAGTCGCTTCAGGTTAGGAGTAGTACCACTCCCTCACCTTTCCCTCGAGAAAACGGGAAGGCGGTTAACAGAATAGAAGTTTCATTTGCACCATGACGCTTTACAGTAGAACAGGCTATCTGAAAATCTATGAAACTTGGGCATCAAGTTGATTAGTGCAGTCTTCATCTCAAAATCTGCAGCCAAAGTTGGGTGATGCACTTGATACGGTTGCAGTGTAAAATCTGGGGCTCCAGCTTCCTGGAGAGTAATCCTCCTAGGTGCTGCCATATTATCTGCACGTGAATCAACTGAATCAGTAGTAAAGGAGCTTGTTTCTCTCTCAGATGACGGTTCAGATTCGCCCTCAGATGAGACTGGTGAATCGATAAAAATCACTTCACCACCCTCAGAGGCTAACCGATGTCGAGCTCGCCTAATACGTGAAATAGTTCTTTCAATTTCAGGATCAAATGCGGCTAAGCTCGGATCAGAAAATGAACGCGTCATTCAACGAGAGAAACATATAGCTCATGGTAATAAAGTAAAATAAAATACGCAAATAAAATAAAAATATGTACACTAATGAATAATTCAGCACACAATTGCAACTCCCCGGCAACGACGCCAAAAACTGACGAGCTGCGGAAGTTAGACCAATTAAGATATTATAATATAATATAATAGCATTGTGAGTATAGCTCTTAACCAGCAAAAATCCGCCTCATCAATTTAGAAAGGTTGTCACAAAAAGTTTAGAATAAAAATACTGGGAGTATGAGTCCCAGGTCGTCTCCCAATGACTTGCTAGAAAGGGTGCTAAGTTATTAATCAAGAGTTTCCAAAAGAATTTGAGAGTTGAATAATGAGCAATTAAATAATTGTAAATTAAAGCAATAAAAATTAAAAGAGATTTATAGTATTCTAAATAAAAAGCCTTGATTGGGGGAATCATTAATCGGAAGTTCTATCCTTGTTGGGATCTCTTAAGTGTAGTATCAAAAAGGTTGTTATTTTCACTTAGTTAACTCTTACTAAATAAAGGAAAGTCAAGTGATTGAGCTAACTCTTATTCATAAATCCTAGTCCTCTCCCTTGGGAAGGTCTAGCGTTAGTAAATACAGAACTAGCCAACAACTTCCAATTTAACCATCACTTAAGCCTTCCAACTCAAGTGTCTCCTTTTAATCAACCCCCATGTCAAGTAGGGGATCTACTCCATTGACATGAATATAACGCTTGTAGAAATATAAAAAGAAGACATGATGAATTGAATAAAATAAAGCTTTGAAAATTAATTAAAGATAAAAGTAATCCTTTTCACTAACAATCCATGAAAATAATCCAACTACCACTTTAAACAAGAATTAAGAATATGGAATAAATAAAAGAGTAATTAAGGAAACAAACTAGAATAGTATCTTCAACGGAGGTGATGACTCTTCAGTATCCAAAAGCAAAAGCAATAAACTAGGAATGTAAAGAGAAACTAGAGGAGGAGTAATTCTCTCTCTAGATTCAGATCTAAAAACCTAAAAACTATCCTAATAAGAATATGTGAATGTATCTCTGTATGTGTCTGTTGAGTCTCTGCTTGTTCCCTGGCTTTATTCTGTGTTTCTGGGCCGAAAACTGGGTCAAAATGCGGCCCGAAATCACCCCCAGCATTTTCTGTTAATTTTGCAGATCGCGCAGGTCATGCGTACGCGTCAGTCACGTGTGTACGTCATTTGGCGTTTTTCCTTGTCACGCGTACGCGTCGTCCATGCGTGCGCGTCATCTTGCAAAACTCCATTCCACACGTACACATCAGGCACGCGCTCGCATCGCTGCAATTTTCACTATTTCGCGCGCTCGCGTGAGCCATGCGCGCGTGTCGGTGCTCGCTGGTCATCTCCTTAGTTTCTTGTGTTCCTTCCATTTTTGAAAGCTTCCTCTCCCATTTCTAAGCCATTCCCGCCTTATAAAGCCTAAAACACTTAACACATGGATCACGGCATCGAATGGTATAAAGGAGAATTAAAATATACTAATTAAAGATCTCTAGGAAGCAAGTTTTCAATCACAAAATAATACTAGGAAGGGATTATAGAATCATGCAAATCATATGAATAAGTGGGTGAAGACTTGATGAAAATCACTCAATTAAACACAAGATAAACCATAAAATAGTGGTTTATCAAGGTCGGGTAAACCTGACCTGAAGAGGTCGGTCGACTTGTCGTCAGCCCGGGTCGTACAGCTCGACCTAGGGCATGAACAGTGCCCCTGCTCGAGCGTGGTCTTCCTTTTGAGGTCGAGTTCTTTTTTAGGACTTCGATCCTTCTTTGGAGAAGCCAAGCTCGAGCACTTTGGTTGGTCCAGCTGAGGCTTCTTGAATGTGAAGCATTTTCCTTCACTCCTTTTAGTTTGAAATGCGCGTTTTTGTGTTTGTATTCTTCTTGGGAACGTGCGAGGGTCCTTTAATGCCCATTAACTCCTCTCTTTTGCCGTTTCCCTCTTTTACATTTCATTTTAAACTTTGAAAAGACTTTGCTTCAGTTTCTTCTTCTCTTTGCTTATTGTAACTCCATCTTTACCCTTTCTTGTTCTTGCGTGCTTCCTTTTTCTTTTGCTTGAGAGGTGACTTGCTGGTGTCGTTCTAGTTTGCTTGCTTCATTGTTGCTTCAATCTCTCAACGTTTATCGTCTCCTCCCTGCTGTAGGTAGGTCTTCTTTCTCTTCTCTTTTTCACATCGTTCTTTTTTATGCTTGGATATTGTGAAAGTTTTTATCTTTGCTTGGAAAAAGTTGGAAAGTTTGAATCTTTTTTTGCTTGCTATGTCTGATCGTTTCTGCCATGTGCGCTGTTTTAGGGCTTCTTCAATTTGTAGGACCCTTCGTTGTTTCTTGGTAGTTGATGCATTTAGGGTTTTGAAATGTTGTTACTATTTTTTATTTTGAGGTTTATGAACTATTTGATTCTGAAAAAGATTGCGCCTTTGATGATTTCCATTTGACCTGTTTGATGTTGATAGTTTCCTTTGCTGATAGTTTTGTAAAAAGATGGCTATTTTCGATGACTTTTTGATTCGTGACTTTCTTCTCGGAGTGTCGTTTATTGAAAGAGGGTTATTTTTCTTGCTGAGAGATATTGGGATGTAGTCTTATAGATTTTTTCTAAGTCCTCGCTCTGTTACTGCCTCCAAAGGATGCTCCTGGACCATGGTGTGAGTCCTTGGGGTCTCCTTTTACTGTTGTATGATTTAGTCTAAGTTGTATCCATATTTGTCCGAGCTGCTTTGGTTAGTAATCCATTTTTCTTTTTCTTGCTGTAGGACTAGTTGACCATGTCTTCTCGCAAAAATATTGTCGAGACATCCTCCAAAATCCCCGAGGGCATGTCTTACTGGCTGGACTCCCTCGTCCTGATGTGCGTTTCCGTAGTTAACTCTGAATACTGCGCGGAGCTTTGAAAACATCACCGGATCTGTAGTAGTAGGGATCAGGAGAAGAACTACGAGTTGGTAGCGCCGGACTCTGACGAGAGGGTTTGCTTCCCTTCTCTGACCCAGGGGGAATGCCCCTTCTTTTATGCTTACGACTACTTTTTTAGCCAAATGAACATTACCCTTCCTTTTACCTCTTTCGAGACTGATTTGATGTAGTCATGTAATGTAGCTCCGTCCCAGCTCCATCCGAACTCCTGGGGCTTTATTAAGATTTTTCAATTGCTTTGCCAAGAATTGGATGTCAAGCCTTCTCAAACTCTCTTTCTTTACCTTTTTGTTTTGACTAAGCCTGGGATCTCTTCAAAAAAGAAAGCTTCTTGGATTTCCTTCCGATCTGCCCAGGGAAAGAAAGTTTTTTCCATGTATGATGAGTCCTTTAGGGACTTTAAGAATTATTACTTTAAGGTCCGAGCTGTTGAAGGAGCTCGGTCGTTTTTCTTGGAGTCGAATAATGAAACTACCTTCCCCTTATATTGGCAAAAGAATGTTGTAGTCTCTAGATATTCATGGGAGATGCTGGATGAGGTCGAACAGGCCTTTGTGAATGTGTTGGAGGAGAATTGGGGGCAACCTCCTCATATAGATACTAAGAGGTTTTTAGGGGATCCCTCACTTCTCCGAGCTGAGCTAGGTAGTGGTCGACTTCTTTTTACTTGTTTGTCTTTGTTAATTTTGTTCCTTTTCCTCCAATTTGTAACTTGTCTTTTGCTGATCCCCTTTTGTTTTTTCAGAGATGGCAAAGACTAATGATTCCATGAAGGCCTTTAAGAAGGCGAGGAAAGCTACAGCTGCCCAGAACATCTCGGCTAAGGCTGCTGGGGAAGGATCTTCTCAGGTTCCTCCTAAGAAACTGACCTTGAGCACTTCTGGGCCGAGGAGGGTGATTCCTACTCCTCAGGTTCATTTGGTTGATCCTCCCCAGACTTCTACTGCTACCTCTTCTCCCACTGCTGGCCCTCCTCCAAAAAGACAGAGGACTGTTGAGCCTTTCAATTTGGACACCCCTGATTTTGATGCTGTGGGGTTTGTCGATCATCAAATTGCTCCTTATGGTGTTGTTCCTACTGATGACGTATCCATTCTTCATCATTTGGACTTCATTACCCAAAGAAGTATTAAGATGGCGCACATAGGAGCAGCCTTGTTCCGAACTGCCCAAGATCTTCCTCTTCATGTGACCAAGGCTTTTATGGAGGAGGCCAAATCGGAATTTGACCGGATCAAGGGGTTGAAGGAGGAGCTTAAGGTAAAGGTGGCAAAGATGGAAAAAGAGTTGGAAGGTGAGAAGACTCGGGCTACTGCTGCGGTGGCTTCTGCAAACCTGGCTGAGGAGATGGCGCAGAAGCATAAGGATAGCTATGTCCGGGCTTATGGTGAGGTGATAGAGCTCAGGGAGAGGTTAGAATCTGCTCGGAATGATTATGCCGAGCTTCAGGGCCATCTCATGGGCAGTGTGACTTCTGCTTATGAGAATTTGAAGGATCAGGTCCGAGTTCTTGCTCCCGAGCTCGACCTGTCTCTCTTCAGTTTGGACAATATTGTGGAAAATGGGAAGATCGTCCCTGCCCCGGATGAAGATGATGATGATGTAGATCCACCTCCTGTGCCATCCACCAAGGCTTCTGTTGCCCCGACTTCTCCAACTCCTACAGTTGAGGTTGACCACCCCGAGTCGGATCCTAATGTTCAGATCCTGAACCGGCCGGATGGGACTGTCGATGCTGTCCCCATCGCGACTCTTCCTCCTTCGCCTCGAGATGCCGCCACTATAGAATCTTTGAATCCTTTGTAGTTTTTGCTTTTGTATCTTAATGGCCCTTTTTTGTGGGTCTTTGAACTTTATTTTCTATAGCTTGTAGTTTGTTTGATTGTGACTTTGTAGTTGCTTTTTTCTTAGCAACTTTATTTAGAAAAATAAATGCCTTTGAACTCTTGAGGTCAACCTTCGGGTGGCCTTCTAAGTGTTGATTATAGTAGCTTTGCTTTTCTTCTTGATGTGTTTTGTTTGCAATCTTTTTGGGGATTCCCAAAATCTTAAGAGTGTTGGCACTTTTTGCTGTCCGACCTCTTTTTTTATTTCCTGCTTTGGTCGAAGTGACCTTTTGAGGCTAGCCTTGTTTGACTGTTCTTTTTAGTATTCTCATAGAGCACTTGTAAATCGATTTTGGGAGAGGTCGTGCCTTTCTTTGGGTCGAACTGTGTCCCTTCTAGCGCACGCCTTCTGCCGGTCGACTTCTTTCGTTGAGTCTTGCGAGTTATTTTTAGTAATCCATTTTTAGTTGGACCTCGTGGGTCTCTTCTTATGGATTTACTTTTTATAACTCTGTCGCTTTTGATCGGCCTAGGCCGACTTCTTCATGTCGGTCCCTTCTAAGTTATTTCTAGTAATCCACTTTTGATAAGGGCTGATCAGGCCTCTTTCTATGGATTACTTTTTATAACTTTTTGTCGTTTTGATCAGTCTGGTCCGACTTCTTCATGTCGGTCCATCCCAAGTTATAGCAATCCATTTTTTCTCAGACCTCGTTAAGCCTCTTTCTATGGATTGCTTTTTATAACTTTTTGTTGCTTTGGTCAATTGGTCCGACTTCTTCATGTCGGTCCATTCTTAAGTTATTAGTAATCCATTTTTTAGTCAGGGTTGGCCAGGCCTCAGCTTATGGATTACTTTTTTATAATTTTGTCGATTTTATCGTGATCAGACGAGGAGTTTGATCATCACCTTGCCGACCTGTAGCTTTGTTTTGATCGAGCAATGAATTTGGTTTTCACTTTGTCGACCCTTATCGAAATTAAACGATGAATTCGATTTTCATCGTGGTCGGGTGATGAATTTGTTTTTCATCTTGCCGACCTGTAGAGAGGCTTTGTGGTGTGGGAAATCGTGATTCACACTTTTCACATCTCCGCACAATTAACCAGCAAGTGCACTGGGTCGTCCAAGTAATACCTTATTACGTGAGTAAGGGTCGATCCCACGGAGATTGTCGGCTTGAAGAAAGCTATGGTCATCCTTGTAAATCTCAGTCAGGCGGATTCAATTGGTTCAGGTTTAGATAATTAAAAGATAAATAAACATAAAATAAGATAAAGTTACTTATGTAATTCATTGGTAGGAATTTCAGATAAGCGTCTGGAGATGCTTTGTTGCTTCTGAACCTCTGCTTTCCTATTGCCTTCTTCCAACCATGCGTGCTTTCTTCCATGGCAAGCTGTAGGATCCTCTCAATGAAAATGGTCCTCTACAGTTTCTGCACGGCTAGTCAACTGTCAGATTTCTCATCTCGGATGAAAAATACCAGGTACAGCTACCGCATGGCTAATCATCTGTCGGTTCCCGCTAGTGTCGGAATAGGATCCATTGATCCTTTTGCACACTGTCACTTGTGCCCTACATTCGCAGGTTTGAAGCTCGTCACAGTCATCCCTTCCCAGATCCTACTCGGAATACCACAGATAAGGTTTAGACTTTCCGGATCCCAGGAATGCTGCCAATTGGTTCTAGCCTATACCACGAAGATACTAATCTCACGGACTCCGTCCGTGTATTAGATATCCAAGAGAATATACTCCGGCTGTCGTCCAATAACTACGTTGAACATCATGTAGATCGCTTGTGGTTGTCAGGCACGCGGATCTTGGCTAAGCGAGTAACGAAGATAGTGGGTGATTTTCACGGGTCACCCCTTTATTCTGACTTAACTAAATTAAGAACGAGAGTATATCTTGGAGAAGAAGTAGGCGTGAATTGAATAGAAAAATAATAGTACTTGCATTAATTTATGAAGAACAGCAGAGCTCCACACCTTAATCTATGGGGTGTAGAAACTCCACTGTAGAAAATACATAAGTGAAAAAGGTCTAGGCATGACCGTGAGGCCAGCCTCTCCAAGCGTGAACAATATGTGATCAAAAGATCTTCCAAAGATCAAAAGCTTTTCCAAAGATGTAAAATAAATCTCTAAAAGTAATTTTTATACTAAATTAGTAACTAGGGTTTACAAAAAATGAGTAACTAAGTGCAGATAGTGCAGAAATCCACTTCCGGGGCCCACTTGGTGTGTGCTTGGGCTGAGCATTGAAGCTTTTTCGTACATAGGCTGTTCCTGGAGTTAAACGCCAACTTTGGTGCCAGTTTGGGCGTTTAACTCTAATTCTGGTGCCAGTTTGGGCGTTTTAAGCCAAAAAGTTTTAGGCTGACTTTGGACGCCAGTTTGGGCCATCAAATTTCGAGAAAAGTATAGACTATTATATATTGCTGGAAAGCCTAGGATGTCTACTTTCCAACGCAATTAAGAGCACGCCAATTGGGCTTCTGTAGCTCCAGAAAATCCATTTCGAGTGTAGGAGGGTCAGAATCCAACAGCATCTGCAGTCCTTTTTCAGCCTCTGAATCAGATTTTTGCTCAGGTCCGTCAATTTCAGCCAGAAAATACCTAAAATCACAGAAGAACACACAAACTCATAGTAAAGTCCAGAAATGTAATTTTTGAATAAAAACTAATAAAAATATAATAAAAAGTAACTAAAACATACTAAAAACTATGCAAAAACAATGCCAAAAAGGGTATAAATTATCCGCTCATCACTTTGTAGAAGAAATCTGAAAAGTTTTATTCCAAATAGAAAGTAGACAAATAAGAAAAATATATACATGTGGGTGTTTACCCTTCTAAGTCAGGTAATTTATAGATCTTGGCTTGGTGCCTCGTTAAAAAATCTTCTCAGAAAAAAGAGTGCACCTTAACCTAAGATCTTTATTACCTCCTAACTATAATACCTTCTTAGGTTGCTGGCATGCCATGACCTTGGTAGCTCTCGCCCCTCGAGTTCGGATAGCCTGTAGTAGCCTTTTTCGAGTACCTATATGACTCGGTAGGGTCCTTTCCAGTTAGTTGCTAGCTTCCCCTCTCCTAGTCGACTTGTTCCGATATCATTTTGGATTAAGATGAGGTCGTTGTTGGCAAAATTTCGCTGTACTACCTTCTGGTTGTATCTTGAGGCCATTCGACGTTTTAACGCTTCCTCCCTGATCCGAGCTCTTTCTCGAATTTTTGGAAGTAGGTCGAGCTCTTCCTTTTGAAGTTGGGAGTTGGCCTCTTTATTATAGTGGATCGTTCTGGGGGATCCTTCTTCGACCTCCACTGGGATCATTGCCTTCATTTCGTAAGCCAGTCGGAAAGGTGATTCCCTTGTGGTGGAGTGTGGAGTTGTCCAATATGCCCATAGGACTTGTGGGAATTCTTTAGCCCAGGCTCCCTTTGCATCTTGTAATCTCCATTTTAGCCCGGCTAATATGACTTTATTGGCGACTTCTACTTGTCCATTAGCCTGGGGGTGTTCTACGGAAGTGAATTGGTGCTTTAGTTTCAAGTCGGCCACCAATCTTCTAAAGCCTGCGTCTGTGAATTGAGTGCCATTGTCTGTGGTAATGGAGTAAGGAACCTCAAACCTTGTGACAATGTTCATATATAGGAATTTTCGACTTCTTTGAGCAGTGGCGTTAGCTAGGGGCTCTGCCTCAATCCATTTTGTGAAATAGTCTACCCCTACGATGAGGAACTTGACCTGTCCTGATCCTTGAGGGAAGGGCCCAAGGAGGTCAAGTCCCCATTTTACAAATGGCTAGAGTGAGGTTATGCTGATGAGTTCCTCTGGTGGGGTGATGTGGAAATTAGCATGTTTCTGACATGGTGGACATATCTTTACGAACTATGTTGCTTCCTTTTGCATAGTCGGCCAATAGAATCCGACTTGGAATACTTTTTTGGTGAGAACCCGTGCTCCGAGATGGTTGCCACAGATGCCACTGTGTACTTCTTCTAAAACTTCCTTTGTGTTGGAAGTCGGCACACATTTTAACAGTGGTGTTGAAATCCCTCTCTTGTATAGAGTATTATTTATGATGGTGTAGTATTGTGCCTCCCGTTTTAATCTCTTCGCCTCCTTCTTATCTGTAGGGAGTGTTTCTGTTTTGAGGTAGTTAATTATGGGAGTCATCCATCCTTGATCCAGATCTGTTATGGCTAGGACCTTGTCTTCTTCCGAGATTGATGGGTTCTGCAGTATTTCCTGGATGAGGCTTCTATTGTTGCCCCTGGTTTGGTGCTGGCTAGTTTTGAGAGTGCATCAGCTCGAGCATTCTGTTTCCGAGGTATGTGGCGGACCTCATATTCCCCGAGTTGTCCGAGCTGTTCCCTGGTTTTGTCCAAGTACTTTTTCATGGTGGGGTTCTTGGCTTGGTAGCTCCCTGCTATTTGTGAGGTGATTACTTGTGAGTCGCTGAAGATGATAAGCTTTTGAGCTCCAACCTATTTAGCCAGCTTCAAACCAGCTAGTAGTGCCTCATATTCGGCCTGGTTGTTCGAAGCAGGGAACCCGAATTTGAGGGAGAGTTCGATTTGGGTTCCCTGATTGCTTTCTATTATCACGCCTGCGCCACTTCGGGTTTTGTTTGAAGAGCCGTCTACGTAGAGATTCCATTCTGTGGAAATTCCCGGAGTGACAGTGATAAACCACTATTTATGGTTTATCTTGTATTTAATTGAGTGGTATTTATCAAGTCCTTACCCACTTATTCATATGATTTGCATGATTTTATAATCCCTTCCTAGTTTTGTTCTATGGTTAAAAACTTGCTTCCTAGAGATCTTTAATTCGTATATTTTAATTCTCCTTTATACCATTCGATGTCGTGATCCGTGTGTTAAGTGTTTCAGGCTTTATAGGGCAGGAATGGCTTAGAGAATGAAGAGGAAGCTTGCAAAAATAGAAGGAACACAAGAAACTAAGGATATAACCACTGAGCATCGACGTGCACGCATGGCTCACGCGAGCGCGCGTTATGGAGAAATTTGCAGTGACGCGTGCGCATGCCTGACGCGTATGCATGGATTGGAGTCTGTTCAAAAGACGCGCACGCGTGCCTGATGCGTACGCATGACAAGGAAATTTGCCAAATAACGCGCACGCGTGACTGACGCGTACGCGTGACCTGCGCGATCTGCAGAAATAACAAAAAATGCTGGGGCAATTTCGGGCCAAGTTTTGACCCAGTTTTTACCCCAAAAATACAGAATAGAGCCAGGGAACATGCAGAGACTCAACACACATTCACACATTCTCATTAGGATAGTTTTAGGTTTTTAGATACGAATCTAGAGAGAACTACTCGTCCTCTAGGTTTTGTTTACATTCATAGTTTATTAGTTTATTGCTTTTACTTTTGGATATTGAAGAGTCATCACCTCCATTGAAGATACTATCCTAGTTTGTTTTCTTATTCCCTATTTATTTATTCCATATTCTTAATTCCATATTTGTGTGCTGAATTATTAATTAGTGTACATATTTTTATTTTATTTGCATATTTTTTTTATTTTATTACCATGAGCTGTATGTTACTTTCATTAAATGACGCATTCACTGCCTGATCCGAGCTTAGCTGCATTTGATCCTGAAATTGAAAGAACTATTTCACGTATTAGGCGAGATCGGTGCAGGTTAGCCTCTGAGGGTGGTGAAGTGATTATTATCGACTCACCAGTCTCATCTGAGGGCGAATCTGAACTGCCATCTAAGAGCAAAACAAGCTCCTTTACTACCGATTCAGTTGATTCACGTGCAGATAATATGGCAGCACCTAGGAGGATTACTCTCCAGGAAGCTGGAGTCCCAGATTTTACACTGCAGCCATATCAAGTGCATCATCCAACTCTGGCTGTAGATTTTGAGCTGAAGACTGCACTAATCAACTTGATGCCCAAGTTTCATGGCTTACCTGCTCAGGAGCCTATCAAGCACCTAAGAGATTTTCAGATATCTTGTTCTACTGTAAGGCGTCATGGTGCAAATGAAACTTCTATTCTGTTAACCACCTTCCCGTTTTATCTTGAGGGAAACGCGAGGGAGTGGTACTACTTCCAACCTAAAGCAACTGTCACCAACTGGGATACGCTCAGGAGAGGATTCTTGGAAAAATACTTTCCAGCAGAAGTTACAGATAGATTGAGAAAAGAGATCTCCTGCATTGTTCAAGGAGAATCAGAGACTCTTTATGAGTACTGGGAGTACTTTAAGAATCTTTTGGACGCATGCCCCATCACATGATTGACAGGTTAGTGTTGATCAGCTACTTCACTCAAGGCATGAAGCCTCGGGATAAAACTACACTGGATGGTGCTAGTAATGGTTCTCTAAAAAAGTACAAGACCGCAGATGAAGCATGGCAACTGATCAGCGACTTAGCTGAGTCTACTAGAAATCACAGGCACAGGAGCAGCCATTCAAAGACTATTGCAGAGGTTTCCTCTAGTAGTGAGACTACTGCTCTTACACAGAGTATATGTGAAATGACCAACCTACTGAAGCAGATGCAGTTGAATCAACAATAAACTCAGCCTTCCCCACTACAACAAAGCCAATAGTTAGTTTCCTAAAGAGTATGCAAAATCTGTGCTGATTATAGTCATTATATTGATGAATGCCCGCAGCTCCAACAAGAAGACAACACTGTGGTAGCTACTCATAACTTCTATGACCGCCCGAATCAAGGATACAATCAACAAGGCGGCAACTACAACCAAGGTGGGAACTATAACCAAGGATGGCAGGACAACTCCAACCAAGGTTGGAGAGATAATTCCAACCATGGCTGGAGGGACAACTATAATAGAGGAGGCAGAGACAACCAAAGAAACCAGAGGTAGAATAACAACAACAAATAGCAGAATTAGAACCAGCCATACAGAGCACCTCACTTAAGGCAGTCCCAAGGACCCCAGCACAACCAACAACAGGCCCCTTAAATCACTTATCCTACTTCATCATCAAATGACGAGATGCTTTGTTCTCTTAAACAAGTATAACAAAACAAGCAGACTACACTGAACTCTACTCTAAATGGTCTGAATGCCACTTTATAAGCTCTCGTCTCCCAGATAGATTCATTACCTGCTTCCACCAACCAGCCTTCAAGCTCCAGTGGAATTCCTTCTCAACCCTTACCTAATCCCAAAGATGGCATCAATGTCATCACTTTGAGGTCTGGGACAACACTGTAAGAGAGGACCCAGGAGGAGCCAAGCTCAATAGAACACGCCCAAGATGAAGATATAGTTGAAGTGGAAGAAGCTGAAGAGGAAGATGAAGTACAAGACAAGGTTGGAGAAAAAGTAGTTCAGCCAAGGAATGGAGCACCAAAGGATGCAGAGGCTGCAAGTGGCGCCATTCCTATCCCATTTCCACACCTTACAAGGAAGCCCAGGAAGCAGATGGAACTTGATCCCAAAATGGTAGAAATTTTCAAAAAGGTTGAGGTAACTGTTCCCCTTTTTTATGTTATTCAGCAGGTACCAAAATATACAAAGTTTCTGAAAGATTTATGCATACATAAAGATTAAATTAATGAATTAAAACTATTCCTTTAGGTAGTTCTATATCTGCTTTGAAAAATGTAGTGATCCAGGTCCATGCATGGTTAACTGTACCATTGGAGGTGTAATATTTTCTGACTGCATGTGTGATTTAGGAGCGTGTGTTAGTATAATGCCATTGTCTATATATGATGCTTTGAGGCTTCCTTCCTTAAAAAGATTGGCAGCTCATTTTGTGTTAGCAGATAAAAGCATTATTACAGTAGTTGGAATTGCTGAAGATGTATTAGTGAGCATTAAGGGGCTCACATTTCCCATTGACTTCTATATCCTGGAAATGCCCCCTAATGACTCAGAAAGACCATCATCAATCCTGCTTGGAAGACCATTCCTGAAAACTTTGAAGTTCAAGCTGGATGCATTCTCAGGAACTTACTCCTTTGAGATAGATGGCAGAGCAATGAGTTTTAGTTTAAATGAGGTTATGAAGCACCCTCCGAAAAATTATTCTATCTTCCAGTTCAACATCATTGATGAAACTGTAGCTGAAGTTCACCAAAAAGAAGTAGAAGAGAAGCACATGGAGTAAGGTCCAAGTGTGGGGACACTCTCTGAACATAATGAAGATACCTTGCCATTATCACTAGTTCTAGATAATCCAGAGCCTAGCCATGAGCACAAATTGGAATTAAAGCCACTTCCTCCCCACCTCAAGTATGCTTACCTTGAGGATAATAAGAAATTTCCAGTTATCATTGTAAGGGAACTCACTTCCCAACAAGAGGAACAACTGCTTAGTGTATTGAGAAAACATAAGAAAGAAATTGGATGGAGCTTGGCGGATATAGTAGGCATCAGCCCTCAAGTTTGTGAGCACAGAATATATTTAGAAGAGGAAGCAAAGCCTATCCGTCAACCCCAGAGAAGATTGAATCCCACAATCTTAGAAGTTGTCAAGAAAGAAGTGACCAGGCTACTTGAAGCATATATCATTTACCCCATCTCAGACAGTGAATAGGTCAGTCCAGTACAAGTGGTGCCCAAGAAGTCTGGAGTCACAACAGTAAAGAATGAACATGGAGAACTCCTGACAACTAGAGTGCAGAATTCATGGAGGGTTTGCATTGACTATAGGCGTCTCAACCAGGCTACTCGCAAGGATCACTACCTCTTGCCATTTATTGATCAGATGCTTGATCACCTGTCAGGTAAATCCCATTACTGCTTTTTAGATGGTTATACAGGCTATTTCCAAATTCATATAGCTCCTGAAGATTAGGAGAATACTACTTTTACATGTCCCTTTGGAACATATGCATATAAGAGGATGCCTTTTGGCTTATGTAATGCACCGGCTACTTTCCAAAGATGCATAATAAGTATCTTTTCAGATCTTATTGAGAACTGTATGGAAGTATTCATGGATGATTTTAGCATTTATGGTGATTCCTTTAACCTTTGCTTGGATAGTCTAGCTAGGGTATTAGACAGGTGTGTTAGTTCAAACCTTGTATTAAATTTTAAAAAATGTCACTTTCTGGTAAAACAAGGGATTGTTCTAGGACATGTTGTCTCTAATACTGGTATTTATGTAGATCCAGCAAAGGTAGATGTCATTTCTAGTTTACCTTACCCCTCCTCTGTGAGGGAAGTCCGTTCGTTCCTTGGCCATGCAGATTTTTACAGGAGATTTATTAAGGACTTCAGTAAGGTAGCATTGCCTTTATCCAAACTACTGCAGAAAGATATTGAGTTCGAGTTCAATGAGGATTGCATGCAAGTGTTTGATAAGCTGAAGATCTCCCTGACTCAAGCTTCAATTGTGAGAGGACCAAATTGGAGCCAGCCTTTTGAGATTATGTGTGATGCCTCCAACCATGCGGTAGGAGCGGCGCTGGCTCAGCGTGAAGGTAAGGATTCTTTCGTAATCGCTTATGCATCTAAGACCTTAGACGCTACTCAGTCTAATTACACTACTACTGAAAAAGAGCTTCTTGCTATTGTTTTCGCTCTGGATAAATTCCGAACCTATTTACTTGGTACTAAGGTAGTAGTGTACTCAGACCATGCAGCTCTAAAATATTTATTAGCTAAAAAAGAGTCTAAACCAAGGCTAATACGTTGGATACTGCTACTGCAAGAATTTGATTTAGAAATTAAGGATAGGAGTGGTAACCAGAATTTAGTGGCAGACCACTTGAGTCACCTTAAGCACATTAAGGATGAATCCACTCCTATTAATGATACTTTCTCATTTGATAGCTTACATGCAGTATCTGAAGTAGTTCCTTGGTATGCACCTGTATCTAATTATCTAGTTAGCCATACTTTCCCTCCCAATTTTACTAAGCATCAAAGGGACAAGCTGAAAAGCGAGTCTAAATATTATATATGGGATGACCCATATTTGTGGAGGTGTGGTGCTGACCAGGTAATTAGAAGGTGTGTGCCCCAATCAGAATTCCAGTCCATTTTAGAGGCCTGCCACTCATCTGAGAGTAGAGGACATTTTGGCCCTCAAAGAACAGCTAGGAAATTTTAGACTGTGGATTCTGGTGGCCTACTCTTTTTAAAGATGCTGCTGCTTTTTGTAAATCTTGTTCCTCATGCCAAAGGTTTGGTAATATATCCAAGAGGGATGAGATACCTCAACAGATTATGCTATTCTGTGAAATTTTTAATGTTTTGGGTATTGACTTCATGGATCCATTTCCAAACTCTAGTGGTTACCTTTATATATTGTTAGTTGTGGATTATGTCTCTAAATGGGTGGAAGTGATTCCTACCCATACTGATGATGCTAAAACTGTTATTTCCTTTGTTAGAAACCATATTATTTGTCGCTTTGGATCACCACGAGCAATCGTGAGTGATCAAGGCACTCACTTTTGTAACAGGAGATTAACAGGATTACTGAAGAAGCATGGGATTGTTCACAAAGTAGCAACAGCATATCATCCCCAGACCAATGAACAAGCAGAAGTGTCTAACAGGGAGATTAAACGCATTCTGGAGAAGATAGTAAAGCTTCATATGAAGGACTAGAGTGCCAGGCTACAAGATGCACTCTGGGCATATAGAACAGCGTACAAGACACCCATTGGGATGAGCCCCTTCCGCTTAGTGTACGGAAAGGCTTGCCACCTTCCAGTAGAGGTGGAACACAAGGCTTTCTAGGCTGTGAGGGAGTGCAACATGAATTTTGAGGAAGCTGGTGCTGAAAAGAAGCTGCAACTAGCAGAATTGGAGAACTTTCGCCTAGAAGCATATGACAATTCTAGGCGATACAAAGAGAAGATGAAGGTTGTCCATGACAAGCACATAAAAAGGAGAGAATTCAGACCAGGGGAGTTAGTTCTTCTTTATAACTCCAGACTAAGGCTCATGCCAGGCAAGCTGAGATCAAGATGGGAAGGTCCCTACAGAGTGGAAAAGGCAGAGACATACGGAGTTTTTCACCTGTGTCATCCTTCTAGCTCCAAATTCATTAAGGTCAATGGACATCGCCTAAAGCTTTATCATAGAGAGAAGATGAAGGATCAAAAAGAGCTAGAGGTTTTCCTCTTGGAAGACCCACCAACAGAAGCAGAATGAGCTTAAAGACCGTCCAATTTAAGGACGTAAAAGCAAAGTGCTAGGTGGGAGACAACCCACCATGGTATGATCGTTCCGTTTCAATCTTAGTTTTGTTTTATTTTATTTTACTTTATTTCTCTTAAATGATTCTTCCCATAATCTATGCATATATTCTGCATTTACATTTGCATTCTGCATAAAAAAAAAGCACGCGACACGCGAGCATTGCTGACGCGTCCGCGTCATATGTGCATTCGAAACAAGGAAGATAAGAAGCAAAGAGTCACGCGAGAGCGTGGCTGGAGGCATGCCTTAGACACGAACACGCCCAGCGAACCTGACGCGTCCGCGTCACTTAAAAAACCAGCGCTCCATGCGTGCGCGTCATCCACGCACACGCATGACCCTGTAAAATCGACGTAAAGAGGTGTATGGAAGAGACTTATAATGGAGTGGGGCTGGAATGGTGCTGGAAGCACAAGCCCTATCACGCGTGCGTGTCATTCACGCATGCGCGTCATCCACGCGCACGCGTCACCCTAAATTTTGGCAATGTGCGCATAAAACAGAGAGTTGTGTGTGCGCGAGGCTGCACTCGCGCCAATAGCACAAATCATGTCACGCGTGCGCGTGGCACAAATCAGGTCACGCGTGCGCGTCACCCACGCGTACGCGTTAATTGAAAATAGCGCCAACCACGTGAACGCGTGCTCCACGCGTCTGCGTCGCATGCGACGCACAGTTTAACTATACCTGTGCCAGAATTCCTATCTTTTCTTCCCCAATCCTAATTTTTTTCTTTTCCTTTCTTATTTCTTTCTTCCTCCTTCTTTCTTCTTTATTCCTTCTTACTTTTTACTTTCTCCCCCCTTCTTTTTCACATCTATTATCAAGGTTCTTTTCTTTTCTTCTTCCCTTTTTTACTTTTCGATTATTATTTTTAAGTATGTTTTCTTCTTCTTTTTCTTTTTACTTTCATATTCTATGTTTCCTTTTTATTTTTTTTCTTTTTGCATTATTTTAATTGGTGTTAGAAATTTACTTGGATGATTATTTTCTTCTATTATTGCTTGTAGATTATTAAGGAATTGTTTGACAATTAATATTACTTCTTAAGGGTTGCTTGCATGTTCAAATCTAATACTTTCAATAACATATTTACCATGCATGCTAAGTGTTTGTGAAAAAGCCCGTATGGCATTGTACATTTTTAAATTATTCTAATCTTCTACTCTAATGCCTGCTTTTCACAAAACCCATTTTTATATATTATTGATTGAATATAATTGTCAATACAAACAGGTTGTTAGTTTGAAACACTTGATAATCAATTTGGGCAATTAATGCTTGATCTATGCTACTCATGCCTTTGCCAGCATGCCAATAAACATCTTGCATCTACTTGCCACCACATGCACTTGCTATCTTTCCATTGATGAACTTCTCACATGTAGTCGCGACCATGTGTTAACGACATCCTTCTTTACCATGCATTGATTATCACTTGTACCATCCTCTTCCTTGCTCTAACCCTTAACTTTAAAAGTTACTTTCCTTTTCCCTTTTCAAAATGACCACTGATGAGCGGATAATTTATACGCTTTTTGGCATTGTTTTTAGTATGTTTTTAGTAGAATCTAGTTACTTTTAGGGATGTTTTTATTAGTTTTTATGCTAATTTCACATTTCTGGACTTTACTATGAGTTTGTGTGTTTTTCTGTGATTTCAGGTATTTTCTGGCTGAAATTGAGGGACTTGAGCAAAAATCAGATTCAGAGGTTGAAGAATGACTGCTGATGCTGTTGGATTCTGACCTCCCTGCACTCAAAATGGATTTTCTGGAGCTACAGAATTCAAAATGGCGCGCTTCCAATTGCGTTGGAAATTAGACATCCAGGGCTTTCCAGAAATATATAATAGTCCATACTTTGCCCAAGTTTAGACGACGCAAACTGGCGTTCAACGCCAGCTCTCTGCCCAATTCTGGCGTCCAGCGCCAGAAACAAGTTGCAAAGTGGAGTTCAACGCCCAAACTGGCACAAAAGCTGGCGTTCAACTCCAAGAATGACCTCTCCACATGTAGACTTCAAGCTCAGCCCAAGCACACACCAAGTGGGCCCCGGAAGTGGATTTATGCATCAATTACTTACTTCTGTAAACCCTAGTAGCTAGTTTATTATAAATAGGACTTTTTACTATTGTATTAGACATCTTTGGATCATCTTTGGATGCCTGGTTCTTAGATCATGAGGGCTAGCCATTCGGCCATGCCTAGACCTTTCACTTATGTATTTTCAACGGTAGAGTTTCTACACTCCATAGATTAAGGTGTGGAGCTCTGCTGTTCCTCAAAGATTAATGCAAAGTACTACTGTTTTTCTATTCAATTCAACTTATTCCGCTTCTAAGATATTCATTCGCACTTCAACCTGAATGTGATGAACATGACAATCATCATCATTCCCCATGAACGCGTGCCTGACAACCACTTCCGTTCTACCTTTGATTGAATGATTATCTCTTGGATCTCTTAATCAGAATCTTCGTGGTGTAAGCTAGATTGATGGCGGCATTCATGAGAATCCGGAAAGTCTAAATCTTGTCTGTGGTATTCCGAGTAGGATTCTGGGATTGAATGACTGTGACGAGCTTCAAACTCGCGATTGCTGGGCGTTGTGACAGACGCAAAAGGAGGGTGAATCCTATTCCAGCATGATCGGGAACCTCAGATGATTAGCCGTGCTGTGACAGAGCATTTGGACCATTTTCACAAGAGGAGGGGAAGTAACCATTGACAACGGTGATGCCCTTGCATAAAGCCAGCCATGGAAAGGAGTAAGACTGATTGGATGAAGGCAGCGGGAAAGCAGAGATTCAGAGGAACGAAAGCATCTCTACACGCTTATCTGAAATTCTCACCAATGAATTACATAAGTGTTTCTAGCCCTATTTTCTGTTTAATTAGTATTATTTTCGAAAACTCCATAATCAATTTATATCCGCCTGACTGAGATTTACAAGGTGACCATAGCTTGCTTCATACCAACAATCTCCGTGGGATCGACCCTTACTCACGTAAGGTTTATTACTTGGACGACCCAGTGCACTTGCTGGTTAGTTGTATCGAAGTTGTGACAAATTATGAATTAAGATTAGAGCACCAAGTTTTTGGAGCCATTACCAAAGATCACAATTTCGTGCACCAAGTTTTTGGCGCCGTTGCCGGGGATTGTTCGAGTTTGGACGACTGACGGTTCATCTTATTGCTCAGATTAGGTAATTTTCTTGTTGTTTTGTTTTCAAAAATTTTTCAAAAATCTTCCAAAAATTTCTCCTTTGTTTTCGAAAAAAAAAATTTTAAATAAAAATGTTTTCAAAAATATATTTTTCTTCAGAATTTTTAAGAATGAATTCTAGTGTTTCATGAAGCATGTTGAAGCCTGGCTGGCTGTAAGGCCTTGCCTAATTCTTTTGAATAGGGCATGTTAGGCGTGTCATGTCTGAGTTACATACTAAAGCTTGGCTGGCTATTAAGCCATGCCTGACCCTTTGATTGGAGCTTTAGTTTAAAGAGCATAAGATTCCTGGAATTCATATTAAAAATTTTGGAATCCTTATTTTTCTTTTTTTCAAAATGATTTTCGAAAAAATTAAAAGAAAATACAAAAAGATCATAAAATCATAAAAATCAAAAATATTTTGTGTTTCTTGTTTGAATCTTGAGTCAATTTTTAAGTTTGGTGTCAATTGCATATTCATATTGCATTTTTCGAAAATTGCATTCATGCATGTGTTCTTCATGATCTTCAAGTTGTTCTTGGTAAGTCTTCTTGTTTGATCTTGATGTTTTCTTGTTTTGCATCTTTTCTTGTTTTACATGTGCATTTTTGCAACCATAGAGTCTAAACATGAAAGATTTCTAAGTTTGGTGTCTTGCATGTTTTCTTTGCATTAAAAATTTTTCAAAAACATGTTCTTGATGTTCATCTTGACATTCAAAGTGTTCTTGGTGTTCATCTTGACATTCATAGCATTCTTGCATGTATTCATTGTTTTGATCCAAAAATTTTCATGCATTGCATCATTTTCATGTTTTTCTCTCTCATCATTAAAAATTCAAAAATCAAAAAAAATATCTTTCCCTTTTTCTCTCTCAAAATTTCGAAAATTAGATTTGACTTTTTCAAAATTTTTTAAAAATCTAGTTGTTTCTTATTAGTCAAATCAAATTTTCAATTTAAAAATCCTATCTTTTTCAAAATCTTTTTCAAAAATCAAATCTTTTTCATTTTTCTTAGTTATTTTCGAAGATTTTTAAAATATTTTTCAAAAATCTTTTTCTTATTTTTATATCAAATTTTCGAAAATAACAATAACAATTAATGTTTTGATTCAAAAATTTCAAGTTTGTTACTTGCTTGTTAAGAAAGATTCAAACTTTAAGTTCTAGAATCATATCTTGTGATTTCTTGTGAATCAAGTCATTAATTGTGATTTTAAAAATCAAATCTTTTTCAAAACTAATTTCAATCATATCTTTTCAAAAATATCTTCTTATCTTATCTTTTTCAAAAATTTGATTTTAAAAATATCTTTTCTAACTTCTTATCTTCCTATTTTTTCAAAATTGATTTTCAAATTTGTTTCAACTAACTAACTAACTTTTTTTTGTTTCTTATCTTTTTCAAAACTACCTAACTAACTCTCTCTCTCTCTCTCTCTAATTTTCGAAAATATCTTCCCTCTTTTTCAAAAATTCTTTCTAATTAACTAATTATTTTAACTTTTGATTTTAAAAATTTCGAAAACTACTAACCTTTTTCAAAAAAAATTATTTTCAAAAATCCCTCTCCCTCATCTCCTTCTAATTATTTATTCATCTACTAACATCTCTTCCTCACATCACTCACCAAAAATCCGAACTCCCTCTCTCTCTCTGAGTTCAGATTTTCTCTTCTTCTTTTCTTCTATTCACACAGGGACCTCTATACTGTGGTAAAAAGGATCCCTATTATTATTATTTTTCTGTCCCTCTTTTTCATATGAGCAGGAGCAAAGACAAGAATATTCTTGTTGAAGCAGATCCAGAACCTGAAAGGACTCTGAAGAGGAAACTAAGAGAAGCTAAATTACAACAATCCAAAGATAACCTTTCAGAAATTTTTTAACAAGAAGAGGAGATGGCAGCCGAAAATAATAATAATGCAAGGAGGATGCTTGGTGACTTTACTGCACCTAATTCCAATTTACATGAAAGAAGCATCTCCATTCCTGCCATTGGAGCAAACAATTTTAAGCTGAAACCTCAATTAGTTTCTCTAATGCAGCAGAACTGCAAGTTTCATGGACTTCCATCTGAAGATCCTTTTAAGTTCTTAACTGAATTCTTGCAGATATGTGATACTGTTAAGACTAATGGAGTAGATCCTGAAGTCTACAGGCTCATGCTTTTCCCTTTTGCTGTAAGAGACAGAGCTAGAGTGTGGTTGGATTCTCAACCAAGAGATAGGCTGAACTCTTGGGACAAGCTGGTCACGGCTTTCTTAGCCAAGTTCTTTCCTCCTCAAAAGCTGAGCAAGCTTAGAGTGAATGTTCAAACCTTCAGACAGAAAGAAGGTGAATCCCTCTATGAAGCTTGGGAAAGATACAAGCAGCTGACCAAAAAGTGTCCTTCTGACATGCTTTCAGAATAGACCATCCTGGATATATTCTATGATGGTTTATCTGAGCTATCAAAGATGTCATTGGATACTTCTGCAGGTGGATCCATTCACCTAAACAAAACGCCTGCAGAAGCTCAAGAACTCATTGACATGGTTGCTAATAACCAGTTCATGTACACTTCTGAGAGGAATCCTGTGAGTAATGGGACGTCTATGAAAAAGGGAGTTCTTGAAATTGATACTCTGAATGCCATATTGGCTCAGAACAAAATATCGACTCAGCAAGTCAATATGATTTCTCAGAGTCTGAATGGAATGCAAGCTGCATCCAACAGTACTCAAGAGGCATCTTCTGAAGAAGAAGCTTATGATCCTGAGAACCCTGCAATAGCAGAGGTGAATTACTTAGGTGAACCTTATGGAAACACCTATAATCCATCATGGAGAAATCCATCCAAATCTCTCATGGAAGGATCAACAAAAGCCTCAACAAGGCTTTAATAATGGTGAAAGATACAAGTTTAACAATAGTAAACCTTTTCCATCATCCACTTAGCAACTGACAGAGAACTCTGAACACAATACTTCTAATCTAGCAAACTTAGTCTCTGATCTGTCCAAGGCCACTGTAAGTTTCATGAATGAAACAAGGTCTTCCATTAGAAATTTGGAAGCACAAGTGGGCCAGCTGAGTAAAAGGATCACTGAAATTCCTCCTAGTACTCTCCCAAGCAATACAGAAGAAAATCCAAAAGGAGAGTGCAAGTCCATTGAATTGATCACCATGGCCGAACCTGTAAAGGAAGGAGAGGACGTGAATCCCAGTGAGGAAGACCTCCTGGGACGTCCAGTGATCAATAAGGAGTTTTCCTCTGAGGAACCAAAAGAATCTGAGGCTCAACTAGAGACCATAGAGATTCCATTAAACCTCCTTATGCCATTCATGAGCTCTGATGAGTATTCCTCTTCTGAAGAGAATGAGGATGTCACTGAGGAGCAAGCTGCCAAGTTCCTTGGTGCAATCATGAAGCTGAATGCCAAATTATTTGGCATTGAAACTTGGGAAGATGAACCTCCCTTGTTCACCAATGAACTAAGTGATCTGGATCAACTGACATTGCCTCAGAAGAAACAGGATCCTGGAAAGTTCTTAATACCTTGTACCATAGGCACCATGATCTTTAAGGCTCTGTGTGATGATGCGCATAAACTAGTTATGCTACGATTTAGGAAATTGCACGATCGGCAAAATTCCTTCCGGCAAGTGCACCGGTTATCGTCAAGTAAAAACTCACAATAGAGTGAGGTCGAATCCCACAAGGATTGGTTGAATGAGCAATTCGGATTAGAAGTATGTTCTAGTTGAGCGGAATCAAAATTTAGATGAGAATTACGGAATGTAAAATTGCATGAATTAAAGAGCGAGAAGCTAAATTGCTGAAATTAAAAGGGATGGGGTGATTGCATGAATTTAATTGCAGAATGTAAAGAGAAAGTGGTAGATCAGAAATGGGGAATTCATTGGGTGTTAGGAGATATTGAGATCTCCGAATCAAAACATTTTTTATTTCTTCCTCAACCAATGCATTCATTGAATTTTGCTTGGCAATCTTATATGATTGGATCCCAATCCCTTGGCTCACCAATTCTCTCTAAAAACGAACAAATTCCCAATCCCTTGGTTTAAATGTTCATAAGAAGAGATGATGCTCGATCACTGATTATACCACACAGTTTCATGAACCACAATTTGGTAGGATTACATGTCACAATATCTATCCAAACCCCAATCCAATTCACTGTGAGAAAGCTTCTCTAGCATGAATCCTCCATTCCTTTCCCAAGGTTCCGAAGGATTCCAATTATGGGTAGTTTCTTTCCCAAGACAACTACCCAATGGAATTAGATCGAGAAGCTTTCTAACAAAATTCAAGAGAAAAGATTGAAGAAGAAGATAAAACTATTATTGATTCATTAAATTACAATAGAGCTCCCTAACCCAATGAAAGGGGTTTAGTGAGTCATAGCTCTGAATTTAAATACAAAACTAAAAGAAATAGATCTCAAGTTCTCCCCCTCAGGGGCTGGATTCCCCTTCCATCCAGTGCGTTTCATATGCAGAAACTAAGGCCTTTAAATAGGCTCCCTAAATTACAAAATGAAAATGAAATTCAAAGCAAATTACAATCAAATGAAAATAAACTATTCTAGATGATTCTTGTGGCCTTGATTTGGTGTTGTTGATGGGCCTTTCTTGCTTGAAGGGTAGAGTGACATAATTGATCCAAAAAGGATAATGATCCATTAAACTACACTCAAACGTTGCACCCCCCTTTCTTGAGTCGTCACTTTGTTCTCTTGTCAACCTTGCCAATTTGATGCCAAATATAGACTATTATACCTCGTTGGAAAGCTATGGATGTCAGCTTTCTAACGCAACTGGAAGCATCTCAATTGGATCTCTATAGCTCAAGTTATACTCCATGGAAGGTGAAGAGGTCAGCTGGCCTGATTGCATGTTGGTACTATGCTCTTCTATGCACATTACGGGGCTGTTTTCTCCCTCAATTTTTGGTATCCACCATGCATGCCATATATGCTTGGAAAGCTCTAGATGTCTTCTTTCCAATGCATTTTGAATCACCTCATTTGGAGTTTTGTAGCTCAAGTTATTTATGTTTGAAGAAGGCATGGTCAAGCTGTTCCATATAACACGTTTAAGCTCCAGTTTAAGCTTAAACTGGAGCTTAAACGCTGGCACTCCCTGGAGGCACAAGCTCGAGCACGTTTAAGCTTCAGTTTAAGGTTAAACTGAAGCTTAAACGTGGAAATGAGAAAGCAACCCTGGAGGAGAAAAATAGTCGAACACGTTTAAGCTCCAGTTTAAGGTTAAACTGGAGCTTAAACGTGGAATGCTCCTGGTGCCTTTCTTACTTCTGGCGTTTAACCTCCAGTTTAAGGTTAAACTGGAGGTTAAACGTGGAAATGCTCCCCTGGTGAGATTCTCACTTCTGGCGTTTAACCTCCAGTTTAAGGTTAAACTGGAGGTTAAACTTCAATTCCAGCATTATATGGCTTGGTAGTTTAAGTTCCAGTTTAAGCTTAAACTGGAACTTAAACTCCACATGTGATATTCAAGCTTCCTTTATTGATTTTGTTGCTTCCTTGCCTAGCCTCTTCTTCCCTGAAATCATCCAAACAATTGCATCAAAGTCTTGCAAAATTTCATGAGAAATCTTCCATTCATAGCATTCAAGTAATATAACTAAAAACTCATGGAATTTGCATCAAAATCTTCATGTTGAATGATTTAAGACAAGCATGACTATTTGGCCCAAATGATTACTTAAGGCTCAAGAAAATGCATAAAACAACTAAAAATAAAAGAAAAAGGCTAGTGAAACTAGCCTAAGATGCCTTGGCATCACAACACCAAACTTAATCCTTGCTTGTCCCCAAGCAAGTTCTGAATTATTGAGAAGAAAGAATGAAACAGAAAGTAAATTCATTAGCCATATCAGTAAGTAATTGACATTGATTAATGGCGTGTTCATGCAGAAAGTTGTTGCAGCATCACTTTATTGTTTCTTAGGTAAGAATGTCACTTTTTATGTTTCCACTAAAACACTGCTATGGCCTCTTGTTATTCACATATCCTTGGCAAGTTTCTTTTCTTTGTTTTTCTTTTTCTTTGAGCTTATTTGCTCCTTGTTGCTCAGTGTCATGTGTTGCACAAGCCTTTGGCATTTTCTTTTTCTTATCAGTGCACTACACATATCCACTACAGGCATTTTAGTTCACATTTCTTCTTGAGACATTGGTACCCAGCACCTCTTTGTGTGACTAAATGTTTTGTATTTAGGTTGCTCTTGATAATGGACTTTTGGTTGATAATCCCGGGTTAGTTAACCCAAGTTACCAAGTGTTGAAACACTCCTCAGAACCTATTCATCCAAGCATATCCTTAATACATAAACACCACAGGCATTTGTCTCAGAAGTTCAAACCATTGGTGCCTAGCTTATTTTCTCAATTTTTTTGCTTTTTGGTTGCCCTTTTTCAGTGGCTTTTTCTTCTTCTTCTTCTTTCTTTTTCATGGCCAAAGACATTTATTCATCAAGATCCATAGACAGCATCCTAATTTCCACTAAAAGTGACAATTCTAACTTTATTTCTTAGTGAGCTGACTATTCAATCAAACATGCATACCACCACTTAATCTTATTTGATTTCTTACTAAATGGAATTGAGTTACTTTTGTTCAAACATTTCTTTTATTTTTGGAAACAGAACTAGCATAGCAAGCATACATTTAAGCAAGTGAAGTTTATCCAGACACTTAGACTATCACTTATTTGGAAATTAAACAAACAGACAAACAAAAACTGCAATGACTCAAACTTAAAGCAGGGGTGCATGCAAACTTCCAATATCAGCAATTCAAAGTACAAGCAATTAAGTGACAATACAACCTTTTAGCATCTTCTTTGTTGTTCATCATCCTTCCTAGCCTTGGTGTTCTCTTTGATGATGATGTATATTCCTTCCATGAGATTGATTGTCTTCCTGCAAAGCTATTAGAAGTTGCTTGTTCCCCAAGCACTTTGAGAATTGGTTAGCATGCATGTATGTTTGTAGGCCTCTGAACTTAGATTGGTGTGTGAACACCAAACTTAGTTCCTTGCCATATGCAGCAATTTGGATCATATGCAGAAAACCTCATGTGCTTTTATTAAGAAAATAACTATGAACTAGAAAAAGAAACTATGAACTAGAAATTAAACTATTGTTTAAGTAGTTTCCCTGATTGGTTGGAGCTAGTGACTAGTCATGCTGAGGTAGAAATGTGCTTTTAATGAAGTTTTTGGTGGAACACCAAACTTAGAATCTCACATTCACCCTTGAATTGTTTTGGTGTGCAACACCAAACTTAGCTCCTTGCAATACAGATAAATCTACTTAACTCTTTTATTGAAATAACTAGAAAAGAAAAACTACCTTTGGTTGGGTTGCCTCCCAACAAACGCTCGTTTACTGTCATTAGCTTGACATGCTGTTCCTGACTTTCTTCCTCTTCCTCCAGTTTGTTAAGAGGAATGACTTCAAGTGGATAAAGGAGCTAGTTAGTACCCCTTGTTGTGAATGTCTCTTTCCAGCAAGCTTTCCCTTGTGATTGGCTTGAGTGAACTTGCTTGTTGGCTCAGGAGTTGGATTGTTCTTCGACCTTCTCTTCTTCATGGATATGGTCCTTTGTTTCTCGGTCACAATCCTCATTTTGGTGCTTGTTTCTACTGCCTTCACATCCTTGATCTCAGAACTTGGTTGTTGTTGGACAGTTGGAGTATCCTGTTCATCAAAAGCTTCCTGAATTTGTGGTTCAATGAACCCTTCCTCTTTGCAACTCTCTGTTTCATTGGAGTGTGATCTCCCTTGATTGACTTTCTCCATTTCTTGTTCTTCTGATTCCTCCCTTGGGTTTACCATGGTATCACTAGAAGAATTGTGGGTAGGGATTTGCTTTGATAGATATCCAATTTGTGCTCCTAGCTTTTGAATGGCAGCACCTTGATTTTGTAAGTTGGATATCAATTCTTCCTTAAAGCCTTTCAAATCGGCCACATCTCTGCCCATAGTTGCAAGCATTCCTTCTATCCTGTTTAATTGATCTTGAAATTGTTGGCTCGGATTAGGTTGGGCAGGTTGATTATTTTGGCCATGATATGGTGGTTGAGAGTAAGTGTTTTGTGTGGTTTGGTACGATCTTTGGTTGGAGTTTTGGTATGTGGAATTGTTATGTTGGTTGTAGTGGAATGAGTCTTGTGGATAGTGAAATGAATTGTATGAATTTGAGAAGGAATTTTGTGCTGAGAAATGCTCAAGTGATGAAGAATTTGGATATGTAAAACTGGGAGGTGAGGTTGGATAATTCAGAGGTGATGGCTCTTGATGAATGGGGTGTGAATAAGTGAAATCTCTTTGGTTTTGATTTTCCCAGCCACAACTTGAGTAGTGATCAAATTCACCAAAACATGGACCATTTTGTGGCTCTGGGAAGTACCCCGTTTCCTGTTCCTGATACTCCCACCCACCATGAGCATAATAACATGAATCATTCTGTGGTGGTGGAGAGTTTCTCATGAATTTTGATTGACCAAAAGATGATGGATACTCCTTTCTTTTTTGCAATGTGCTCAGTCTCAAACAATACTCATCCAAAGATAGTGAAAATTCCATAGTGAGGCAATATCACAAACAGCTAGTGGTTAGTATGCTAACAAGTGAATAAGCAAAGAAAACAAATTAAAATTTGCAGAAATTAGCAGTAATAAACTGAAACAAAAACTATTAACAAAAGAAAAGAAAAATTGCTCAATCTAGTTAACTTCCAATTGGAGAATTGTCAATCGAAAACCAATCCCCGGCAACGGCGCCATAAACTTGATGCGCATAAACTAGTTATGCTACGATTTAGGAAATTGCACGATCGGCAAAATTCCTTCCGGCAAGTGCACCGGTTATCGTCAAGTAAAAACTCACAATAGAGTGAGGTCGAATCCCACAAGGATTGGTTGAATGAGCAATTCGGATTAGAAGTATGTTCTAGTTGAGCGGAATCAAAATTTAGATGAGAATTACGGAATGTAAAATTGCATGAATTAAAGAGCGAGAAGCTAAATTGCTGAAATTAAAAGGGATGGGGTGATTGCATGAATTTAATTGCAGAATGTAAAGAGAAAGTGGTAGATCAGAAATGGGGAATTCATTGGGTGTTAGGAGATATTGAGATCTCCGAATCAAAACATTTTTTATTTCTTCCTCAACCAATGCATTCATTGAATTTTGCTTGGCAATCTTATATGATTGGATCCCAATCCCTTGGCTCACCAATTCTCTCTAAAAACGAACAAATTCCCAATCCCTTGGTTTAAATGTTCATAAGAAGAGATGATGCTCGATCACTGATTATACCACACAGTTTCATGAACCACAATTTGGTAGGATTACATGTCACAATATCCATCCAAACCCCAATCCAATTCACTGTGAGAAAGCTTCTCTAGCATGAATCCTCCATTCCTTTCCCAAGGTTCCGAAGGATTCCAATTATGGGTAGTTTCTTTCCCAAGACAACTACCCAATGGAATTAGATCGAGAAGCTTTCTAACAAAATTCAAGAGAAAAGATTGAAGAAGAAGATAAAACTATTATTGATTCATTGAATTACAATAGAGCTCCCTAACCCAATGAAAGGGGTTTAGTGAGTCATAGCTCTGAATTTAAATACAAAACTAAAAGAAATAGATCTCAAGTTCTCCCCCTCAGGGGCTGGATTCCCCTTCCATCCAGTGCGTTTCATATGCAGAAACTAAGGCCTTTAAATAGGCTCCCTAAATTACAAAATGAAAATGAAATTCAAAGCAAATTACAATCAAATGAAAATAAACTATTCTAGATGATTCTTGTGGCCTTGATTTGGTGTTGTTGATGGGCCTTGCTTGCTTGAAGGGTAGAGTGACATAATTGATCCAAAAAGGATAATGATCCATTAAACTACACTCAAACGTTGCACCCCCCTTTCTTGAGTCGTCACTTTGTTCTCTTGTCAACCTTGCCAATTTGATGCCAAATATAGACTATTATACTTCGTTGGAAAACTATGGATGTCAGCTTTCTAACGCAACTGGAAGCACCTCAATTGGATCTCTATAGCTCAAGTTATACTCCATGGAAGGTGAAGAGGTCAGCTGGCCTGATTGCATGTTGGTACTATGCTCTTCTATGCACATTACGGGGCTGTTTTCTCCCTCAATTTTTGGTATCCACCATGCATTCCATATATGCTTGGAAAGCTCTAGATGTCTTCTTTCCAATGCATTTTGAATCACCTCATTTGGAGTTTTGTAGCTCAAGTTATTTATGTTTGAAGAAGGCATGGTCAAGCTGTTCCATATAACACGTTTAAGCTCCAGTTTAAGCTTAAACTGGAGCTTAAACGCTGGCACTCCCTGGAGGCACAAGCTCGAGCATGTTTAAGCTTCAGTTTAAGGTTAAACTGAAGCTTAAACGTGGAAATGAGAAAGCAACCCTGGAGGAGAAAAATAGTCGAACACGTTTAAGCTCCAGTTTAAGGTTAAACTGGAGCTTAAACGTGGAATGCTCCTGGTGCCTTTCTTACTTCTGGCGTTTAACCTCCAGTTTAAGGTTAAACTGGAGGTTAAACGTGGAAATGCTCCCCTGGTGAGATTCTCACTTATGGCGTTTAACCTCCAGTTTAAGGTTAAACTGGAGGTTAAACTTCAATTCCAGCATTATATGGCTTGGTAGTTTAAGTTCCAGTTTAAGCTTAAACTGGAACTTAAACTCCACATGTGATATTCAAGCTTCCTTTATTGATTTTGTTGCTTCCTTGCCTAGCCTCTTCTTCCCTGAAATCATCCAAACAATTGCATCAAAGTCTTGCAAAATTTCATGAGAAATCTTCCATTCATAGCATTCAAGTAATATAACTAAAAACTCATGGAATTTGCATCAAAATCTTCATGTTGAATGATTTAAGACAAGCATGACTATTTGGCCCAAATGATTACTTAAGGCTCAAGAAAATGCATAAAACAACTAAAAATAAAAGAAAAAGGCTAGTGAAACTAGCCTAAGATGCCTTGGCATCATGTGACCTTGGTTCAGGAATAAACCTCATGCCCCTCTCTGTAATAGAGAAACTGGGAATCTTTGGGGTGCAAGCCGCTAAAATCTCATTAGAGATGGCAGACAATTCAAGAAAACAGGCTTATGGACAAGTAGAGGACGTGTTAGTAAAGGTTGAAGGCCTTTACATTCCTGCTGATTTCATAGTCCTAGATACTGGGAAGGATGAGGATGAATTCATCATCCTTGGAAGACCCTTCCTAGCCACAGCAAGAGCTGTGATTGATGTGGACAGAGGAGAATTGATCCTTCAAATAAATGAGGACAACCTTGTGTTTACAACTCAAGGATCTCTCTCTGTATCCATGGAGAGGAAGCATAAAAAGCTTCTCTCAAAGCAGAGTCAAACAAAGCCCCCACAGTCAAACTCTAAGTTTGGTGTTGGGAGGCCACAACCAAACTTTAAGTTTGGTGTCAAACCCCCATATCCAAACTCTAAGTTTGGTGTTGGGAGGTCTCAACAAAACTCTGCACATCTGTGAGGCTCCATGAGAGCCCACTGTCAAGCTATTGACATTAAAGAAGCACTTGTTGGGAGGCAACCCAATGTTTATTTATCTAATTTTCATTGTTTTTCATGTTTTATTAGGTTCATGATCATGTGGAGTCACAAAATAAATATAAAAATTGAAAACGGAATCAAAAATAGCAGAAGAAAAATCACACCCTGGAGGAAGACCTTACTGGCGTTTAAACGCCAGTAAGAAGCATGTTTTGGGCGTTCAACGCCAGAACAGAGCATGGTTCTGGCGCTGAACGCCAGAAATGGGCAGCATCTGGGCGTTTGAATGCCAGAAATGCACCCTGGAGAAGAGCTGGCGCTGAACGGCCAGAACAAGCATGGTTCTGGCGTTCAACGCCAGAAATGGGCAACAAATGGGCGTTCAACGCCCAGAACAAGCACCAATCTGGCGCTGAACGCCCAGAGTTGTGTGCAAGGGCATTTTGCATGCCTAATTTGGTGCAAGGTTGTAAATCCTTGAACACCTCAGGATCTGTGGACCCCACAGGATCACCTCAGGATCTGTGGACCCCACAGGATCCCCACCTACCTCCACTTACTTCTTCTCACCCCTCTTTCACACAATCTCATAAACACTCTTCCCCAAAACTCTTCACCAATCACCTCAATCTCTCTTCCCTATCACCACTTCACCACTCACATCCATCCACTCTTCCCCATAAACCTACCTTATAAACTCCACTTACCTTCAAAATTCAAAATCAATTTCCCACCCAAACCCACCCTAAATGGCCGAACTTACCCCCCTCCCTTCCCTATATATAACCCTCCATTCTTCCTCATTTTCTCACAACACAACCCTCCTTTCTCTTCTTGGCCGAAACACACCTCCCCCCTCCTCCCCATATTTTCTTCTTCTTCTTCATCTATTCTTTCTTCTCTTGCTCGAGGGCGAGCAAAATTCTAAGTTTGGTGTGGTAAAAGCATAAGCTTTTTGTTTTTCCATTACCATTGATGGCACCTAAGACCGGAGAATCCTCTAGAAAAGGGAAAGGGAAGACAAAAGCTTCCACCTCCGAGTCATGGGAGATGGAAAGATTCATCTCTAAAGCCCATCAAGACCACTTCTATGATGTTGTGGCCAAGAAGAAGGTGATCCCCGAGGTCCCTTTCAAACTCAAGAAAAATGAGTATCTGGAGATCTGACATGAAATCCAAAGAAGAGGTTGGGAAGTTCTAACAAACCCCATCCAACAAGTCGGCATCCTAATGGTTCAAGAGTTCTATGCCAATGCATGGATCACTAGGAACCATGATCAAAGTAAGAACCCGAATCCAAAGAATTATGTTACAATGGTTCGGGAGAAATACTTAGATTTTAGTCCGGAGAATGTGAGGCTGGCGTTTAACTTGCCTATGATGCAAGGAGATGAGCGCCCCTACACTAGAAGGGTCAACTTTAATCAAAGGTTGGACCAAGTCCTCATGGACATATGTGTGGAAGGAGCTCAATGGAAGATTGACTCCAAAGGCAAGCCGGTTCAACTAAGAAGACTGGACCTCAAGCCTGTGGCTAGAGGATGGTTGGAGTTCATCCAACGCTCCATCATCCCCACTAGCAACCGATCTGAAGTTACTGTGGATCGGGCCATCATGATCCATAGCATCATGATTGGAGAGGAAGTAGAAGTTCATGAAGTCATCTCCCTTGAACTCTACAAAATAGCCGAAAAGCCCTCTCCTGGGGCAAGGCTAGCTTTTCCCCATCTTATTTGCCATCTATGTTACTCAGGTGGAGCTTTCATAGAAGGAGACATTCACATTGAGGAAGAGAAGCCCATCACTAAGAAAAAGATGGAGCAAGCAAGAGAGCCCATTCATGGAGCTCAAGAGGCGCAGGAAGCTCATCACCATGAGATCCCGGAGATGCCTCAAATGCATTTTCCTCCATAAAACTATTGGGAGCAAATCAACACCTCCCTAGGAGAATTAAGTTCCAACATGGGATAACTAAGGGTGGAACATCAAGAGCACTCCATCATCCTTCATGAAATCAGAGAAGATCAAAAAGCAATGAGGGAGGAGCAACAAAGACAAGGAAGAGACATAGAAGAGCTCAAGGACATCATTGGTTCCTCAAGAAGAAAATGCCACCATCACTAAGGTGGACTCATTCCTTGTTCTCACTTTCTTTTTTTCGTTTTAAGTGCTTATCTATGTTTGTGTCCTCATTACATGATCATTAGTAGTTAGTAACTTTGTCTTAAAGTTATGAATGTCCTATGAATCCATCACCTCTCTTAAAATGAAAACTGTTTTAATTCAAAAGAACAAGAAGTACATGAGTTTCGAATTTATCCTTGAACTTAGTTTAATTATATTGATGTGGTGACAATGCTTCTTGTTTTCTGAATGTATGCTTGAACAGTGCATATGTCTTTTGAAGTTGTTGTTCATGAATGTTAAATATGTTGGCTCTTGAAAAAATGATGATAAGGAGACATGTTATTTGATAATCTGAAAAATCATAAAAATGATTCTTGAAGCAAGAAAAAGCAGCAAAGAACAAAGCTTGCAGAAAAAAAAATAGGCGAAAAAAAAATAGAAAGAAAAAGAAAAAGCAAGCAGAAAAAGCCAAAAGCTCTTAAAACCAAGAGGCAAGAGCAAAAAATCCAGTAACCCTTAAAACCAAAAGGCAAGGGTAATAAAAAGGATCCCAAGGCTTTGAGCATCAGTGGATAGGAGGGCCTAAAGGAATAAAATCCTGGCCTAAGCGGCTAAAACAAGCTGTCCCTAACCATGTGCTTGTGGCGTGTAGGTGTCAAGTGAAAACTTGAGACTGAGCGGTTAAAGTCAAGGTCCAAAGCAAAAAAAAAAGAGTGTGCTTAAGAACCCTGGACACCTCTAATTGGGGACTTTAGCAAAGCTGAGTCACAATCTGAAAAGGTTCACCCAATTATGTGTCTGTGGCATTTATGTATCCGGTGGTAATACTGGAAAACAAAGTGCTTAGGGCCACGGCCAAGACTCATAAAATAGCTGTGTTCAAGAATCATCATACTGAACTAGGAGAATCAATAACACTATCTGAATGCTGAGTTCCTATAGATGCCAATCATTCTGAACCTCAATGGATGAAGTGAGATGCCAAAACTATTCAAGAGGCAAAAAGCTACAAGTCTCGCTCATCTGATTGAAGCTATGTTTCATTGATAGTTTGGAATTTATAGTATATTCTCTTCTTTTTATCCTATTTGATTTTCAGTTGCTTGGGGACAAGCAACAATTTAAGTTTGGTGTTGTGATGAGCGGATAATTTATACGCTTTTTGGCATTGTTTTTAGTAGAATCTAGTTACTTTTAGGGATGTTTTTATTAGTTTTTATGCTAAATTCACATTTCTGGACTTTACTATGAGTTTGTGTGTTTTTCTGTGATTTCAGGTATTTTCTGGCTGAAATTGAGGGACTTGAGCAAAAATCAGATTCAGAGGTTGAAGAATGACTGCTGATGCTGTTGGATTCTGACCTCCCTGCACTCAAAATGGATTTTCTGGAGCTACAGAATTCAAAATGGCACGCTTCCAATTGCGTTGGAAATTATACATCCAGGGCTTTCCAGCAATATATAATAGTCCATACTTTGCCCAAGTTTAGATGACGCAAACTGGCGTTCAACGCCAGCTCTCTGCCCAATTCTGGCGTCCAGCGCCAAAAACAAGTTGCAAAGTGGAGTTCAACGCCCAAACTGGCACAAAAGCTGGCGTTCAACTCCAAGAATGACCTCTCCACGTGCAGACTTCAAGCTCAGCCCAAGCACACACCAAGTGGGCCCCGGAAGTGGATTTATGCATCAATTACTTACTTCTGTAAACCCTAGTAGCTAGTTTATTATAAATAGGACTTTTTACTATTATATTAGACATCTTTGGATCATCTTTGGATGCCTGGTTCTTAGATCATGAGGGCTGGCCATTCGGCCATGCCTGGACCTTTCACTTATGTATTTTCAACGGTAGAGTTTCTACACTCCATAGATTAAGGTGTGGAGCTCTGCTGTTCCTCAAAGATTAATGCAAAGTACTACTGTTTTTCTATTCAATTCAACTTATTCCGCTTCTAAGATATTCATTCGCACTTCAACCTGAATGTGATGAACGTGACAATCATCATCATTCCCCATGAACGCGTGCCTGACAACCACTTCCGTTCTACCTTTGATTGAATGATTATCTCTTGGATCTCTTAATCAAAATCTTCGTGGTGTAAGCTAGATTGATGGCGGCATTCATGAGAATCCGAAAAGTCTAAACCTTGTCTGTGGTATTCCGAGTAGGATTCTGGGATTGAATGACTGTGACGAGCTTCAAACTCGCGATTGATGGGTGTAGTGACAGACGCAAAAGGAGGGTGAATCCTATTCCAGCATGATCGGGAACCTCAGATGATTAGCCGTGCTGTGACAGAGCATTTGGACCATTTTCACAAGAGGAGGGGAAGTAACCATTGACAACGGTGATGCCCTTGCATAAAGCCAGCCATGGAAAGGAGTAAGACTGATTGGATGAAGGCAGCGGGAAAGCAGAGATTCAGAGGAACGAAAGCATCTCTACACGCTTATCTGAAATTCTCACCAATGAATTACATAAGTGTTTCTAGCCCTATTTTCTATTTAATTAGTATTATTTTCGAAAACTCCATAATCAATTTATATCCGCCTGACTGAGATTTACAAGGTGACCATAGCTTGCTTCATACCAACAATCTCCGTGGGATCGACCCTTACTCACGTAAGGTTTATTACTTGGACGACCCAGTGCACTTGCTGGTTAGTTGTATCGAAGTTGTGACAAATTATGAATTAATATTAGAGCACCAAGTTTTTGGAGCCATTACCAGAGATCACAATTTCGTGCACCAACCACCAAGAAAGGTAAAGAGAAAGCTACTCCCAAACCACCAGCAAGGAAATGAACAAAAAGAGCACTAGCTGCAGAGCCATCTTTAACAGCAGTAAAGCCCTCAACAAAGCGAATCAAGAGGATCATCAAGGTCGATGAAAAAGAGAAAGCCTTTCCAGCAAAGGACACTGCGCGGTTCACTAACCGCTACTGTGAGCATATGTTCCCCATCCTGGCTGAGCAAAACTATAATAATGAATACCTTCTCATCCTTCCAACCCACATTATTGAATTTGTTAAGCCTCGAATTGAACAAACACAATGGGGATTCCTACGGAGACAGCCACAGCAGGTTAACCTTTCATGGGTAGTTGAATTCTACTCAAACTTTCACATGCCAACCATGCAGTCTGTCTATGTCTGTCAGAAGCAAGTCCCCAAAACTGAAGAAGCCATTCAGCGAGCTTTAGATCTTCCCCCTGCTCCAGACATACCAATTTGACTGGGACGCCATTCTCAGAGTTATAGCACAACCTGGCAGCAGATGGATCTATGGATACTATCGATCCCGCCCTAAGGGAATATTGGCTTCAGCACTCACCTTGGAGGCTCAAGTATGGGCATAGATCATATTCCATTACGTTTTTTCGAGCACTCACGAGTCCTCCTTCATTGCAGATATGGTTGTTTTACTCTGGTGTATCCTTACAGACCAGCCTCTCAATTTACCAAGACACATCCGGAATGCTATGGGACACGTACAGATTGCAGGCAACCTACCTTTTCCCGCCTTAGTTTCAGATCTAGTCTCAGCAGCCGGAGTCTCCTACAGAGCTGGGGACACCAAGACCATGATTCCACGAGATGATCAGATCGTCCCTAACGGGAAGTACATCAGACCTCCAGCAGCCACTATTAACCGGAGCACAGAACCAGCGGAAGATATCCCTTCTCCTTTCACATCACAAGCACCTTCAACAAACCAGCTACTCCATCAGATACTTGAGAGGTTAGACTGGCTAGACCGGCAAGGAAAGCAAAGAGAGCGCCGTAATAAGTGACGATTTACATACTTCAAGGAGCTGCTTGTTGGTAACCACCCACCTGAAGAAGACCCGGACACCCCGGACTCCACTTCATTTTCCAGCACAGGGAGCCATGACAGTCCCAATTGTGGAGATGCTGCTACCAGCCCCCTTTGTTCCTGACTGATGGCATTGAGGACGGTGCCAAGCTTTAAGTGTGGGGAGGTCGGTCAGTACCTGACTTCCGGAGGTAATCTCTTTTTCTTAAACACCAATATTTTAGTTTTTCTTTTGTTAAATAGAATAGATTGCATAATAATAATAGGTTGCATGTATGTTTGCTTGGTTAAAGTAATAAATTTCTTTTTAAGACCCTATTTTTTTAAAAATTTCACTAATTTAATTCAGAATTTTTTGTGTTAAACTTGTTTGAAGATTGTATTTGGAACATAAAAGATAGCTAAAGAACACACAACCTGTGAGATTTGAGTTTAATTATATGGTTACATTATTTAACCATAATATTTTATTCTTGTGTATTTGCTTCTCTCTGATTGTAATCTATGTTTTGTTCCAGTCTATATGTCCAATGTTTAATGTGTTATATGCATGCATATGATTGAGGCCATTGTTTTATTAGCTCACTTATCCCAAATAGCCTACCCTTTTATGTCACCTTTGTTAGCCACTTTGAGCCTTTTTATCCTATTTGTTTTATATTTTACCACATCACTAGCCATAAGCAGAAAAGCAAGTAATACCCCAAATTGAATCTTTAGTTAGCTTAAGATAGAGATTGTGTGTCAATCAAGTGTGGGAAAACTGTGGGAATAAGGGTTAACAAGAGAATGTGTTATGTTTTTACAATTGATAAAATATAGGGAATTTAGGTACCTACTCATGTGAAACTAGAAAAATTATAAATCCATGTGCATTGATAATGTTATGTTTACTTTTATTTTTAAAAAAATCTAAAAATATTTAATAAGTAAATAAATAAGGGGACAAAATTATCCCAATGCTAAGTTAAGTTAATGAAAAGATCAATGCATATGTGATACAAATTAAAAGAAGAGTTGATGCATGAGTATGTGATACAAAAATGGAAAAATTTTGGGTAGCTAGGCATGAATTTAAAAGTATATAGTGTATGTATAGGTAAGAGCTTAGGTTAATCAAGGATTCAATTTATAGCTCACTTAGCCATATATATACCATCACCTTTACCCTAGCCCCATTACAACCTTGAAAAGACCTCATGATGTTTGCATTAGTACATTAAATACTTGTTGATTGGTTAGGTGAAGAACAAGGTTTAGAAAGCATGACTAGGGAAGAGTAGAGTGATTACCCTATACACTTGAGTGACTAGAGTGCACATATACTATCAGTGAGGGTTCAATGCTTGATTCTATATTCTCTGCTTTTATGAGCTGTCTTCTTACAAGTTTACTTGTTTTTACTGTATAGTTTGAATTAGTGATATCTGATTTATATTTGTCTTGAAGAACTTATTTACTTTTAACCAAGTAGGCAAAATCATCTTAGCATATAGTTGCATTCATACATAGGTTGCATTGTATTGCATGAGTCTTACCTTTCCCTACTCATTTATTTTATCTCCTTGAGCTAAGCATGAGGACATGCTAATGTTTAAGTGTGGGGAGGTTGATAAACCACTATTTTATGGTTTATCTTGTGTTTAATTGAGTGGTATTTATCAAGTCCTTACCCACTTATTCATATGATTTGCATGATTTTACAATCCCTTCCTAGTTTTGTTCTATGGTTAAAAACTTGCTTTCTAGAGATCTTTAATTTGTATATTTTAATTCTCCTTTATACCATTCGATACCGTGATCCGTGTGTTAAGTGTTTCAGGCTTTATAAGGCAGGAATGGCTTAGAGAATGGAGAGGAAGCTTGCAAAAATGGAAGGAACACAAGAAACTAAGGAGATAACCAACGAGCATCGACGCGCACGCATGGCTCACGCGAGCGCGCGATATGGAGAAAGTTGCAGCGACACGTGCGCGTGCCTAACACGTACGCATGGATTGGAGTCTTCACAAAAGATGCGCACGCGTGCCTGACACGTACGCGTGACAAGGAAATCGCCAAATGACGCGCACGCGTGACTGACGCGTACGCGTGACCTGCGCGATCTGCAGAAATAACAGAAAACGCTGGGGGCAATTTCGGGCTGAGTTTTGACCCAGTTTTCGGCCCAGAAATACAGAATAGAGCCAAGGAACATGCAGAGACTCAACACACATTCACACATTCTCATTAGGATAGTTTTAGGTTTTTAGATCTGAATCTAGAGAGAACTACTCTTCCTCTAGGTTTTGTTTACATTCATAGTTTATTAGTTTATTGCTTTTGCTTTTGGATATTGAAGAATCATCACCTCCGTTGAAGATACTATCCTAGTTTGTTTTCTTATTCCCTATTTATTTATTCCATATTCTTAATTCTTGTTTAGAGTGGTAATTGGATTATTTTGGATTTATTAATGCAAAGGATTACTTTTATTTTTAATTAATTATCAATCCCTTTTTTATTTAATTTATCATGTCTTCTTATATTTTTATGAGCATTATATCCATGTCAATAGAGTAGATTCCCTACTTGACATGGGGGTTAATTAAGAGGAGACACTTGAGTTGGAATGCTCAAGTGGTTAGTTAAATTGGAAGTTGTTGGTTAATTCTGTATTTACTAACGCTAGACCTTCCCAAGGGACAGGACTAGGATTTGCGAATAAGAGTTAGCTCAATTACTTGACTTTCCTTTATTTAGTAAGAGTTAACTAAGTGAAAATAACAACCTCTTTATACTACACTTGATAGAATTCCAACAAGGATAGAACTTCCAATTAATCATTCCCCCAGTTAAGGCCTTTTATTTTGAATAATATAAATTCCTTTTAATTTTCATTGCCCTTAATTACAATTGTTTATTTTCTGTTATTCAATTCTCAAAATTCTCGGAAAACTCCTGATTAATAACTTAGCACCCTTTCTAGCAACTCGTTGGGAGACGACCTAGGACTCATACTCCCAGTATTTTTATTCTAAACTTTTGTGACAACCTTTCAAAATTTATACGGAAAATTTTTGTTGGTTAAGAGCTATACTCGCAATGCTGTTCTTATATTACAATCTCTTAATTGGCCGACTTCTGCCACGCACCAGTCAGTGTACTCAGTAATAAAATCGGCCAAATATTGGGACTTGATGGCCGTCCGAGCTTCATATTGAAGGTCGAACTCAGATAGCTTGACTGCCCACTGTAAAATTTTTCTCGCTAAATCTGTTTTCTGTAGAATGCCTTTTAAGGGCTGGTTAGTCCGGACTTTGATCGTATGAGCTTGAAAATATGGTCAAAGTCGTCGAGAAGTTAGTATAAGAGCATAGGCAAACTTTTCTATCTTTTGATAGTTTATTTCGGCCCCTTGCAGGGCTTTGCTGATGAAGTAGATGGGCTGTTGTCCACTCTCATCTTCTCTGACTAGCGTTGAGGCCATTGCTCGATTTCCTACTGCGAGGTACAGTACGAGTGGTTCTCCTTCCCGTGGTCGAGTTAGAATAGGTGGTCGTCCCAGGAACCTTTTGAAATCCTGGAAAGCCTGTTCGTACTCCGTTGTCCATTCAAACTTCTTTCCTTTCCTTAGAGTGGCATAGAATGGGAGGGATCTTATGGCTGATCCAGCTAAAAATCTGGACAAGGCTGTCATTCTTCCGTTGAGTTGTTGTACCTCTTTGACACAGGTTAGACTTTTCATGTTGAGTATAGCCCGGCATTTATCTTGATTCGCCTCAATTCCTCGTTGTGTTAGTATGAAACCCAGGAATTTGCCAGCTTCTACTGCAAAGGTGCACTTTGCAGGGTTAAGTCGCATGTCAAGCTTTCTGAGGGTATCGAATACTTGGGCAAGGTTAGACAGTAATGTCTCCTCGCCTTGTGTTTTCACCAACATGTCATCCACGTATACCTCCATGAGTTTCCCGATATGGTCTGCGAAGACTTTATTCATCAATCTCTGGTAGGTAGCTCCTGCATTTTTGAGTCCGAATGGCATGACAACATAGCAGTAGTTTGCTTTAGGAGTTAGGAATGAGGTTTTTTCCTGATCAGGTGGATACATTGGGATTTGATTGTATCCTGAATAAGCGTCCATGAACGAAAGGTATTTGTATCCGGAGGAGGCATCTACTAGAGTGTCGATATTTGGGAGTGGATAGGGATCTTTTGGGCAAGATTTATTGAGGTCTGTGTAATCAGTGCACATCCGCCATTTCCCATTTGACTTTTTCACCAAGACAACGTTGGCTAGCCATAGGGGGTACTTGACTTCTCTTATGAATCCTGCCTCCAGTAGAGCTTGTACCTGTTCTTCCACAGCTTGGGATCTTTCCGGTCCGAGCTTCCTACGCTTTTCTTGCACTGGCCGAGATCCTGGATATACTGCCAGTTTATGGCACATTAGCTTGGGGTCTATGCCCGGCATGTCTGCAGCCCTCCATGCGAATAGGTCGACATTATCCCTTAGGAATTGTATCAAGGGCTTCTTTACGTCCTCATTTAAGGTTGCCCCGATGTTTGTTATTTTGTCTTGATCATCTCCAATTTGGACTTCTTCGATCTCGCCTTCAGGTTGTGGACGGAGTTCTTCCCGACCTCGAACTCCCCCGAGTTTGATGGTGTGGATTTCTTCCCCTTTGCCTCTGAGGTTCAGACTTTCATTGTAACAGTGTCGCACTATCTTCTGATCTCCTTTTATCATAGCAATCCCTTCTGGAGTTGGGAATTTCATGGATAGATGCGAAGTTGAAACTACTGCTGCAAGCTGATTCAATGTTGCCCGACCTATCAGGGCATTGTAGGCTGAACTTACGTCGACTACAATGTAGTCTATGTTGAGTGTCCTTGATCGGGTTCCTTTTCTGAAGGTTGTGTGTAGTGAGATGTATCCAAGTGGTTGTATTGCAGTGTCTCCTAGTCCAAACAAGCTGTTTGGATATGCTCTAAGTTCTTTCTCCTGTAGGCCGAGTTTATCAAAGGCGGGTTTAAACAAGATATCCGCCGAGCTTCCTTGGTCTACCAGTGTGCGGTGGAGATTTGTATTGGCCAATATGATAGTGATGACCATAGGATCGTCATGTCCCGGGATGATGCCTACTGCGTCTTCTTGGGTGAAAGTAATTGTAGGGAGGTCGGATGATCCTTCTCCTCCCTCGACATGATATATTTCTTTGAGGTTCCTTTTGTGAAATGATTTTGAGATCCCCCTCCTGCGAATCCTCCGTTTATCATGTGAACGTGTCTTTCTAGGGTGTGAGGTGGTCGTTCGCTTCGTCTGACCTCTTCGTCTCTTCTTCTTTTTCGAGGCTCATCCGATTTGTTGGCTAAATACCGATCTAGTCATCCTTCTCTTACCAATTTCTCAATAACATTTTTCAAGTAAGGCACTCATTGGTAGGATGTCCGTAGATTTGGTGATATTCACAGTATTCTGTCCTATTTCCTCCTCTTTTCTTGCTTTTGAGTGGACGAGGTGGTGGGATCTTTTCAGTATGGCATACTTCTCGGTAGACATCCACAAGAGACACCCGGAGAGGAGTATAGTTGTATTTTTTAGGCTTCTCGTTGTATCGATCTTCTTTTTTCTTGGACTCTTTCCCCTTGTCCCGGGAGGAGTAAGAGAATCCAGATTTTGAGGTTTCTCCTAGCCAAGAGTTTTCCTCCATTTTGATGTACTTTTCAACTCGTTCTTGCACTTCATTCAGAGATGTTGGATGTTTCTTTGATATGGAGTGACTAAAAAGTCCTTCTCGCAGGCCATTGATGAGACCCATAATGGCCGCTTCTGTTGGTAGGCTTTGTATGTCCAGGCATGCTTTGTTGAACCTCTCTATGTAGCTACGAAGACTCTCCCGATCTCCTTGCTTGATCCCTAGTAGGCTTGGGGTATGTTTGGCTTTGTCCTTCTGGATAGAAAATCTGGCAAGAAATTTCCTAGCCAGGTCGTCGAAACTTGTGATGGATCTAGGGGGCAGAGTGTCGAACCATTTAATTGCTGTCTTTGTTAGGGTTGTTGAGAAGGCTTTGCATCGAATAGCGTCCGAGGCATCCGTGAGATACATTCTACTTCTAAAATTGCTGAGATGATGGCTGGGATCTGATGTGCCGTCGTACGGAGTCATGTCGGGAGCTTTGAAGTCTTTTGGGATTTTGGCCTTCATGATCTCTTTGGTGAATGGATCTTGATCTTTGTGGGAACTGTCTTCGGGATCAGATTGGATGGGTTTTTTTTTAAGGTCGGCTTCAAGCTTTAGGAGCTTGTCCTCTAACTCTCGACGTTGCCTAGTTTCTCTCCGAATGTCCCTCTCGGCTTCCCTTTGTTGTTCGGCCTCTTTTTTGAGCTGTTTGAGGCGATCTTATTGGGCTTGAAGTGCTTTCATAATTTTTGAACTTGGCGAATTCTTATCTTTATTTGGTTGAGAAGTATCTTTTGGTGTAGTGTTCGCGTTCTTATGTGGCATCCTGTTTTCTAAATCAGAGTCGTGGTCATTGTCAAGGTTGTCCGCCATGATGATGGGATGACTTCCAGGTCTCCGGCAACGGCGCCAATGTTCTGGGGGTTACCTGAAACTGTAGGTCAATCTCGGATGAGATCTTCCGTGCTGGTCAGCGCTGATGTGTCTGACTTGTTGGGACTGCGAGTGCTGCTGATCCTTCGTCACCGGAGGGTGGGGGTACCTGCAAGGGACTCCGATACTTAAGTTAGCAAGGGTATTAAACAGGTTTTTTGTAGAATCAAAGTATGAGTTATACCTGGGTGCTCCAGTGTATTTATAATGGTGTGAAGTGACCTTTCTGGAGATAAGATAGTTATCTTATCTTATCTTTGAGTGAAGTCATCTTATCTTCAAGGGAACTGCCCTTATCTCTCTAGGCTTGGGCTACCTTTGGATTTGGGTTGTGTTCCTCTGTTTGGTTCATTTTTGGACTTCTCCTTGGTGATTTGGCCGAGCTCTTTAAGAAGAGGTTGGGTAAACCTGACCTGAAGAGGTCGGTCGACTTGTCGTCAATCAGCCCGGGTCGTACAGCTTGACCCAGGGCATGAACAATCACCAACCTAAGTTGGGTATTAATGACACAAGATCACCTAATTTCTCTTTCCAAGCCAAGCATGCACAAAATCTACTCTAAAATCTAACCAAGCATTTTGTCAAACACTTGGAAGGCATAAAAGGAAAGCATAATAAAATTGTAAGGAATGATAAAATCTACAACTACCAATTGCAAGAAAATAGTAACAGTAACTCAATTAAACATCAAAGAGACATAAAACATAAATTGCATTAATAGAAATTAAAATCAACAAAGTGTCATAAACATAAAGGCAACAAAATAAGGAAAATGACAAGTAAAACTAGAAGAGCAAAGATGTAAGAACAACAAATTGCAAAGAAAAGTAAATCAAAACAAGAATTTAAACCTAAATCTAAGAGAAAACTAAACTAAGAACCCTAATTTCTAGAGAGAAGAAGGAGCTTCTCTCTCTAGAATTAACCTAAAGCATGTTTCCTGCCTAATCTAATTGCTCCCCCCTTTCTCCTTCTTGTATTCTACATCAAATAGCTTCAGAAATGAGTTGGACTTGGGCCTGGATGACTCAGAAATCGCCCCAGCATTTTCACTTTAATGAGGTCACGTGACCAACGTCACGCGTGCACGCACGTCGCCTGGAAATTTTCTCCTCACGCGTACGCGTGGGTGATGTGTGCGCGTGGCCTTGAATTCAGCAAATCCTCATTTCTTCATGAATTCTCCACTTTGCATGCTTTTATCTTCACTTCTTTCATCCAATCCTTTCCTTATAAATCTGAAATCACTCAACAAACATATCAAGGCATCGAATGAGATTAAAGTGAATTAAAATTAGCAAATTAAAGGCCTAAAAAGCATGTTTTCAATCTTAAGCACAATTTAGGAGAAATCTATAAAACATGCTATTTCATTGAATAAATGTGAGATAAGTTGATAAAATCCCCTAAATTCAATACAAGATAAACCACAAAATTGGGATTTATCAAACCTCCCCACACTTAAACCAATCATGTCCTCATGCTAAACCAAGAAAGAGACAAAGGGTATCAACATTTATTCAATGCAAACTATCTATATGCACTCTATCTATATGAATGCAACCATTTGGTCAAAATAAATCAATTTCCAAGAATACATCTATAAACACAAGGGCTAGAGCAATAGCAATCAAATCAAATCCACAATTGACTTGAGTTATTAAAAAGAATTTAACAACTTGCAAAAAAAGAGATAATCAAAGGTGAAAACATGAAATTGAGCAATCGAACCCTCACCGGATGTGTATTCACTCTAATCGCTCAGTGTTTAGGGCTTAATCACCCAATCCTCCTTTGATCATGTTTTCTAGAATTTGCTAGTCATCTAACAATCAACAAATACTTGATGCATGAATGCAAATACATGAGGTCTTTGGAGGGTTGTAATGGGACTAGGGTAAGGGTAGGACTAATATGGTTAAGTGGACTTAGTAAATTGGATCTTTGATTAGTTCAAGTATCCCACCTAATCCTATATCAATCTATGTACACAAAAGAAAACAACCTAACTTCCCATTCATCTCTTTTTTTCACTCCCACTCATGCATTTTCTTTCTAATTCTCATACACATGCATTCTTTATTTACATTTTTATTATCATTCATTTTTTTCTTTTCTTTTCTTTTCTTTTCTTTTCTTTTCTTTTCTCTTTTTTTTTAAACAAAGTATGTATACCAAATTTTTTCTTTTATAATAAAAAAGAGATGCATATGTTTTAAGTAATGAATGCCTGAGTGTTTACCCATTTTTTTCCAAATTTCTCAATGAACACCCAAAGTAACTTTCTACCAAAAAGGGACGTGACTCGGTTCCTTCTTCTGCACCCATTAGCTTTCTAATGGAAATATCTAGTGTTTTTATCCCCAAACTGGATAGTATTACACCTAGATATTTGTTGCCAATAGCTTTCTTCTTGGATGGAAATGACTTCATGATCCTTCTAAAGATCTTTCTGAAGTTTATCCAAGAAAGGGTTGTGTGACACCCTACCACACAGAGCTTTACACCTAGGATGTAAAACAGAGGTGACGAGGCACAACGACCTTTAAAAGTAAAGATATATGTGTATAACAAGGATAATATATCTCGGAGCCTTGAAAGAAAAGGGGTACGACGAAAACAAAATTAAAGGTACAACACTCACGAGAAACGGAAATATAGAAAACTTATACAGAAAACCAGAAGACAGATATAAAAAAGTAGAGTTCCAAATGATAGTTATATAATCAAGATCTAGACTCGATCTGCGAAGCAAAGGTCGGCTAGAATATATATATATATACACACAACCCCAAAAATAAACTAACAGATAAATATAAATCCTGTTTTTCTAAGTCAACCTCTAAGAGGGACAAAACATAATATATGCAAGATGGAGAATCTATACACATATATAAACATAAACCAAATACAAACACCAAGTTCCAAGATAGTTCTTCGTGTCTTCAAGATGCTCAGTGCGATGCCTCGAGTCCTACATCTGAAAACCATAATATATGTATGGAATGAGAACTGAAGGTTCTCAGTATGGTAAAGGTGCCCAGGTACATAAGATATAAGGTCCCGGGAAAGCCAAAGGCAATCCTAGGATTCCGACACTCAAATTTAAATCTTAAAAGTTATCTAAGGTTCTTATTTCTAATTAATTTCTAACTTAATCCCTAATTTCTGCCTTCCTTCAATCTTCCAAAACTCCGATACACAGACAAACAACACAAACAAAGCAAAAACAAGTAGGATACAGATACAACAGATAGCAAATATAGCAGGTAAGCATAATAATCACATAGGCAAGCCCAATTAATGCACAATCAAACAAAACACACATATGCATATGATGTATGCCTGTCCTATGGCTGATGAGTCTCATCTGTTGGTTATATAGCCAACCCGACATGTCCGGCAGCTAACCCAGACATCGTCCTCTTGAAAATTGGTGAGCGGTACAGTACCATGATCCTCACCTGGTGAGGTAAACCACCACGATCCCCACCATCTACGGGCAGTAAACCACCTCGATCCCCACAGACACTTTCAATTGGAAAATAGCTCACACATAAGTGGTAAATAACCACGATCCCTACAAAATAATTTCTTATTAAATCTGGTGGGTGATAAATAATCACGATCCGTGGTCCCCACAAAATAATTTTCTTTAAAATCTGGTGGGCGGTAAATAACCACAATCCCTACAAAACAATTCCATACCAAATTCATCCTCATCATCATTCAATTCATTCAACAATTATCATCATCACACGTCCCATTCCATTCATCAATAATTCACACTCAAAACACAATTCTCTTCTTAACTAAATAAAACTCAAAACATAATACTTTTCCTAATAATTCAAGTTCCAAAACATAATGCATTTCTTTTCTTTATAAATCGAAGTCAAATAATATAATTCTTTTATCCATACTTGTCTAAATAATACTTCAAACTAAATCTCTAATTTTTATAAAAATTTTGGCAGCAACTCCTTTAAAATTTGGACTTTGTCACCCTTCTCGGGTCCCAACCAAACCACCTTTCAAACCCTTTTCAAATTATTTCCAATAAGCCAAACCAATTTCAATATCAAAATCATTTCCAACTCTCAATTCATTCATCTTTCAACAAACATATATATATATATATATATATATATATCAACCAATCCTCAATCTTTCATCATTGATACTCACATTCATCAATAATCATTCATCAACTCCCATTAACAACTTTATTAACACAATTCCTACAACCAACTCAACAAAATCATAATTCATCAACTCATTCACAATATAATTCCACATTTTCATCAAGGTTGCTAGCATTAATATCCTCCAACATTTTCAACCTATTCTATAGTCATCTAGCCTATGTTTTCACGAAACATTATACATAATCTACGAGAAACCAAAATCATACCTTGGCCGATTTCTCCCGAAGCTCAAACACCTCAATCAAGTGCTATAGGTTCCAGCCACCAAAAGCTCCAATTCAAGTATACCACTTCGCCAATTTGACTTCAATTTCATATATATACAACCTAATGTCATATAATTCCATATACATACAAATCTTCAATACCGTAATCTCATGAAATTGATAAATTAGAAGGAAATTAATGATTTCTTACCTTACACATGGATTAATTGGACAAAACTCAACAATTATCCACCGCTAGAGTATCCCTAAACCATCAAAATTTCCAAAATCACTCAATACTCACACTAAAACGCGAATTCAGAAAGGGGGAAAGAATTTGGGCAAAATATACAGAGTTTCTTACCACTTTATTCAGATAGAAATAAAGAGGACTCCGAGACAAACACATGGCTACTGACGGCTTGTCAATCGGAACTCCGGATTGAAAGTTACGTGGATTTGAAGTTGGAATTAGGTTAGGGTTCTCCTTTGTTACTCCCACCCCCTAAGTTCAGCGTAATTTCATTATGTGATTAGAAAGAGGGTTGATTCATGGCCTTATATAGTTGGGCCTTGGGTCCGATTTGAGTCCAGTCTAACCGGTTCGGTTTAATGGTCTAATTTTGGGCCAAAACCTTTAAAATTAGTGTCAAAATTCATATTTTAATTATTTCTACTTCATGAAAATATAAAATTTAATTTTCTAATTTTTTTAAATAATAATTAATTTATTGGTTAATTATTTACTAATTATTTGGAGTTTACAGGTTGTGACCAAAGGATAACTTCTTATTAATGCCATCTATACGAAGAATGATACGGTTCTTCTTTTGGATGATATGATCGAAGACTTCTTTATTCCAAATCTTTGCTTTCTCTGTAAATGAAGCTATGTTAAGGATAAGGTCTCCTTTTTTATCCCAACTATTGTCTACTAGCTCCTTGTAATTATCATAGAGAATCCAAGGAGCTAAGAATCTAAAAGGCTTCGCTCCTCCATAATTGTTGTTTTGATTAAAGTCCAAACGGAGAGGGAAATGATCCGATTTAAGTCTCGAAAGATGTTTAACACCTGCATTAGAAAAAGCATTAACAAATTCTACATTGCAAATAAATCTATTAATTCTGCATTTTGTGTTACCCTGCTGCCAAGTAAAGGGTGGCCCGGTAAAACCCAAACCACTGACACCATACTTAAGGATACAAGAATAAAATCTGTTGCTATCTTGAGAGAGATTTGTACTTCCTTCCGTATCGTTAGCCAATAAGATTGAGTTAAAATCTCCCCCTAAGCACCATGGTCCTGATATGTTAAAAGCCAATCTTTCCAAGGACTCCCATAAAGTCCTTCTGTTCGCTAGTTGTGGCTGCCATAGGCAGAAGTGAGCCACCAGGTACTAGTTTGCTGGTAGCAAACCTTCATGTGGATGAATTGATTGTGAATATGCATAGGTTCAATATTCCAATGAGACATTTTCCAGAGGCACCATATACTTCCCGTAAATTCATTCGCCTCGCTTATGCACCATAAATCGAATCCCAACTTCTTGATAATATTTTTTGCTTTCAGCCCTGATACAAGAGTTTTCAAGAGAATGAACAAGTTAGCTGATAAACCCCAATTTTGTGGTTTATCTTGTGTTGAATTTAGGGAATTTTATCAACTTATCTCACATTTATTCAATGAAATAACATGATTTTGTAATTCTCCCTAATTTGTGCTTAAAGAGTGAAAACATGCTTTTTGGGCCTTTAGTTTGCTAAATTTAATTCACTTTGATTCCACCCGATGCCTTGATATATTTGTTGAGTGATTTTAAGTTTATAAAGCAAGGATTGGATGGAAGAAGTAAAGAGAAAATCATGCAAAGTGGAGAATTCATGAAGAAATGAAGATTTGGAGGACTTAAGGCCACGCGAACGCGTCGTCCACGCGTATGCGTGAGGAGAAAATTTGCCAGCGACGCACACGCGTCACCCACGCGCACGCGTGACGCTGATCACGTGACCTCATTAAAGTGAAAACGTTGGGGGTGATTTCTGAGCCATCCAGGCCCAAGTTCAACTCATTTCTGAAGCTATTAGAGGCTGAATTCAAGATGGATCAAAAGGGGAACAATTAGATTAGGTAGGAAACATGCCTTAGGTTAGTTCTAGAGAGAGAAGCTCCCTCTTCTTTCTAGAATTAGGGTAGATTTAGGTTAAAACTCTCTTAGATTTAGGATTTAATTCTTGTTTTGATTTACATTTCCTTTCAATTTCTTGTTGCTACATCCTTGCTCTCTTGTTTCCTCTTGTCAATTTCTCATTTAAGCTACTTTTATGTTATTAAACTCTTGTTAATTCCCATTTTCTTTATTGTAATTGATGTCTTTTTATGTTTCTTATTGTCTAATTGAGTTGTTATTGTTATTTTCTTGCATTTGGTAGTAGTAGATTTCATTTTTATTGCAATTTACTATGCTTTCCTTTTATTCCTTCTAAGTGTTTAACAAAATGTTTAGTTGGGCTTTAGAGTAGTTTTTCAGCATTCTTGGCTTGGAAAGAAAAATTAGGTGATCTTGAGTTATTAATACCCAATTTAGATTAGTGATCTAGAGTGATTAGTTAATATTGTTTCCATTGACATTACTTATGGATTGGGATTAACTAGTCCTATTTGACTTTCTCTCAATGTGAAGATAACATTATACATTCTTCCGATGTTGGAGATGATGAAATAGGATTAGCTCTTGATAATTATTGTATTATGATTAATGACTAGGATAGAAAACCTAGATTTTGAATCCTTACCATGAATGCCTCTTTTTAGTATTTGTTATCTTTAGTTGTTGATTTACTTTTATTGTCATTTAAATTTTTTGTTATTTAGATTGTAGTCTTTTTATTACAAACCACCCCTTGGAACCTCATAACCGATAACATACATACCTCACTGCAATTCCTTTGAGAGACGACCCGAGATCTAATACTCTCGGTAACTTCTTCTGCTCCCTTAACTCCCCCACCCATGATAGAGGAAGTAAGAAAGTTAGTGACGCTATCATTAATGCAAGCTACATTGCTGTACTCATCATCTTGATGTTTTTTGGCAATCTCTTTGTTCAATTTACTAAAACTTCGCCAGTAATCACTGTGGTCATTTTTGTTTTTTTTTTTTTCATTTTGAACTCTCCTTGCATTACTTGTTGAAGGATCTGTGACTTGTGAACTAGCATTCACAAGGTCTATTTTATTTGATTTCTTGAGCTGACTTTGAGGGGACTGTTTTTTCTTGCTGATTTCAGTGGGCCTTCCTTTTACATGTGAGGAGGAAGCCTTAGATTTTTTCTGATTTTTCTGGTGTCCCATGTTTTTAGGTATAGAATTTGAGTACTGGTTGGATTTTTCCTTTTCTTCTTTAGTCCCTTTATTACTATTGGCATAATATTCTTGTTTTCCAGAATAGTTGCTCTGATTTTCCTCCACGTAATCATCTAAATTAACCCCATCTAAAGCTTGAAATCTGCTTGACTAAAATATTTCCTTTTTTCCATATGAGAATCTTCCATCTTCACCTTGTATCTTCTTTGATTTCTTTTTACTAGCATCCAATGACCAAAAAGACTTTCCTCTTTGGGAGAAGGACTATTGCCTTTTTTGTCTTTAGAATCTTGATTACTCCCATCAATCTCCTTATTTACCTCCTTTGAAGATTCTTCCCCGAAATTGTGTTCTTGTTCCAACGGCTCCTTTCCATTTTTGTCTGGGCTACCACCACTGTATTCCTGGTTTCTCCGATCGACCTACATGGTAGCAACTACTACTTTTTCGATAAGATCTCTAATAATTTCATGACATTCTTCTACCTTATGGCCATACCGTCCGCACTTAAAACAAATCTAGTGGAGCCCTTTGTATTCAAGCTTGAAGTCTTTACCAAGAGCTGAAATATATGGGATTAATTTTTTATTCAAATCAATTTTCACACATATCCGTGAAAACTTGCCTCTAGAATGGATGGAGGTAAGTTCATCAACTTTGAGCATGGTACCCAAAACTTTCCCAACTTTCTAGAGAAAATATTTGTTATAGAGTTCTGCCGGAAGATTAGGGATCCGAATCCAAACAGCAACCTTTTGGATATTTACTTCCTATGGTATATATAGCAGTCTCCATCTCTGGATCAAGAGGTAGTGATCTGCAATCATCCATGGCCGTTTAAACAAAGCGTGGGAGTAATCTTCTTGGTTAAAGAATCTGATAAGGAAAAAATTCTCTTCCAAATTCATAACTCTAACCACATCTTTCTTTGCCCATCTTTTGCTTACCCACATTTCCATAGCTTGGAGATTAAGGTTCTTTCCAAGTGGTTTGACAATCAAAGATCTCTTCCATGGACAACACCAGCCCTCATATTCTTCCAATGACACTTTTATGTTTGGCTTTGGATTGAAGGGAGTTTCTATTTCTGGACTAGCGTCAAAGGACTCCTTCTTTAGCACGTACTCCTTAGCAACCATATCTAAAATTTCTTTGGGATTGACTTGTCAAATCCACTATCAACAACCATGTCACAATACGAAACCTTGTGGATCTCTATCTCTATTGAACTCTCTCCCAAGACTTCTTCCTGCTGTTTGGATGATTGCATATTTTCTTTTGCATTCTGATTCGGAGATTCTTCCATGGTAACTTCTGCATTAGTCTCCCTCAATCCTCATGCATCTTGACCTTTTTAGCACTCCTAGCCACCAGATCTTTCTCTTCTGGTGATCTCTTTTCTAGTTCAAAAGTTTGTGTATTGGTGTTCATGGTTCTCTAGTAAAACCACTCATATGCACATACATTGTCTTTTTATTTAATTATTTATTCCTTTGTTGTTTTTCATAATTCTGCACTAGTAATTTTGACATAAAATTGCTTTAACATCATAATTAAATAATTTCCGGGTCAATTTCACTCTTTTTCAGAGAAGTCGTATCTGCTCTCCGATACTTGAGATCTTGATACAAGCTCATTTCAATACTACCTGTCGAAGTCGACCAAAAAATGAGTGAAACATTTGCCATTGTGCATGTTGTCCATTATCCTACCTCCTTCTTTTTCTCAGCCATGACCTTGCCTTGATCATGAAAAATCATAATCTTCAAGTTTTGACACCTACATCATCCTTGGTCTTCAATGCCCACATTTTTTCAACTTGCTCCTCAAATTTCACACACATGTTCTCCACTTAATCTTGATAGTCGAGTAGCAAGCCTTGATACTCAAGGAAAGGCAATAACTACCTTTCAACTTCGACGCTCTTTGTACCATCTTTAGTTGATTTTAGCTTACTTGTCTCTACTTCTGTAGTTGAAACCTTTGGTAGTCAAAACGGCCTCTTGTCGAGTAAAATCCATTTTTGTACCAACAAGTTCAAATAGAATATTATTATATTCTTTGCTAGCACCAAGAATATAACAATAATATGATAATTGAGAATATTAAATGAGGATTGAGAATGATTATTTATTCTATTTCAAAATTTGAATTCTAAGTTTGGATCAGATTCTAGTCGATTCTATTTCAAATTGAATTATGATATGATATGATTCATAATATTTCAATTTGAAATAAGATAAGATAAGATTCAAATTTGAAAGATAAGATTTAAATTTAAAATGAGATTCAAATTTGAAATCAATAACAAATTTCATAATATATATATATATATGTATGACAAGAGTAAAGGAAACACACAAAAAAACAAAAATTTTATTCTTTTATATCTACACACACAAATATATGCGAGCATAATTGATGTGGCACAGAAGTTGGTGAATTAAAAATTATTAAAATAGTTACGTTGCAAGTATAGTTCTTAACTCACCGAAAATCTGCCTATCAATTTAGAAATATGTCACAGAGAGTTTAAATTAAAAATTACTGGGAGTTTAAGTCCCAGGTCGTCTCCCAACGAGTTGCAGAAAAGTGTGCTATTTTATTAATCAGATGTTCCAAGAAGTTGAGTTAAGTAGGTGGAAAATTAAATTGAGAAAATTCAAATAATATCAATAGAAGCCTTGACTGGGAGTTGATTAGTTGGAATCTCTATCATTGATGGGATGATTTCAAGATTAATTTATAATTAATGGTTGTTCTGTTTAGTTATCCTTTACTAGGTAAGGGAAAGTCAAACAAGTTGGAATGCTAGATCTGTTCACGAGTCGCAACCCACTTAGTTTAAAGGGATTGGTGTTAGTGATTAGATAACAATCCAACAGTTAACCCAATTACAATTTTTCTTTCAATCCTTCCAACTCAAGAGTTCCTTTCAATCAACTCCCTATCAAGTGGGGGAACTACTCACTCATTGTAAATAATAAATCCATAACACATGAAAGGGAATTAAAAGAAGACATGATTATTGAAATGGAAAAATAAATTAAAATGGAAGAAATAATCCTTGTATCAAATAATCATGAAAGTATTCAAATGACAAAATTGAACAAAGCAAAGAACATGGAAGAATAAAACCAAGTTAAGAGAACGAACTAGAATGACGAGGTCTTGATGAGGAAAAATAACTCTTCTCAATGTGCCAATGCTAAGATCAATTCCCAAAATTAAAATTCTAAAACCTAGAGAGAAAAACCTAGAGGAGGAAAAACTAGATCTAAAACTGTAAACTGTGTAGAATGAATGTTCTTCTTCGTTTCTGCATATTCTCTGGCTCTAGTCTGCTGTTCCAGGCCGAAAACTGGGTCGAAATAAGGTCCAAAATTGCCCCCAGCGAAGTCTGCAGATTATGCAGATCGCACATGTCACGCGATCGCGTCATCCATGCGGACGCGTCATTCGCGCTTTTTCTTGCCACGCGTTCGCGTCGTCCACGCTACCGCGTCGCCTGAGCTTTTCCAATCCACGCGGCCACGTAAGCCATGCGGCCGCGTCACTGCGATTTGCTCTCCTTCGCGCGGTCACGTGAGCCATGCGACTGCGTCACTTCTCGCTGGTTATCTCCTTAAATTCTTGTGTTCCTTCCATTTTTGCTAGCTTCCTTTCCAATCTCCAACTCATTCATGCCCTATAAAGTCTGAAACATTCAACACACAGATCCCGGCATCGAATGGAATAAAGGAGAATTAAAAATACATAATTAAAGTCTCTAGGAAGCGGTTTCCAAACATGTTATAAATTCAGGAAGGAATTATAATTTCATGCTAATTTAATGAATAAGTGGGTAATGATCATGATAAAACCACACAATTAAACACAATATAAACCATAAAATAGTGGTTTATCAACCTCCCCACACTTAAACATTAGCATGTCCTCATGCTTAATTGAAGGAGATAAGGAAATAAGTATGAACATATAGAAACTCATGAAATGCAATGCAAGCCTATAAATAAATGCAACTATATGATTCTTGCCCACTTGATCAAAAGTAAATAAGCTCTTCAAAATAATTACAAATCAAATTCCACTAATTCTATCATTATACAATAAAACAGATAAAGGTGCAAGAAGATAGCTCATAAAAGCAGGGAACATGAAAATTCAAGCATTGAACCCTCACTGATAATGTATGTACGCTCTAATCTCTAGTGTATAGGGTAATCACTCTATCCTTCTCTAATCATGCTTTCTAACTTTTGTTCTTCTCCTAACCAATCAACAACAGTTAATATACCAATGCAAACATCATGAGGTCTTTTCAAGGTTGTAATGGGGCTAAGGTACAGGTAGGGGTATACATATGGTTAAGTGAGCTAATAAATTGAATCTTAATTAACCCAAGCTTCAACCCAACCTATATATTTTTAATGTAATCTTAAAGTTCATACCTAGCTACCCAGAATACCCTTTTTCTATTCATACTCATGTATCAACTGTATATTTGTTCTATCATATGTGCATTGATCTTTGAATTCTGAATTTAACATTAGGGTAATTTTTGTCCCCTTTATTTATTTATATAAATTTTTTTTTGACATTAAAATAAATATAGCTTATCAATGCACATAGATTTTTAGTTCTTATAGTTTCACATGAGTAGGTATCCAAATTCCCATTAAATTCTCATGACACATTCCCTTAACAACTTTTGTTCCCACAATTTCCCATACTTAACTAGCACACAATCTTAAGCTAACCAAAGATTCAATTTGGGATATACAATTGTTTTTCAGCTTAAGGTTAGTAATGTGGTAAAATATAGAACAAATGGGATTTAAAGGCTCAAAGTGGTTAACAAAGGAAATTGAAAAGGGTAGGCTTAATTTGGATAAGTGAGTTTAAACAAATAATGGCCTCAATCATGTGCAAGTATGTAAATATAATAAATATTGGACATATAAGATAAAACAAAATATAGATTACAATCATAGAGAAGTAAACACACAAGAATGAAATAATTATGGTTAAATAATGTAACCATGCATAAAGGCTCAAATCCTCACAGGTTGTGTGTTCTTTAGCTCAAAAATCATGTTCCAAATACAACTCAAGCAAATTTATCATAAAAATTTTGAAAAATTAGTGAAATTTTGTTCCAAAGATAGAGTCTTAAAAGAAACTTATTGTCTTTTCAATCAAGTAGAACATGCATGCAACTATCCTAACCTATGCAATTTATTCTATTCTATAAAAGAAAGAAAATCTAACTAAAATATCATAATTATTGGTGCTAGGGAAAAGAAATTACCTCCGGAAGTCAGGTACTGACCGACCTCCCCACACTTAAGGCTTTGCACCGTCCTCAGTGCCATCCGTCAGGAACAGGGGTGGGCTGGTAGCAGTATCTCCACAATCGGGACCGTCATGGCTCCCTGTGCTAGTAAAAGAAGTGGAGTCCGGGGTATCCGAGTCCCTGAAGTGTCCTTTGAGTAGCTCCTTGAGGTGTTTGAATCGGCGCTCGTTACGGCGCTCTCTCAACTTAGCTTTGTGTTCTTGCCGATCCAACCTTGTGATTATCTGCTGGAGCAATTCGTCAGTTGTAGGTGCTTGTGGTGTTGAAGAAGGATTATCTTCAGCTGGAGCAGTAGGAAGACTTGTGGTGGCTGCTGGAATTCTGAGGTATTTCCCGTTAGGGACATACTGATCATCCCGTGGAAGCACGGCTTTGGTGTCTCCAGCTCTGTAGGGGACTCCGGCTGCTGAGACAAGATCTGAGACCAAGGCGGGGAAAGGTAAGTTGCCCGCAATTTGTACGTGTCCCATAGCATTCCGGATATGTCTTGAGAGATTTAGAGGTTGGTCTGTAAGGATGCACCATAGTAGAACAGCCATGTCCGCAGTGAAGGAGGACTCATGAGTGCTCGGAAAGACGTAATGGGACATGATCTGTGCCCATACGCGAGCCTCCAAGGTAAGTGCTGAAGCCAAGATTCTCTTAGGGCGGGTACGGTGGTATCCGTAGATCCAACGGCTGCCAGGTAATGTGATAACTCCGAGAACGGAGTCCCAGTTAAATTGGTACCTCTGGCACTTAAGTGTGGCTTCTTGAAAGGCGTCCATTCCTTCTGGAATAGGGGAAAGACTCAGAGCTTGCTGAATGGCCTCTTCTGTGATGGGGACTTGCTTCTGCCGGACATAAACAGACGGCAGGGATGGCATGTAGAAGTTAGAGTAAAACTCAACTACCCAAGAAAGATTGACCTGCCTTGGCTATCTCCGTAGGAAACCCCATTTTCTTCGTTCAATTTGTGGCTCAACAAAGGTAGCAATATTGGACGGGAGGATAAGAAGGTATTCATTGTTATAGTTTCTTTCTGCCAGGATAGGGAACATCTGCTCACAGTAGCGATTGGGAAATCGCGCATGTCCTTTGCTGGGAAGGCTTTCTCCTTTTCATCAACCTTTATTATCCTCTTAACTCTTTTTGTTGAGGGCTTGACTGCAGTTGAAGAGGGCTCTGCCACTAATGCTCTTTTAGTGCCTCTTCTTGCTGGAGGTTTAGGAGTCGCTTTCTCCTTTCCTTTCTTGGTGGCCATCCTGAAAAGAGAGGAGAAAGTAAATTAAATTCGAATAGATAGATAGCAAGGAAGAGAACGGAAGAGTGGTGATGGATGCACATTAGGATGTAGATGACATTAACACATGCTCTTGAGTACATGTGAAAAGCCAACAATGGAAAATAGCTAGTGCATAGAAAGACAAGTGACTGCAAGGTGTTTATTGGCATGCCGGCAAAGGGCATGAGTAGCATAGACCAAGCAATACTTTGTAACAAACCATCACGTTTGTATTGACAATTAAATTCAATTAATACAATAGTAAAGGAAAGTTGTGAAAAGCAAGCATTAAATAGTATAACAACATAGAGAAGTGCATAATGCCATTTGAGCTTTTTCACAAACACATAGCATGCATGATGAATAAGGTATAGAAAATATGAAGGTGAACATGCAAGCAATCCCTTAATTAGAATAAAAATAATTGTCAAACAATTTGCAACAATCCACAAGCATATAATGAGGGATAATGACTCAAAATACATAATTAAAAATTTTCTAACACCATGTAAAAAAAAGAAAAAAGAAAGAAAATATGAATAATGAAAAGAAAAAGAAAAGAAAAGAAGATACATATAAAATAATAAGAATGATAGAAAAAGAAAAAGGGAAGAAGAAAATAAAACCTTGTTAATGGATGTGAGAGAGATAGAGAGTGAAAGGTGAGATAGAAGGGGGAAGGGGGAAGGAAGAAATAAGGGGGGAAAAGAAAAACTAGGATTTGGAGGGGAGAAAGATAAGAAAATTTGGCAATTTAGGTTGAGCTGTGCGGCGCACGCGACGCGGCCACGTGGGGCACGCGTTCGCGTGAATGCGCTTTAAGTAAGGTGACGCGATCGCGTCGGTCACGCGGTCGCGTGACCCATATTATGCTTCTGGCGCGAGTGCAGCCTCGCACCAGCACAACTCTCTGTTCAAATTAATTTATTTGCCAAAATTGGGACGGCACGATCGCGTGAGTGTGCGTCCGAAAACGGATGACGCGGTCGCGTGATAAGGATTGTGCCTCCAGCACCAATCCAGCATCACTCTCGCACAATATTTCATTGTGCACGCTTTTACGTCGAAAACTCAAGGCACGCGGTCGCGTGGGAGGCCATGATTCCCATGCGACGCGAACGCGTCAGCGACGCGGTCGCGTGGGTTAATTTGTGCCATTGTTGGATTTACAATAACCAATAATAAGGCACATGTTAGCAGTTCCCCGGCAACGGCGCCATTTTGACGTCGGGATTTTTGCCAGTAAAGAAGTTCGTAAAAACAGTCGCGTTGTAGATATAGTCTCTAAACCGACAGAAATCTCTTCGTACAAATGTTTTGGGTGTCACAAGTAACAAACCCCTTTTAAAAATTGTTAACCGAGTATTCAAACCTCGGGTCGTCTTCTCAAGGAACTGCAGGGAAGTATGTTCTTATTATTGGTTATGGAGGTTGTAATCGGGATTTAGAAGGTGAGAAGCAAGTGATTTAAATGATAAGTAAAGTAGATGGCAATTGAAATAAATAAATACTGTAAAGCAACTTTTGGCAAGGTAAGAGAAATTAGAAGTCCAACTTAGTTATCTCTCTCAACAATAATGAAAGTTGAATCTAAATTCCACTTAGTTAACCTTTACTAAAGCAAAGGAAAGTCAAGGGACTAATTAGTTTGACCTTCGAATCTTATTTATTTCCTAAGAAAAAGTTTGGATTATTGAAGTTCAGTTCAATTAGCAAGATAACGATTATCAATTATGCTGAGTTTAATAATGTTGAGTTACTGATTTCTTAACCAAGACCAAAAAGGAAAAAGTAAAATTGTTGGAGTAAAAATGTCCTTAGATGGAAAGCAATGGTAACACAAATCAAAGAGAAAGCAATCAATAACTGAAATACCTTAATTAATCATTAATTTAAATCATAACATGGAAAGGGTTCATAAGTCAAGTTGGCAACATTTATAGATACGAAGAAAGCATTAAAGTAAAAGTAGCATAGAAACATAAATTAAAGTAAATATTAAACCTGGATCGAGAGTCACTCTTAAAAACTAAGAGAAATCCTAAATCCTAATCCTAATCCTAAGAGAGAGAGGAGAGAACCTCTCTCAAACTAAATCTAAATCATGGAAAGTGAAAATTGGCGAGCTCCCCCTGAATGGATGCATTTCCTCACTTTGTAACCTCTGGTCTATGCCTTTTGGACTTGGATTTGGGCCAAAAAGGACTTCAGAATTCGCTATGAGTGTTTTCTGCAATTTCTGGTGCGTGGCCTCTGTCACGCGTCCGCGTGGGTCACACGGTCGCGTCATTCGGAGTATTTTCTTGCCACGCGGTCACGTCAGTCATGCGACCGCATCATGTGCGTTCTGCTTAAGGCGCGCGATCGCGTCAATCATGCGGCCGCGTCACTGCTGATTCGCGCTTGGCACGCGATCGCTTCGTCCATGTGATCGCGTGGATGCCAGTTTCTTCAGAAGCTCCATTTTGTGCTTTCCTTCCATTTTTGTATGTTTCCTTTCCATCCTTTAAGTCATTCCTACCTTAGAAGATCTGAAACTACTCAACACACTAATCACGGCATCGAATGGAAATAAAGGTGATTAAGATAATTAATATTAAAGCATAGGAAACATGTTTTTCACATACATCACATAATAAGGAAGGGAAAGTAAAACCATGCAATTAATATGAATAAGTGGGTGAAGGATTGAATAAATCACTCAAATTAAGCACAAAATATATCATAAAATATGGGTTTATCAACCTCCCCACACTTAAACAATAGCATGTCCTCATGCTAAATCCAAAGTAAAAAGTAAGGTTAAAGTGGTGGAATGTTATGCAATGCAACCTATTCTAAATGCATCTACCTAAATGAGTCATGCAATTCCAATTTATCCACTCATATATAAAGCTTACATATAGTCAAATTAATTCACATTCTCAAGGAGTCATATATATATATATATATATATATATATATATATATATAGCTAACCCTTAAATAATAGAGCATTTTAGCAAATGAGATGGGAAACAAAAATATTGTACAAACTTGCAAAATAATTAGTAAATTAAGCACAGATATATGTTGATGAGTTATTGAACCCTCACTGGAATTTGTGTTTACCCTCTAGTCACTCAGTGTTTATTGGGTTCATTCACTCTATTTTTCTTTTTATTCTTACTTCCTATAACTTTGTTCTTCATCTAACCAATCAACAATTACAGAGTACAGTCATACCAAAAGTCATGAGGTCTTTAACTAAGGTTGTAATGGGGCCAAAGTAAAGGTAAGGATATATGTATAAGGCTAAGTGAGCTAATAAGTGAATCCTTAATTAGACTAAGATCTCACCTAACATACATATTTAGTAGAACAAAACTTTCTTTACCAATTTTCCCATATTATCCCACTTGTTGTTACATGCTCATGTTTCAATTTTATTTTTATCCCATGTGCATTGCTTTTATTTTGCATTGGAGAATTCTTTTGTATCCCCTTTTATTAAATGCTGAAAAAAAATCCTTTCTTTTTTTTTTTTTTTTGATGCACATGGTAATTGATCACTTTGATTTCTCATGAGCGTGCTTCCCAAATTTTCTGAGTTATTTTATTTCTTTCAACTTTTCTACCTTTTGTTTCTATCATCCATGTTCCCAATAGGTTTCCCATATTTTAATCTATTCATAATTTTCTATCTTAAGCTAACCAAGGATTCAACTTGGGATTTTATTTTGTTTTTCTGCTTAAGGTTAGTAGTGTGGCTAAATAGAATAAAAGGGATTTTAAAGGCTCAAGGGGGCTAACAAGGGTGATGTGAAAGGTAGGTTATTTTGGGGTAAGTGAGCTAAAATCAAATGATGGCCTCAATCATTCTCTTGGTATGTATCTATATTCTATAATTGGACATATAGATTAAAGCAAAGTAAAGAACATCAGAATAAAAAGAAGCGAAACACACAAGAATGAAATTATGGTTTGAATGCAACCATACAATTAAGCTCAATACTCACAAGCTGTGTGTTCTCTAACTCAAGCATCATATATCATTCATATATGTTATGCAGGTTTAGTTGAAAATTCCCATTATTCTCATAAAAAAATTATTTAGGGTAGCCTTTAAAGTTTTAATGTTCCTCCTTGATGAAATTTTGTCAACTTAACTATATGATGTAATGCTATATATACAAGGTTTATGGATTTAAATCTGTTATGTTCAATTTCCTAGTTTACTTCCTTTTTATATTTTTCAATTTAAACTATGCTATCTTATGCTAAAAAGGGTAAACTATACTTAATTAATCCACTAATAAGTCAGAATTGCAAACTAAACTAAATAACTAAAAATATGAACTAAAAATGCAAAATGCAAAAATAGAGTAAAAATACATAAAAGCAGCAATGTATAAGTACTCAGAAAAAAAAAAGAAAAATACAGAAAAATATCCAAAATAAAAGAAAGAGATGTAGTGGTTCACCAAAATAAAACGCCAGAGATGGCGACCTCCCCACACTTAAAATGAAGCATCGTCCCTGATGCTCAGTCAAGCCGGGTGTGAAGGGGTGTCATCACTGGTAGGGATGGTAGCTGGAGGCTCTGTGGTGGTGGTGGGCTGAGAGTCTGGCTGCTGTAGAGGCGGTGCTGACTGAATCGAGATCTCCGGATCTGCAGCCTCGATCTGATGTGGAACCTTCTGATGTGGTGTAGCCTGCTCTGTGTCTGCCTGCTGATGGGTCTCCTCCTGGAAGTGAGTCTCCTCCTCATGCTCATCCTCCTCCTCCTCAAATGGCTCTGATGGTGTGTCGGGCTCGGAGGGGATGTCACCACCCTGTCTGATCATCAGCTTCAGATGCGAATAGCGTCGCTGGCTGCGACGCTCCAATCTCTCATACCGGCGCCAGTTACAGCACTCCATCTGGTCAAGCTGTCGAAATAGGCGGTGCACGAGGCGGTATACGGGTTCAGAGGCCGGTGGAGGTGCAGTGGTGGCAGCAGGGGCAGTAGGGGCAGCCGTGGATGAAGAGGGTCCAGCAGATGGTGGGGCTGTCTCATCAGTAGCAGTGAAGGGTGGTGGTCTGTAGCCCAAAGCTAGGAAGTTCCTGCTATGAGGAATGATCTTCCTGCAGTCCGCTACTGGTGGTCTCTCATCGGCATCCTCCCATGGCACGTCAGCTCGATGGCCTAGCTGTGTAACCAGATACGGGAAAGGGAGGGTGCCTCGGACGTGGACCCTGGCCATATAATGCCGGATAAAGCGTGGTAGATAAAGGTCCTTACCCTCCAGCACACACCATAGGAGGGTGATCATAGCAGCTGGGATCTCCGTCTCATGAGTACTTGGCATGACATAATTGCTCAAGATCTGGTGCCATAACCGAGCCTCATCATTTAAGTACGCCCTCTTGATCCCTCTAGGCATGGTGGTGTCCTGACCCATCTCCCAAGGAACAGTCGGGTCGAGAGCTATCCGTGCCTTTACAGCATCCCAATCAAACTGCATCAGGCGCATGTCCTCCTCAGCCTTTGAATAACCATCAGGCTGATCGGACTTGGCTGGGAGCTGGAGAATGTCCTCTATGGCCTCCTCAGTGACCAGAATCTGCTTTCCTCTCAAGTTTACTGCATCTAGGGTGGTGATGTAGTAGTTGCAGTAGAATTCCCGGACCCAAGATGCATTGACCTCTGTCAGTGTTCTCTCCAAAAAGAACCAGCCTCTTTGCTGGATTTGCTCAGTGGTGTACTGCTGGAGTGCTTCTGGAATCTTCAGAGTTCTCTCCATGTATAGATTCCTGGAGTTTGCAAATAACGGATACTTCAGCTCACAGTATCAGTTTGCAAATTTTATTGAATCATTTGCAAGGAGTAGCTGGTCAGCTTTTTCCTGCTGTGTAAAGTTCTTCTCCCGCCATGAGGAATCATGCATGAGGGAAATGATGGACTGGGAGGAATCTCCTCTCTTGCGCTTGCCAGTAGCCTTACCTTTTCCCTTTCTTTGTGAGGCGGACATCCTGAAAAATGGGAAACCAGGATATGGATAAAAATAGGGAAGCAAATAGGCAATTAAATAAAGAAAACTCAAAGCGGCAAAGGAGAATTAGAATGAGGTAAATGAGTCAAGTAAATGTGCATTAAGGATTGTATAGTAGTTTAAAATTTGGAAAGGAAGGATTTACAATCCAAAATGTATCAGAATTCAAGTTAAATAGAAAAATTGTCATTATGCCATGGTTAGAAAGTTAGAGGAAAGTGAAAAAAATCAGAAAAGAGATTTTGAAAAGGTTAGTAATGTTAGAATTTGAAAAAGAAGTTATTAAATTAAAATTAGTGAGTCAGTAAAATGTGGGTTAAGGTAAGTGGCATAAAGAAAATATTCCATATAACAAGGATTCACAATTATGATTAGAATTAACTCACAACCTAACAAAGAAAACAGGGTGATGTTGATTCTAATAGATATAAAGAAAGCAAGAACTGGAATCAGAATATCACAAATGCAGCTTATAAACCAGGAAATCAAAGAGGATAAGAAAGTCTGCCATAGCAGTCATGAAGTGGTTTGGGTAAAGCAGAGGACAACAGAGTTCAGATTGTCAAACCAAAACATGAATGAAAACAATTTACAAAAAATTTGGGCAGCATTCTGGCTAAAATTGGATTATCCCGGAAAATAAACAGCAAACAAGGCAGTTCATATGAATTAAAAAACTTTCTGCAGTTATCTATAATTAATAGAAACATGAAAATTTAGAGTAACAAGCAGCAAATGCAGGAAATCACAGCATATGAACAAGGTCACAGGAACAGCAGAATTGCAGTTTTGATAAAACAGAAGCATGAACAGTGCAAGTAAACAGACCTAGATCCACTAACCACAGCCTAAGCTACCTAACAACCTAAAAATCCACTACAGCATGCATATCTATCTATCCTAATTATAAACAGAAAAAAATTGTAAAATAACTGCGAAGGACAGAAAAGCGGCGTTCATCGGAACCTGGTAGGCGTGAGGAGTAGAACGGGGTAAGAAAGCGGCTGGGTGGTGGCTGCGGCGGCGTCCGGCACGGTGGAGGGGCACGGCGGCGCGGTGGCGGCTGAGGGGGCAGTGGAGAAGGGGGTAATGGGGATAGGGTTTAGGGTAATTGATAGAGGAAGGGAGGGTGGTTGCGTGTGGGTGGCGGAGGGGGCGCGGCTGGGATGGCCGGCGGTGGTGGGTGGTGGTTCGCGGAGGGGGGCACTGGCAGAGAAGGGGGAAAGAGAGGGAGGAAGAAGAAGAAAGAAGGGGAGGGAGGAAGGGGTGATAGGTGGCGGCGGCGTCTGAACGGCGGCGGCGACTGGGTGGTGGTCGAGGCGGCGCAATGGTGGCTGGGTGGTGGTTGAGAGAAGAGGAGGAAGAGAGGGAGAAGAGGGTTGGGGGGCTGCGCGACTGATAGGGTTCGCGTGGCTGAGGGGGTTATATTTTCAAATCCACGCGATCGCGTGGGGGACGCGGTCGCGTGGTGGGGGTGATAATGGGGGTGACGCGATCGCGTGGGTTGCGCGATCGCATGAGAGGGGTGGAAGAGGGGATGACGCGATCGCGTGGGCCGCGTGATCGCGTCGCTGGATATTGTGCTAAACGCACGACTCCAGTACCGTTTCAGCGCAACTCTCTGTCTCGTCCTAGGGTGTTGTGCAATCCATGCGACGCGATCGCGTCGCTCACGCGGTCGCGTGGGATTGGTTTTGTGCAAGTGACGCGATCGCATGGGGCATGCGATCGCGTGGACCAATTTATGCAAAACGCACAAGGGCCGCACGATTCCAGCCTAACTTTCTGGACGTTGGATTTTTTACACCGATCTCCAAGGCACGCGGCCGCGTGGATGATGCGGTCGCGTGGATAGTGTATTCGCAGTATGACGCGATCGCATGGGGCATGCGATCGCGTCGTGCATCCCCTTTTTTTTATTATTATGAATGCAGGATGCAGTATGCAGAATGCAATGATTAATATGAATGCTATGCATGATTCCAGGTTCAATAAAATGAAATAAAATTCGAAAACAAACAAAACTAAATAAAATTAAAATTGCAAAAGGAACGATCATATCATGGTGGGTTGTCTCCCACCTAGCACTTTTAGTTAAAGTCCTTAAGTTGGACATTGGAGGAGCTTCCTGCTATGGCGGCTTATGTTTAAATTCATCCAAAAATCTCCACCAGTGCTTGGAATGCCAATAGCCTCTGGGGTCCCATACTAGGCATGTAAAGCTTCTGAGCAGCTTCAGACAAATTTTCAGGCCCCCGGGGTGACGAATGTCAGAATAAACTCCAGGATCCCAAGCCTTGCTTTTAAATCCGCCTCCGTCTTGATCTACATGTTTCCATCCGGACGGTTTAAAGAGTAGAATCTCACCATGGTGACCAAACGTTCTCCGTGATCCATGCAATGGAGCATGATACCAATCCATGTACTTCGAGGTGAAGCGTGGAACCTTATTGAACCTTGTGCACCAACTCTGAGTACGAGCCATTTTCCTCTTACTCTTAAAGCCGCAAAGAGCTCTAAGCTGGCCATCTGTTTCAAGTAAACCATATTCAAGTGAATAAGTAAAGTTATAGGTTAAGGATTGTACCCACTTAAAGCTTGTATTAGGTGGTAATGGCCTTGGGATAGGTGTTTCTGGTGGTTCTGTAAGTTCTACTCCCTTGTGCTCTTCTGTGAATTCCTCCACTTCCTTGCAAGGTTCTACAATTGTATCTGTGTCCTGGTCAAAGTCTTCTATGTCTTCCTCATCACTTGAGTCATAGATTGGAGGTTGAGAGAAATCTACCTCCGCATCATCTTCGTATTCACTTGGGGAAGATTCTTCGATCTCAGAGAATTCACTTGCGGATGCGAGTTCATTACTAAGAGAATTTGACTTGTGACTATCATCATCAAGGGAATTTGTGTCCTGGGTCATTCCGTCTGATTCTTCATAAACAACTTGCTTTGGAGATTGTACAATATCCTCCTTAGCATCAACTGTAGCGTCCTTGACGGAGTTCTCCTCAGTTCTGGATTCCCATGGAGGTTCAGCATCTCCTAGATCTTCAACCAACTCTTCTTCCTGAACAATGACAGCTTCTTCTACCTGTTCTAGTACGAATTCATTCTCTGTCTTGTTCACTGGAGTTTCTGGTATCTCCTTCATGCTACGCTCTTCATTAGATTTTTCACATGGGGCTGTGGCTGATCCTTGTGTATTTGAGCGCCTAGAAACCCATTGAATTACTACTTGCTCCAGTTGTCGAATGGTTGTTTGAAATTTATTTACTGTTTCCTTTAGGCGAACCTCTGCTTCTCGGGTTGCCGGACTTGGACATGATACAAAGGAAAGTGGTGGTGACTGGGAGTGATTGGATTGGTACTGGGGTAAGGAAGGATCATATAGTGGCGAATGGTAAAGAGAAGCTTGTGAGTGAAAGGATGGTCTATAGGCACGGGGTGGGGCTTGTTGGTAGTTACAAGGTTGTCCACCATATCTTTCAGCTGGGTATGCACGGTAGAATGGTCTTTGTCCAGGATATCTTGGAGGGTGTTGTTGCCTAAAGGGTTGATTAGATCCTCTTGGCTCCATCCATCCTCGATTGGTCTGACCTTGATGCACATTCCTGCTATAACTTCTATTTCTTTCAACAAAGTTAGAACCAAACTCAAAAGGAGAGAGGTGATAATTCATGGTTCATGGTAGCAAATAAAGATGAAAAGGAAAAACAAAAATAAATAAACAAGCAAAAGAAAAATATTTATAATAACCAATAATAAGGCACACGTTAGCAGTTCCCCGGCAACGGCGCCATAAATTGATGTGGCGCAGAAGTTGGTGAATTAAAAATTATTAAAATAGTTACGTTGCAAGTATAGTTCTTAACTCACCGAAAATCTACCTATCAATTTAGAAATATGTCACAGAGAGTTTAAATTAAAAATTACTGGGAGTTTAAGTCCCAGGTCGTCTCCCAACGAGTTGCAGAAAAGTGTGCTATTTTATTAATCAGATGTTCCAAGAAGTTGAGTTAAGTAGGTGGAAAATTAAATTGAGAAAATTCAAATAATATGAATAGAAGCCTTGATTGGGAGTTGATTAGTTTGAATCTCTATCATTGATGGGATGATTTCAAGATTAATTTATAATTAATGGTTGTTCTGTTTAGTTATCCTTTACTAGATAAGGGAAAGTCAAATAAGTTGGAATGCTAGATCTGTTCACGAGTCGCAACCCACTTAGTTTAAAGGGATTGGTGTTAGTGATTAGATAACAATCCAACAGTTAACCCAATTACAATTTTTCTTTCAATCCTTCCAACTCAAGAGTTCCTTTCAATCAACTCCCTATCAAGTGGGGGAACTACTCACTCATTGTAAATAATAAATCCATAACACATGAAAGGGAATTAAAAGAAGACATGATTATTGGAATGGAAAAATAAATTAAAATGGAAGAAATAATCCTTGTATCAAATAATCATGAAAGTATTCAAATGACAAAATTGAACAAAGCAAAGAACATGGAAGAATAAAACCAAGTTAAGAGAACGAACTAGAATGACGAGGTCTTGATGAGGAAAAATAACTCTTCTCAATGTTCCAATGCTAAGATCAATTCCCAAAATTAAAATTCTAAAACCTAGAGAGAAAAACCTAGAGAAGGGAAAACTAGATCTAAAACTGTAAACTGTGTAGAATGAATGTTCTTCTTCGTTTCTGCATATTCTCTGGCTCTAGTCTGCTGTTCCAGGCCGAAAACTGGGTCGAAATAAGGTCCAAAATCGCCCCCAGCGAAGTCTGCAGATTATGCAGATCGCACATGTCACGCGATCGCGTCATCCATGCGGACGCGTCATTCGCGCTTTTCCTTGCCACGCGTTCGCGTCGTCCACGCTACCGCGTCGCCTGAGCTTTTCCAATCCGCGCGGCCGCGTAAGCCATGCGGCCGCGTCACTGCGATTTGCTCTCCTTCGCGCGGTCGCGTGAGCCATGCGACCGCGTCACTTCTCGCTGGTTATCTCCTTAAATTCTTGTGTTCCTTCCATTTTTGCTAGCTTCCTTTCCAATCTCCAACTCATTCATGCCCTATAAAGTCTGAAACATTCAACACACAGATCACGGCATCGAATGGAATAAAGGAGAATTAAAAATATATAATTAAAGTCTCTAGGAAGGAATTATAATTTCATGCTAATTTAATGAATAAGTGGGTAATGATCATGATAAAACCACACAATTAAACACAATATAAACCATAAATAGTGGTTTATCAATAATTCATGGAGAAGAATTTTATGGTATGCAAAGAGTTGCAAAGAGATTTTCTCAATTTATCTTATTCATATCATATGACCTTCAATATAAATTGTAAATATTCGATAACTAGTTGCTTTGAGCGAGAAATTCATCAATAAGTTGTTGTGGGTCGAAAAAATTTCCAAAACAATTAATCATTATATCCTCGGATCATATAATTGATTCCGTCAATGGATATATATTTCTGAACTTTTCAATTTACATACAATCAAATGTTATATGCATGTCATGAAAAATATTTCTCAAGCAGAAAAATATCTTCCACACAAATATCTTGATTGAATGACTCTTACCACTCAATTATTTTTTGAATAAGTGCCGACATAATAACTCGACTAAGCTTGGGGGTTCACCATATCATTATTCACTTATCTTTTAACCGAGTTATAACTCATTTTATTTTCTAAGCTTATCTTGGATCATATGATCGGCAGACAAAGCTTGGGAACTGTGATCCGTAACCTTATACCTCGGTCTTTATTGTCCATTATGAGTCATAAATCAACTTTATTTGCCTTCATTCTAAGTTTGTAACGGACGATCTTAATAACCATTATTCTGACTTAATGACTAACGGTCATAACATCAACTCTATTCATCAACCCTATACCTATAAAGGCATCAATCTCTATATCTCAAAAGACACCGCATGATAAGTTATATTTCATGTCTAATATTCTATATTCATAAAGTTATTAGATACTTTTTAAATACTTACTGACTTAAGTGTCGGAGTGCCTAGGTACCCACCATTTGTATTCTTCTTGTCGAAATATATGTCCTTTGAAGACAAAAAGATAAGTTCAATTTCCTCTAAAACAAGATATACCTCGAAAGTTCATCCACATAAAAATATTATTATATTTTAAAATGCCATATTTATGTCATTTAAATCAAATACTTATTTTCAATATATAAGCTGCATATCAGTACACTATTATAATAATCATACTCATGTTACATTTAACATTAGTAATAATATTAAAACAAGAATAAATATTTAAATTACGTCTCAACAAATTTTAAATTAGATACTTTAATTTTTAATAAACTTTTATTTATAAAAAAATATTAAAAATTATTTTTAGTAAACAGATTAATCTTTCAATCAAATTTTTAAAATATATATTAAATAAATAAATTTTTAACAAATTTTATTATAAAATAACTTGATAAAAAAAATTACTATAACACAAATTAGTCCCATTTTAAAATAATGAAGAGACTAATTTATTTCACTAAGATAATTCTCAAAACCTTATAAAAATTAAGAGTTTATTAAGAACCAAAATGTGAGATCTAATTTAAAAATTTCTTAAAAATTAATTTAAATATTTCTTTTTAAAGCAAAATTTGCAATCTGACTCATTGAGCTCGTCTTTGCATTAGTAAAAACAAAATTAAAAGAAATACACTTATTATTAAAACAAAAAAATTAAAATTTTATATAATTATATAATATAATTAAATTAAAAAATATTAAAAAATATTAAAAAATTAATAAAATTTATTATTTTTAATCAATAATTAATTAGTAATATTTAAAAGTATAATTTAAAAATATATTATTAAAGTAAATAAATTAAACTAATGATAAAATATAATAATAATAAAAAAGTATAAATTCTATTTGTCTCTGAGTTTGTCTCTGCAAATTAATCAATTTAACCAAAAATCTCACCGGTAATCGTAAGTAGGGGTGGCAAGCGGGGAAGTCTGCCTCATCCCGCCCCGCTCCGCCAAAAGTCTGTCCTTTGGCGGGCTGGTCCGCCCCGTCCCGCCTATTGAGGCGGTCTTAAAATCCCACTCGACCCTGTCTAACGGCGGGCTGGAGGACTAAACCCGCCAAATCTCATTTTTTTTACTATTAACTATTAAATAATATATATAATTTCACAACTATTTAAATAAATTTATAATTTCTAAAGGCATAAAAAAATTATAATTTCTATATTCACAAACTTTAAAAGTCTTTGTAATTATAAATATCTAATAAACATCATTATAAACCAAGTTTTTCATCCAAAACATAATTACAAATATTGTCTCCAACGCAAAATAAACATAATCTAAAACATAATTATAAATATTATCTCCAAAACAAAATAAATATAATCCAAAACACTCAATTTTTATGTTCATTCTCTTATAAGTTAGGTTGAAAAAAGTTAGATTTTGGCAAAAAAATTACAAAAATATCCCCTTATCAAAAAAACACTACGTTCGACGGAGAAGTCCGCCCCACCCCACTAAAACTCACAATTTAAAATAAATTTTTACTATTTGACGGTCCCAATTTTCTAACCTAATTCGCTTTATTTTTGCAGGATACACAGACCAGTCCGATAGATTTAGACCAGCTCGTCACCCGTAACGTTAAGTCCGTAACCCAATAACCCAATAATTCAATACTACCTCGACTACGTACGAAATTTTTCTTTCCCCATGTATCCCTACAGCAATAATAAATTATTAAACCCTTGTTCAACCCAACGTGGTTCCTAGTAATTCAAGCGTGCCTCTTGGACTTGAGATCTGGTTTTATTACTTTTCTTTCGTCAGATTTGGTGCTGCGTTTGGTGTCGTCTCCGATCAGGCTTCTCTTTTCTGGGTGTCACTCATATTCTTTTGCAAGGCCTCGTGCTCGCTGTCGTCGTCGTCTTCGGTGAGGTTCTTCGCTGGTCCTGTTTGTTTGTTTATTTGTTCGTCTTCTCCCGTTTGAGTCTGAAGCTGTTCTTGATGTTCGGTGGTGTTCTATCAGATCTGTTATTCTTTATCCCTTACCTTGCATTTGATGTCTGCTTTTAGACCTATTTTTGAGTTTTTCTAGAGATGGATGTTTCAAATGACTGTGATAATGGTTCAGATTTCATTCTCTTTCTTATTTAATCTAATCAATTCTAGAATATTTTGATAGATGATTATGAGAAACTGGTTTTGGTTCAATTGAATGAATACATATTTCATCTCTGGTTGGAGATGCAATGAACCTATTTTGCAGACACCTTTCTTTATCGCTTATCTTTTAACCAAAAAGTCCAATAGCATTAGTAGTGAATATTTTAAAGTCCTTTGCACAAAGCCAAGCTAATTATTTCAGTTGTGGAAACTTAACTCTTATTAACGGGGCACCTTGGGTGACAGATCCAGAAGATGCACCGTAAACTTGACAATGGCATCTTAGCTGCTCAACTCCATTCGAGAAAGAAGGTATGTTGAAACTTGGAAGCTCCACAAATAAAATTAGCGTTGTGTTTTTGTTAAAGCATAACAGATAGTAGCACTACATGTTTGATAATATAATAGTATGATGAATATTTGATGAAGGCAATATCTGGTTCCACTTTTATGCTTCGATCTTTGTAAATAGGCAGAACAATTAGACCATTAATTAACCCCGAACACCTCTGACACTTTGACGCGTGCACAGATCTGGAGCAGGGGTTTAGCGTTGGGAGTGTTGGTGTTTGCTCTCGTCTTCGTATCTGTCTCTGCAGATGATGTTGTTGTGCTCACCGAAGATAACTTTGAGAAGGAGGTTGGTCAGGACAGAGGAGCACTCGTTGAGTTCTACGCTCCTTGGTAATAAAATAAAATAATCACCAATCCATTTTTGGTTCCTTTGTTGATTCAATTTTTACCTTATCTAGGGTTTAGTTCAGTATACAGTTCGAATAGAATGTGTTATTGTCCTTTATCTCTTTGATTTTGTAGATTAATAGATGTTTAACTTTATATTCTTTGATTTGATTCCTTTAATATAAGTTATTAGATGATAAGATCTCTGTATAATTGACACTAGAGAGAGTGAGGGTACCAACGAGACTTTTTTTGTGCCAACCGAAGGTTCTGAGTTCGTTATATATATATAGAAAGTTGCCAGGTTTTCACTCTGTCGGGTGATTCATCGTGTCAATTTTTTTTTTTTTGCGATCCAGCAAAGATAAGATGCACATTTTTTTTCTAATTCTCAATCTGTGTTTCTCATACCATTTTTTGTTACCATAGGTGTGGGCACTGTAAAAAGCTTGCCCCTGAATATGAAAAGCTCGGTTCCAGCTTCAAGAAAGCCAAATCTGTTTTAATTGGCAAGGTAAGCAAGCACAAGTGGTGTTTATCACTTTCTCAGTTTCTCTATATTCAACACCTTTCAAATATGATTCATTTTGCAATGTGTGTTGAGCTTCCAGTGTTCTTATGTATTTATGGTTCAATGCCAAGTTTTAGTTAACTAGGATGGTAGAAAGATTTTCTTGTTTTTGGGATAATCTATCATTTTGATTTTTTAGTTTTTATTCTTAAATTAGCATTTAGCACATATTCTCTTATATAATGAAATACTTTCCTTCCCTTCACTTTCTCGTACATCTTCAAAATGATATCCCTTCCTTTTTCTTCTCTGGTATTAAACAAATATGGTTGTTATAATGAAGTAATCATAAACTGAGGAAGTGAAAGAGAGGGGACAGACTGTGAAAAGTAATAAGACTTGGTTCACATTCCATATAATGCTTGCCCTTGTATGCTTTATGGTTTCTTGTTGACCTTTGTCATTGATAAATTGAAAAGGCTTACTTTTTAACGTGTTGCAGGTGGACTGTGATGAACACAAGAGTGTTTGCAGCAAATATGGTGTCTCTGGGTACCCAACAATTCAGTGGTTCCCAAAGGGATCTTTGGAACCCAAAAAGTGAGGAGACATTGCCCATTCAAAACATATATTGATACTATATTTTATCTCATTTCATGGTTACCTGTTTTGTCAAAGCTGTCATTCCTTCATGCTTAATACCTGAATTTTAAATATATCTGTAGGTACGAGGGGCCACGCACTGCAGAATCACTTGCTGAGTTTGTCAATACAGAAGGAGGTACTGTTTGAAATACACAGTTGGATCTAACCAACTGTGGAGAGAATTTTCCTCTCCTGAACTAACAAACTGAACAGAATTTTCTCACTAACTAGAACTAACTAATCCCTAGTATTTATTGGCAGCAGTTAAGCCTAGAACTACTGCTGCTAACCTGCTATACTAGCTTAATAGAGCTAACCAGCAGCCAACCAGCAACAATTATGAATTAAGTAGTGAAAATTCAGCTTATCTACTCCTTACCTCTCCTCCTATAAACCAATCCAAACCTGTTCCTATCAGTAGCTTCCTGAATAGGTCATATGTGATATGTGGAATCAAATATCTTACACCATTGGTCATGTCACATAGTAAAACATAGTCTGCACTCTGCACACCTCATCTAGTTATTTTAGCTTTACTAGTGATGAGGTGGAGCGTCAGCCCAATTTTTAGTTATCTTTAACTTATACCTTATTCTCTTTTAATGTTATTTTTTTCATCCTTGCACGTATAGTGGTACTTTCTGACAAGGGATTTTGTTTACAGGAACCAATGTGAAGATTGCTGCAACTCCCTCCAATGTTGTCGTGCTCACAGCTGAGAATTTTAACGACATTGTTCTGGATGAAACTAAGGATGTATTGGTTGAGTTTTATGCACCATGGTACTTGGCTGTAATTTTATATTGTTATTGTGCTAACTTTTTATCTTAGTTACTTTTTCTTTTGTTGTTGTTTTTCTTAAGTGTTTGTAGGCTTAGTTTATGTTATATATATATATATATATATATATATATATATATATATATATATATATATATATATATATATATATTCTCAATAAGTTCAAAAACTCTTATCACTAAATCTTATTGACTTTTGTAATTCTGTTAGGTGTGGACACTGTAAAAACCTTGCTCCTGTAAGTAAATATCTTATTTTACCTTGTTATCAATTTAATGTTGGGTTAAATAATATGAAGTTTCACTATTTTTATTCCACCTGTAGACTTATGAGAAAGTTGCCACAGCGTTTAAACTTGAGGAAGATGTAGTGATTGCGAATCTCGATGCTGATAAATACAGGGATCTTGCTGAAAAGTACGTTTTAACCACCCGATCTATTTTGTTAAGAAAACTAGTGTTCGATAGGCATAAATCTTTCTGAATATTCCAACCGAAGAAGGGAGTTATTTTAAGATGAAGGCACATGTTGAAAGGCTTCATTGTTTGTCTTTGTTTTTTTTTCAAGTCATGGTGCAGTTTTACCTCTAGTATGATGTCATGGGTTATATTTCTCAGCTCATGTGCTCACTTCAGTATATTATAAATGAAGTGAAACAGATGATTAAAGTCTGATAAAACATGAGCAACAAAGGTGGTGAAGATCATAGGCCCGGAAGATCACAATATGATAAATAATTTGGATCTGCTGGAATCTTTGTGCAGGTATGATGTGAGTGGGTTTCCTACATTGAAGTTCTTTCCAAAGACCAACAAAGCTGGACAAGATTATGAAGGTGGGAGGGACTTGGATGACTTTGTGACATTTATCAATGAGAAATGTGGTACAAGTCGTGATGGGAAAGGGCAGCTTACATCAAAAGTGAGTAATATGCTATTTAAGAGGGGACAAACAAGAACTTTTTTTCTCCTTGTGGTGGTGGTTTCGGAGTTTATGTTCTGCATTTTGTTCATATATTTGATACTTTTTTGTAGGCTGGTATTGTTGAAAGCTTGGATGCCTTGGTAAAGGAGTTTGTTGCTGCCGGTGATGAAGATAAAAAGGCTGTATTTTCCCGCATTGAAGAGGAAGTTGATAAGCTCCAGGGTTCTGCTTCAAGGTAACATCACCATTATGTAGTTGCCGTAATTGAATTGCTTCTATGTTGGCGTCGCTGTGCTTTTTCTTGTTAACGGCCAAAAGTTTAAGAGGAAGCAGTTAGGGCAGAGATGCCTAATTCTAATGGTTTTCTTGTTCAGATAGTTGTTAACCTGGATGCAATAATATAACTCTGTTTCACTAGGTACGGAAAGATGTACGTGAAGGCTGCAAAGAAATTTACTGAGAAAGGTTCTGATTATGCCAAGAATGAAATCCAGCGCCTAGAGCGCATTCTTGAGAAGGTAATATTCTCAGTTAAAATAACCAAGGTTTAACTTATTTTTATTGCTTTATTTTGAACTATTTTGTAGAAAAAAAGGGGACATTGAAGGAAAAAGTTTATATCTGTCAAGAAATCATTTCATAAATTATAAGCAGTTTTTATAAGAACTTGTTTTTGTCAAGGAATATTGAGGAAGAAGTCACATCATAAAAATACCTTTTAACCTTAAAATGAAGGCTTCTTATTCACAAGGTTGTCGGGGATGTGTCGAGAAAACATCTGTCCTATAGTTATCCGTTTGGGTCATTATTTTGATTTGGGCCTGCATCTGTCTTGTTCCCCCTTCTTCTATTGGTTCTCTTCTCTCGGATGATCCCACTGCCATAGTTGTTTTTTTCCCTTTATCAACCCAAAAAAAAAAAAAAAACTAAATCAAGAAAAATAAAATTAGACATAATTCTGAAGCAAATTTACATTTTTTGTACTCAATGGTCCATGTTTGATTGATGCAGGCTGTTAGCCCGTCAAAGGCTGATGAGTTGACACTTAAGAAGAATATCTTGTCAGCATTTGCATAAACTTAGAGGAACATTTGTTAGCCATCTATCCTCCAAGATAGCATTCCGACCCCAGCATTTTGAGATGCCAAAACAGCAGGAAGATTTCAGCATGGAGACTTCTTGTGACTCTTTGGCCTTGTATAATGAATGCATAGATATTTTGGGGGAAGATATGTTGTCTCTCTCGTCCCCATCTCTATAGTTTGACCCGAGGGATTTTTGAAACATGATGACATTTACCATTATGTTTGATGACACTCACTTTTACGTGATAATTGCTATGGGGGAATGGCAACCATAACTGAGTACCTAGAAATGGATTAATTTGATGACATTTCTACCGTTTAGATTTAGGTTTAGTGATAATCGTCAAAAAAAAAAAAAGTGATGATATAATCCATTTAGATTATCGACTAAATTCCTATTTTGATTTTTGAGATTTACGCGATTATTTATTTTGATTTCCGAAATTCAAAATTACACATAGTAGTATATTTTGATTCCCGAAATTCAAAATTACACATAGTAGTATTTCAGATATAGTTTCGGGCACCATTTTAGTCCCTAGGTTCCATTTTAGTCCCTAGGTTCTTTTCGACGCTGAGTTGGTTAATGAAATGCTTAGGGGGCAAAATATTGACATGCTAGGAGCTGTAACAGCTAGGTGACATAACAAGATTTGATTTAGGATCCAATTTGGTCTCTGAAATCTTAATTTATGCACATTATTAATGTTGTTCTCGGGCAAAATATTGACATGCTAGGAGCTGTAACAGCTAGGTGACATAACAAGATTTGATTTAGGATCCAATTTGGTCTCTGAAATCTTAATTTATGCACATTATTAATGTTGTTCTCTTCCTTTTTTGCTGCTTCTTCGTCACTTTTCTCTTTTTATTATTATCATTACTATTACCACCACCGTTGTCATCCTTTCACCACCATTACCTATCATCACCATCACTCTCACCATCCCTTGCACTTCATATCCCTATCTATTGCCAGCACACTTCATAGGTTCACCCCACCTCATGAACCGTCCACCCATTACATAGCCACACTTTCTCACATGCAATCTATTTCCACTGCCTATAATACTAAGAAGAACAACATCAATCACTTATAAACCTATTTTAAAATCAGATTCAACAATAGAAAAAAGGGTTATTTTGGAAAGATGGGGTTTTTTAACGAAGAAGCTTTCGGTAACCTTTGCTCTTGTAAGGATGAGAATTTAAATAAGAGAAAGACAAAACATAGGAAAAAGAAGAGAAGAGAGAATGGAAGGAGGAGGAGTTGGCAGTGGCAAAAAGAGTAGCTGCCGTCGCCAAGAGGTTGAGAGAGATGACCGGTTGCAATCTGACCTAATTACTACTCTAAAGAGAGCGAATTGAGCTTCTAGCTACGGTGCTCCCACATTAAATCATGGTTTCTCTACTAATGGCTATGAACGACAAAGAAGAACAAGGAGAAGAGGAAATTGAAAAAGAAGGAAGAAGGAAGATAAAGAAGAAAGGAACTCAGAACAATAATGGGAATAAATTAGAGTTTCAGATACCACATTGGGTTTAAATACAAATCTTGCTACGTCAACCAGAAAGAAGTTAGGGACCAAAATGATGCCAAAAGGTGTATCTAAGACACCATTATAGATAGTTTTGAATTTTGAAGATCAAAATAGATAATTGCGTGAATCTCAGAGACTAAAATGGAGATTTAGTCTAGTTCATCTCAACAAAAATTCTGAAATTTCAAAATATGATGAATGATTCGGTAGTCTATGCATGTTTTTTTATCTAGGATTTCATGGTATATGAATTATGTCCCAATATAATTGGTTATTTTGAACAAAAAGGTTTTGCTGAATCTCAATTTCTACGGATTTTTTATTTATATAAATTAAATAATTCTATTAATTATCGATTTACATCAATTATAACGTTTTTACCAAAATGCATTGTATCTCATATTTTATATGGAAAAATTTTTAAACATGTATTATGGGTGCACACGTAATACGTAAAAATGAATGTACTTCACGTATTTTGTTTATAGTGTAAATGAAATACGAGTACATATAATTATAAAAAAATTAATTTTTATAGGTATAAAAATATTATTTTTAAAATAATAAAATAATATTAAAAATATAATTTTGACGGATTTAAAAAATAAAATTCGATATATGTTTATTACTGTTTAGATCTACCTTAATTAATTTATATCTCATCTATATTTTAAAATTTAAACTAATAATTTTTTCATGTTGTTACTCTACAAATAGAAAAAATATATATTCATTACAATTTTTAAAAATAATTTTTAGTGGTAACTTCTTTTTAAATATTTTTCATTACAATTTCTAAAAATAAAAAAATATATATTCTAAATTAATAGAGTAAATAATATTTTTTTATGAAAAAAATATAATCACTAGATAAGAAATAAAAAAAAAGATTAAAAATATAAAATTAAGACCACGATTAAGAGAATAAAAAAATAAAGACTAAAATTTGAGAATGAAAAAAGATTAAATTTAATTAAGTTAATTAATAGCTAAAATAATAAAAAAATAAAGTGAATTTGGAATTTTAAATAATTAGATTTAGATTATTTATAATAAAATTATTTAAAATTAAAAATAATATATATATATATATATATATATATATATATATATATATATATATATATATATATAAAATTGAAATGAGAGTGGGGAAGTGCCCCCATTTCACTATATAAATCCGTGTCTGTCCATCATATTCCATTGCCATCCCTATCTGAAACCCTCCCTCTATTCTGTAGCACTACTTTCACATGTAATCACCTTTTTCATTTTGAAAATCCTTACTAATGGACTAATTGGTCTCATAAGTCAAAATAGTCAATCCATTGGCTCCATCAAACTTTCTCAATACTCTTCCTTGTTCAAATGGGTTATTGTTCACTTATGGTTAGAACGTAACCAAACATTACTCTATACTAATTGTTTGAATTTCAATTAGCATGCATCCATCTCAAATATCCAACAACATTAAATCACTATTAACTATAGTTATTAAAACCAAACTGTTAATTCATCCCTCATATGATCGAGTCATCGGATTACAGATTTAACCGATGAATCACTGATTCACTCGATTAACTGGTCATAACTAAAAAACAAAATAAAATAAAATTATATAAAAAAATTAAAATAATATTTTAAAATTTAAAATATAAGTTTTTATAAACATTAATAATTTAATATCAATTTTAAACATAACTAATTATCTAAAAATAATAATAAATTAGTTTCTATTACAAAATAATTTTTCAATTTAAATCGACAAAGGCAAGTAAAAGATAATACAATCGGTAAATCAAGTGCAAGGGATGATCTCAAAGTCGATATCAATATCTTCATAGGATAAATTTGGAGCTTGATTAACATTTTTCTCATTTTGATTTGCATCCATATCTTCCATAGCATTGTCTCTCGATCCATCATTATCTTAATCAATTTCCTTGTTCAACAACTCTAAAAAACCAAATACAACAGTAACAACTACCAGATTCAACAACAATTCTAATTAAAATTTGCTGAGATTCACCAACAACAACTCTAAAAAACTAACATTCAACAAATAGAAAGAACAGCAACAACTCTAAAATTTGCTCAGGTTCACCGAAATTAACATTGAATCAGAGAAAGAACAGCAACAACAACTCTAAAAACTAAATAAAACAGCAACAACTACATTCAACAACCACCAGATTTACCAAAATCAACATTGAAGTAGAGAAAGAACAGGGTCGAAAACTGGAGCTCACTTGGTTGAGAAGACGACCTCCACCACCACTACCCGAGGGAGCAGATGCTGCTTCACTGGTTTTGACGAAGCGAACGCAGGGGCACGGTGAGAGACTGAGAGAACGATGAGGTGAGAGACCCAGAGAGAGTGACGAGGTGAGAGACCCAGAGACTGAAAGTGACAAACTGACGACTGATGAGGTGAGGAGAGAGACGAGGTGAGGCTGGCTGGGGTTACCAGGGGGGTGGTTCCACTCAAACCAGTGGGTTAGGGTTCATTCAAAGAAGGAGTTTTGGGGGGGAGGTGGGGAGGAGTTAGCTTGGCCTGAAACGACGCTGTTTCAGAAAAAATATTAATAAACACGACCCGGATCGGGTTGGATTAACCGGCCGAGTCATTGGTTTCACATAAAATCCGTCGGATCGAACTGAGTTTTTCCGAGTCTATTATTATATAAACGATTCAACGAGTAGTTCGATTCGATCAAATAATCGAATGACTGGATTTCCAATCAAATCGACCAGATCGAACCGAATTTGATAACTATGCTACTAGCCCAAAAGTCGCAATTATTAAAATAAATACCCTAACCCTTAATTATAGTTACAACTAACACGATTGTGACAATAACTCTCGCATCCAAAATAAAACCAATATTTACCCCTCACATAACACAAATTTAAACATTTTTTCTGGGTATGTCTAAAACGAGCTCAACAATTATGTGCTTATTGAATAAGCCATACTCATATAGACCATTAGATTTTATTAGATGAAAATCAAAGGCTAATATAAAAGAAGAGTATTGATGAACTCTAATAAATATAAAATATCCTAATACATAAATAAATTCTTTAAATGGCAATACTTTAATACACAATACTTTAAACGGCAACAAAATCTTTTATTCTTAAATAATTAAATATAAAATATATGAGTATTTTTTATTTATTAAAATTAATTATTATGTAAAATTTTTTTATAATATTAAAAATATTATATTAAAATAATATTTTAAACAATAACATAAAAATATAAAATTATTAAAATTTTATTTTATATTACTTGATAAATAATTCGATTATTATTTTTAAAATTTATTAACTAACTACTTTTATTAAAGATATTATTATATAATATAATTTTTTATAAAAATATTTTAAAAATATAATTTTTTTAAAATATTATATATAATACATAAAAATATTAATTTTTCATTTTTTTAATTAAAAAAAAGAATAAATAATATAATTTTAAATACATATCTAAATAAAAAATTTAATATTTTCATGTATTATCTATAATGTTTTAAATAAATTTTACTTTTACAAATATTTTGATAAAAAAATTATATTATATAATAATATATTTAACAAAATAATTAGTTAATAAATTTTAAATATAATAATTTAATTATTTTATATTTTTATGTTGTAGTTTAAAATATTATTTTAATATTATAAAATAATTATATAATAATTAATTTTAATGAATAAAAAAACTTATATTTCTTGTATGTATTTATTTTATATTTTTTAGAATAAAAAATCTCTACCTTTATATAGTAAAATATGTCATAATCTTCTTATTAATATATATATATATATATATATATATATATATATATATATATATATTAGGGGTGGTAAAACAAGTCGAATCCGTTGGGCCGACCTGCTGAATCCGCTAAAAAAGGTAGGTCGGGCTAAGATTTGAAACCTGTCAAATTAAAAAAAATCGCCAAATTATGTATATATGTTCCAATTATGTGACTTTATTTATTTTATTTTACAATTTCGTATATATGTTCAAATTATGTGACTTATTTTTTAAAATAAAGATGGTTCTATTGACAAATATTATTTTGAACAATTTTATTGGAGTTAAAAATTTAAAAAAAGATAGTAAAAAAATTATATTATAATTTGACTATTTTTTATTTGTATTTAATTTTTTAATTATTATTTTTTAGTTAATTTAAATAAATTTTATTTAAAAAAAAAAAGAAAACAAAGTCAAACGGGCTAGCATTTTATACCCACTTTAGTTGGCGAGGCGGATCGGTCCATTCCGTTTATGGTGCGGGCCTAGGTGGGACGGGGCGGGCCGGCCCACATTGCCACCCCAAATCTATATACTATCTAGTAATTTTTTCATATATTAAATAATTATAATCATATAATAACATTAAAATAAAAAAAACATATTAAATTTGTTACCGTATAACAATTTAAAATATCATTTCAATATGATTTTTTAATATTATAAAAAAATTTGCATAAAAATTTTGCGAGTTTCGTAAATTTTTTTAATTTAACATGTTTCAAATCTTAGCCCGACCCACCTTTTTAGCGGGTTCGACGGGTCGACTCGACGGACTCGATCCGTTTTGTCACCCCTAATATATATATTAAGAAGATTATCACATATTTTACTACATAAAAGTAGAAATTTTTTGTTCTAAAAAATATAAAATAAATAAATACAAAAAATATTTTTTTTATTCATTAAGGTTAATTATTATGTAAATTTTTTTATAATATTAAAATGATACTTTAAACTACAATATAAAAATATAAAATAATTAAAATTTATTTTATATTACTTGACAAATAATTAGATTATTATATTTAAAATTTATTAACTAATTACTTTGTTAAATATATTATTATATCATATAATTTTTTATCAAAATATTTGTAAAAGTAAAATTTAAAAAATTTATATATAATACATGAAAATATTAACTTTTTTATTTAGGTATGTATTTAAAATTTTATTATTTATTCTATTTTTCTAAAAAAATTGAAAAAAATAAAAAAATTAATATTTTTATATATTATATATAATATTTTAAATAAATTATATTTTTAAAATATTTTTATAAAAAATTATATTATATAATAATATCTTTAATAAAAATAATTAGTTAATAAATTTTAAATATAATAATTTAATTATTTGTCAAGTAATATGAAATAAAATTTTAATTATTTTATATTTTTATATTACAGTTTAAAATATTATTTTAATATAATTTTTTAATATTATAAAAAGTTTTGTATAATAATTAATTTTAATAAATAAAAAAACTCATATATTTTATATTTATATATTTTATATTTAATTATTTAAAAATAAAAGATTCTGTTGCCATTTAAAGTATTTATTTATGTATTAGGATATTCTATATTTATTAGTGTCCATCAATGCTCTTCTTTTATATTAATCTTTGATTTTTATCTAATAAAATCTAATGGTCTATATGAGTGTGGCTTATTCAATAAACACATAATTGTTGAGCTCATTTTAGACATACCCATTTTTTCTATACAATGTTGTAAGCAAATAAAAATCAATAAATTTAAAATGTTGTTGCTAATTTCATTGATGCAGCATAATAGGATTAATAACCAACTAAAGCTCATTATTTATATGATCAGCGCAACTCCGAAATTCGTAAAAACCAAAAACAAGTTACATAAGAATTTTGTTAGCAAATTACCAAAAAAAAAAAAAAAAAACAACAATTAAACAATTCCACTGTTGATTTACTTCATGCTCTGGATATTAACAAGAACAAAGAACGAAATCTCATTAATTATAAGCATAACACCAACTTTTTCACGATTACATTAACTAGATACTCAAAAGATGCACTTTCAACAACCTGCACACTGGTTGAACCTGCATAACAATATTACTAACAACAACTATAAGAATGGTGCGGAATAGAAAAAGAATTATCTTTCAATACACTATAATTCTTAGGATGAACAACAAAATCAATCCTTGAATGTAAATCAGTGCATTGATTAAGAGTAGAATGACAATAGTATTAATCCATTAAAATAAACAGAGATCCTAACTTTAATAATAGAGGTTTAGTTGCTCATGACTCAAAGAAAAACCTAGAATAAAAAGTGTAAAAATGCGAAATGAGCAAAAAGAAGAGAAGAGAGCCCAGGGTTGAATCTTTTATCCTTTTATATCTAATCCTAATCGATACAAAATTAAAATTCTCAAACCTTAAAAATTATTTTTTCTTAATTTAAAAATTAAAGAGCCTTCCGTGGAACTCGTTGACACGGGCTTGGTGCTAAACTCCAGGTAGTAGCGTTTAGCGCCACCTTTACAGAATCATTGCACAAATTACGAGGCCCTCGGCACTAAACGCCGAGTCGTGGCATTTAGCGTCGTGATGCCAAAGAAAAAGCATGTACTATTATATATCATTGGAAATATCTAGAAGTCGGCTTTCTAATACCGCTAGAATCGCGTCATTTGGACCTCTATAGCTCAAATTATGCTCATTGGAGTGTGAGGAGGTCAGGGTTAACAACATTCATGAATTCTCTTTGCACTTGTTTTCAATTCTTGGTTCCTCCTTATTCTTTTGATTCTCTTTTCCTAAAATTTTTCTACAAAATTCATGAAACCAAGAAAATCAAAGTATTAATAGAATAGCTTTAAAAATCATATAATTGTCAAGCAAAAGCCATTAATTCTCTATAAGAAATGCCAAGGAAAAGTGCTTAAGATAATCACGCATCGCAACACCAAACTTAAGCCCTTACTTGTTCTCAAGTAAGGAAAGAATCATGACTTACTCATCAAACTTTTTAATCTTAAAATACAAGGGTGAATGGTTGCAATTCAAATGAGTTTGGTTAGTCATTTCACTTATGCACAATTTCACACAATTGGTTATAATCTTTCAAGTTCTCTGTCCGGATTAGGTTATAGAATTCTTCCTTGAATCATCACCTTGAAACAAGCTTGTTTACTTTTCTTCTATAGCTTATTTTCTTTGAGTGCTTTGCACCTTGGACCTAGCCGTGACTCTAAATATTTTGTTTCAAACTTTGCTCGACACAAAAACACCATAAACATATGATTGGGGAGCTCTTTGAGCTTACCATGTCCTTTTAACATTTTCTATCATTAGTACTCAGAGCCTTTAGCTTTTTCCTCTTTTAGTGGGGTACTTTGCACCTTAAGTCTAGTTGTGACTCTAAATGCTTTGTTTTCAAACTTTTGCTTGATACATAAGCACTTGACTTGGATCCATAGTCAGTGGTGCTCAAAGTCTTTGACTTCTCTTTCAACTCCTTTTTTTTTTCATTACATGTTGTTCCTTCAAGGCTTTGTCAAGTGTAAAGATTCTATAATAGTCCTCTAGAGTAAGACCTCAAGAAATTTGGCTTAACTTGTGTTGAATATTCTTAGTTAGTTTGGCCTTCTAAACTCAGATTGTCATGCTCTTTATGATCAATCCCTTTTTCTTTTTGTTCTTTCTTGGCACATGATCTTTACCCACATTTAGGAGTAAGCATAATTATAATTGTGGATTGTGATGAACAAATAATGATATGCACTTGACTAACAAGACTCATAAATGCATTGTATAGGATAGAATAAGATAATATATGCATATAATTAAAAAGGAAGGAAACAAATAGAAGTCAACAACCTTAGTTCTCATTACTATCATCTTTCCATCTTCCTCTTCATTATCCTTTTAGGCTATGTAGAGTATAGCCTCCATTACCAAACTTATAATGATTGGTTGTCCTCAAGCAACAAAGAAAAATAGTAGTGATGAAAATAGGAATAATCATGATTGTCTAGTGGATATATGGAAGTAAGACGGAAGCTCAGTCAAATAAAACAAACAAAATTAAAAACAAAAGAAAAGAAAAGACAAAATAAAGCAAAATAAACATGTTGCTAATGTATTGGCACGGGAGAGGGGGAGTGGGTGGACCTTGCATGAGTGAAGTGTGGCAACACCAAACTTGGTGTAAGAACACCGAACTTAGTATGACACAATCAATGAGAGGTTGGGCCAAGTACCTAGTGAAATGCAAGCATCATGTTGGTGTAGCAACACCAAACTTAGTCCATAGAATACATATGCAACATGAAGCATAGCAAAAAGAAAAATGAAAAAAAATTACCTAATGTTGGGTTGCCTCCCAACAAGTACTTTTTTAACGTCATTAGTTTGATGGTTGGTTCTTGAATTTTCTTTCTCTTCTTCTAATTGGTTAAGAGAAATGACTTCAGTAGACATGAGGAGAAAAAAAATACCCACTAAAAATAACCCCTATGCTCCTCTAGGCTATGATCCATAATTTTTTGAAGTTGTTTATCCCCTTTGGACTGCTAAATTTATTGCTGCATGCATATCATCAATCGATAGTTAAAATCGCATATCTTATGCCCCATTGTAGTTACAAACTTTTCCAACATAATGAAGGAAACTTCCTGACGAGATATGTGTTCATCAGATGCTATCAGCCCGTATGCAACCAGCTCTAGACCTCTTGCGTTGCCACGAAGAAACACTGACCCAAACATTTCATTGCTATCTGTTGTAGTAGAGTTTTGCGAGATAAAAATAGGATACCCAATCTTAAGGAACAATGTTAAAAGGGAAAAGATAAAACGGAAGGTGAGAAAAATCAGAAAAAAAAGAGATAAAAAAAGGTCTAGATAGATCATTTAGTAAAAATTTCAAAAATATTATATTGAAATTTCACTGCATAAAGATAAAAAAGAAGAGTCTTCTAAAATTTGTTAAAAGTATTTTAAGAAAACTGTGAAGTTAAATATTGTTGGTATATAATTTTTTTGTTATTTTATTTTAATTATTTTTAGATCCAACATATAAATTTCATCATTTTGTGATTTAGTTCAGCTCACTAAAATTGAAGATAAAAAAAACTGAAAGAAAAAGGAAGAAGCAAAGACTTGCCTTAAAAAAATTAAGGGAAGAAAAATGTGTTCTGAGTGCAAAGTGAAATGAAGGAGATGTGTTGTGCGTATAAAGTACTGTGTGTGGGGCACGGATTCGGTACGCGCTCCCTGTTAGCGCACCGAAACGCCAAAACTGTGTTTGGCGCACCGGTCAGCCAGGTAGTGCGAGAATATAAATGCTTGTTTTTGTTGAGTATTTTCTACAATTTCGTATAAAATAGAGGGGTCAGTTTTTCAATTTTCAAACTAAATACATTTTACTTAATTCTAAAATTAGTTGGACACTCAGAGTTTAGTTAACAACTATTACTGCCGTTAACTCCTCTTCCAGCCCAGGTTTTCTTCCTCCCCTTATCCTCCGTTGCAATCTCACCATCCCTTCCTATCTCCACCACTGAGAATGACTCAGCTAACTTCTTCTCAGCTAACTTCTTCTCCCGCCCTCCCCCACCCAGCCACGGTGGCTTTGGCAGCGTCTTGTTCCAACAACTCATCCGACGAGATTCGAAGATTTTGAACCACGAAATGCTATTTTTCTTTGGGATTGAGAAAGTGTTCAGTGTTAACGAGTCTGTTCAGGCAAATCCAAGCACACAAACAGCCTCACCTATGACGACGATGGAGCCTGATCTGCATTGTCGGTTGTCTTCGACAGTTGATGGCTTCGCCGTCTCCATCAGTGAAAAGAAGGTACCCGTTGTATTATCATCCTTCACTTGATTTACAAATACCCCCCTTTGTTTTGTCATAAGTCTGCAATTTTCCATTGGAGGACATCCCACAATTTCGCGTGTTTCGCTAAATTACCGCACTGTTGCTGTTTGGCACAGGGTTGCCGGGGATGAAGATACCACTGGGGGCGTGCGCGTCGCCGAGGAAGGAGAAATGTGCGACGGAGCAGACGACGGAGTTGGATCGTTTGGGGGCGAAGGCTTTGCAGGGATGAAGTCGGACGAGTACGATTTACAGGAAGATGAAACAGAACACGACCATCATGAAGAGGCCGATGTCGACAATGGGGATGCGGTTGAAATGGAAGACAGTTTGGACGGCGTCGGGGGAATGTCTGACAATTATGCAGACGATGACTAGTACGCTGTTGATTCCAGCGAATCGATAGGTTGGATTGATTTTTTGAACTTGAGTGATGAGGATGTTCTCTGCTTTAATTTCGCAGATGTTGACATTGCATTTGAGTTCTACCAGCAATATGCAAAGCACCATGGCTTCGGCGTGAGACGTTCCAGAAGTGAAAAATGCGTCAAATTAAGGATACGGCAGGAGTTCGTGTGCCACCGACAAGGGTACCGATCCTCGAAGTTCTACTCGATGCCTAACCGGCAAAAGAGGCCGAGGGCCGAGACACGGTGTGGATGCTCTGCAAAGATGCTACTCCGCATGGACGATGAATCAGAACGTTGGCACGTTGCGTACTTTTTAGACGCGCATAACCACCATGTTCTTAAGTTGCGATTTTCTTCCATGCTCCCAGGCCATCGGAGGATGAGCGAAGCGGACATCGAGCAGATGAACGACATGCGCAAAGGGGGCATTGGCGTCTCGCGAATCCACGGTTTTATGGCGAGCCTAGCCGGCGGGTATCATAATGTCCCGTACACAACAAGGGACATGCACAATGTAAATGCAAAGTAACGAAGGGAGGGTGGCCTAGATGCAGAATCGTGCCTAAGGTATCTCCGAGAGTGCAAGGCAAATGATCCAGCACTATACTACAAGGAAGTTGTTGACGGTGAGGGCGTGTTGCAACATTTGTTTTGGTGTGACGGCACCAGCCAAATTGATTACCAGGTTTTTGGAGACGTGGTTGCATTTGATGCAACGTACAAGAAAAACGTTTACCTTTTACCTCTTGTAGTATTCTCCGGTGTGAATCACCACAACCAAATGGTTGTCTTTGCTGCTGCACTGGTGGCAGACGAGAAAGAAGAGACCTATGTCTGGCTGCTTCAACAGTTGCAAACTTCAATGAAAGGGAAGGCTCCCGTGTCCATAATAACCGATGGTGACAGAAAAATGAAGTCTGCGATCGAGCAAGTTTTTCCAGAGGCTCACCATTGACTCTGTGCTTGGCATCTACTCCGAAACGTCACGAGCAACATCGGAAAGCCTAAATTCACCAAGATGTTTATGGATTGCATGCTTGGAAACTATGAGGTCCGAACATTCCAGAGAAAGTGGTTTGAGATGGTTGAGAAATTTGGCATCGCCAATAAAAGATGGGTACATGACATTTACGAGAGAAGGCACAGTTGGGCCACAGCATACATACGGGGAAAGTTCTTTACCGAATTTCAAACGACTTCAAGGTGCGAGGGCTTGCACGCTGTGATATCACGGTATGTTAAGTCTCGATACAGTTACACTGAGTTTTTACGTCATTTCCATCGATGCTTGATGTTCGTGCGTGCAAAAGAAGTGGAGGCTGATTTCGAGTGTGCAAAGGGTGACCCTGTTATGACCACCAACCTGAAACAGTTGGAGCGGAGTGTAGTCGAGAACTACACTCGGGTAATATTCTATTTGTTTGTTTCCATTCTTGACAGGGCCTGTGCAATGAGGGTGGTTGACTCTGAAGACAACGGTTCCTATTTTATCCACACCGTCTCTCGATACGGCACTCCGGGGAAGGATTGGCGTGTTGTTGCGACGTCTGATATGAGGGAGGTCCGATGCACGTGCATGAGAATGGAATGTTTCGGGGTCCCCTGCGAACATATAATTGCGGTGCTTGTTCTTAGCAATGTTCATGAGATCCCAAGGTCTCTGATATTGCCGAGATGGACCAAGGATGCAAAACTTGTGGCGGTGCAGTCGATGGGCGTGATTTGGGACGCAACACTGGTGCCTGATGGATTGGTACCGGAAAGTGTGCAAGATTGCATGTCACAGCACTGAAAAGTTCCAGTTTGCAAGAGACATTGCCATGCTAATGCTGAAGCACTTCAAGAACGAAGATGCAGGGGACACTAGTTTTCCACCCGAGGGGCCACCTACTAAGGGTGGCGGAGCCCCGACGCAGAATCCACCTAGGTGCAATACAAAGGGTAACGGTGCTCACGGTGGAAAGAAAACCCAGCGATGTCGTTTGTGCCGGGAGGTGGGACACAACAGGATGACATATCCAGACAGCCGCACAATGGAGTCATCTAGCGCAGTTGCAGATGACATGGATTCGATGGATTCGATGGACACTGACATGGTTGGTTAGTCGCTTTATAGATGATCTAGTTAAGATTTCTGCCCTGTTAAATGGTTCTAATAATTTGTTTTTTACATTGGTGTCAGCTCTATGATAACCTATCCGGCGATCTGTATGCGACCGCGGAGATTCCTTCGTTCCAATGCTCCGATAGTGACACACAGGCTGGGTTTGTTAACAGCGACTTCACTGGGACCAACACGTTCGCGCCAGTCATGTCTCTCGCTGATTAAGCAAAGGGGGCCTACAGTCGTCACCATAGTGTGTTGCAACGGTAGGTTAGTCGAACCCTTTCACATTCTCCGGTAGGCTGTAGCCGCACACCGAATATTGTCTGCATTTCATCTTAGTACAGAACCGTCTATATGTCATCGACGTTAAAACAAGTTTTTGCTATGTTGGCTTTCGTTGGTTTGTGGCTGTGCTCTAGAATTAACTGATTTTAATCGTGTATTTTCAGTAAAACCATAGAGAGGAACCGATGACTGATTCCAGAAGTGGAGGTGTGAAGTGGTGTCATGCGAAGAGCTGCAATCCACTGTCAAACCTAATGTATTATGTATCGCTCGTTGTCGACCCTTTTGTTGAACCAGACATGGTAGTTAGGGGCATCTTTATAGCGATTCTATGTTTAGTAGATATTTTGTATATATGGTAAGTGGATATTTTGTATGTAACGTTTATACGGATATTTTGTATGTAACGTTCAGCGGATATTCAGATGCACATCTCTTAAAATAACTCCCTTCGTCTGCCTCTTTGCAGTAGACATTCGGAACTGATTACATCTTGTACTAGCTTGTGTACTCATTGGAAAATGCATGTGGTTCAATCGCGGTTTTGAAATTCTTTGTAGGGGATCATGGCTTCCGGACGTAATTTAAAACACCCTTTTAAAACACCGGACGTGATGAATTGAATGCACTAAATAAAGGATGGTAACAACTTTAAATCAATAAACAACTACCACCAATTATCATTTTTAGGAGATTAACAAATCATTTTGAAGTTTCAAAATTCAAAATTACAAAAATTAGGTAAAGTGAAGAGAATTACATTCAAGCTTCACAGCTTAAAATTACATTCAAACTTCATAGCCATGGGCACTAATTGACATACATTTCTAATATTGGGAGATCACTCTATTTGCAATGCTACGTGCACATTAACAACAGAAAAGATTATCGTGTTTATCATAAAGCATAAGTTAATGAGGGCAAGGTAGAATTGTATGCCTGGAAATAAAATATAGATTAAAGATACAGATGTATGGACATGCATCTTGCAGCATTGTACTTCACAAACGGAGGCAAGAAAACAACATGGACCGAGTTACTTGGATGGGGGTGGGGGGTGGTGGTTGGGGGGTTTAGGATACATGAGTTCTCAATATATATGCAGCTGGTAGTCTTGCGGCACTAGCCGCTCGAAGACACACACATGGCCGTGTCTTAGTTGGCATGCAGTTGCTAAGGTAGACCAGCCTACTCCAAAACATCCGTTCGTCCTCCCGACATAGTGCGTATACTGAACGGTCCACGCGCCCCTCTCGTTGGTAATCGAAATTGGGCTATCCTCGTAGACTCCCGGAAGAGGTAGGACATTTGGCTGGAAGCGAGGACATATTTTTTAGAGTGAGAGCAATGAAATAATTGACTAGAATAATAGTACCAGATATAGTTGCCTTTAAATATAATTGTCGGCACATTTACGAGAAAACGGGATGCCAGGCGGTGTACGATTGGCTTGACAAAGAAGGGATTGGTCGATCTGAACCCATCGGCTATGTGCATTGACCTGGGGGCCGTCGGATAGCTTATAAAAGTGCAGTCCGTCCTCGGCCCGGCATGGGCCAAGTAGTTGATTTCTATTGTATGACAGTTGAAGAACATGACATACATGGTGTTTTGAATGTCGTGATAATGGAACAGTACCAGCCACTCATCCCTTAGGCCATAGTGTTCCCAGACAGCGTCCCATCCTCCATGAAGAACGATCCTTCCATTAAGTTCCATATTCCAGCCCACGCGATGACGCTGTCCTGTAGGCGTGGTTAGGGTCAGGGGTCGCGGTAGGGATTGGCCATAATCCCGCGAGAACCGTGGTGGGAGCATCTGTAGCGGATGGTAAAAAAAAATAAAATGTGTCATACATGGATGGATTGATGATTGCAGGTAGTAAAAGAATTGAAATTGGCGTCTATACCAGTGTATCAGGGTTGTTCACTAGCATTATCGCGAAGAACTGGACTGTATAGTTGCCATGTGCGGGTATTGCCGGAAGACTTCCGTTTCGCAAGTTTCTGGTACAACGTAAAACAGCATAAAACAAACGCCTTAGCCGAGTGCATACAGAAAACCCGCTAGATAATCTTGTTACTTTCCATAGTTGATCTCGCAGAAACTTGTGCCATGGAGGGCCACATAGAAAAACTTTGGTTGGTGATACGATAATAGCAGCATGGCACCGATTCGAAGATGGTAGTGTTCGTAAAAGGCTCGCCACCCTCCAGTGAAGACGATTTGATGCGGATGCTCCTCCTCGACAACCCACGAGATGCTCCACGACTGACCATTTGTAGTGCTTATCTCGACGCGGTTGCTCATGTTCTCCCGGACTAGGTTGGAGAAGGTCGGCGGCATTCTCTGCACGATTAAGAAATCGATATTGATGTGGGCTTGCATGCGGGTCTTGGGGTTATGGGATTAGAGCAAAAAAACTGAAAACTTACAATTTGATTTTCCATGTTGGGGATTATGAAATTGAAGAAGCGGAAATCAGCAAGCGCCGGCATTGTGATACCTCGCCTGTGATTTCTTGGATGGTTGCCGGTTCTTTACTGCCGAAAGCTTTTGAGTCTCCAACAATGGCTTTCCTTCTTCGAAAAGTATGTGCTTTTTTGTTTTTGTTGACTGAAAAACGTACGCGCGTTAATCTGGCGAAACACCTCCTGCTTTTTTAAGTTTTTTCTTTTTAATAAATAACCCTTAAACCTGATTAGACTAGGCATTAATTGGGCATTAATGTTGGTGCAATTACCAAGGGCAATAACCGGATTTCTAAAAAGGTGATAATCGAAGGAATTCAAATTTAAATTATAGCCTTAATTTAATCTTTATCATCTATTCCATTGAGTGGGTCAGTGAAATATCACTTCGTATTGTCAGCCTTGCCTTGGTGATGGATGGACGGATTGATGTAGTCGATGGAAGCAGGTAAGTTGTTCATAATTACACTTTTTTGTATATTTATGGTTTTTATATTTTTTTCTTGAACATAACTCTTTTTTTGGGTCATGCTGGAAAATAACATTAAATAACATCAAGATACAATAACAGTAATAAGATATATGACCCATGATATAATTAGCCCAGGAAGACTGTCCGTCCATTGAGGAGGCCCAACAATGTCACATAACATAACTGGTATCAATTCATCCAACAAAAAAAAATGCAGTGCATAACAAAAAAAACTTTGTATTCGGCCCCTTCACACGTAGCTTAGACACGATTCCCTCGTCTTGGCCGCTTCGGCCGCCTTTGCAAGCAATGCACCACGTTCCTCGTTGCATCTTCCCATTAATAGTGCAATGGCCATTTTGATTTTGATCTTCTCTTCATCAAGCTACAATGGTCATTCCGGCGTTTATTAGAAAGATACAGTGGAATTGCATTTTACTGCGTAGGTGAACCGTCGTCCTATTGCCATCCACTGCATGACCCAAATGCCAGAGTCTGTATTGCTGTTGTTTTTTGGCACCCCTGGTGCGGCCATGATGTCGAAACTGGCAAACTCGGGAGCGCTCTTAGAGCGTAACTTTTTATACCCGTCAGTTGCAACGATTCCATCCAACGCAGTTAGCTGGCACAGATTCGCCAAGATAAAAAGATTAGCGTATTTGGATAGGACGCTGAATTAACTTATGTGCGCTTACCATGCATTGTATGACACGTCTCCTTCTTGCCTTTGATTCTTTAGTTGCATTCATGTAAAATTGGAAGACCTGCTTCTCCGACAGGTCAACGACAGCCAAGAATCAGTGCTTGTCGCAGTCTTCTTCCAATACTGGCATATAGACATGCGATTGATAGAAAATCCAAATACGATAAGATAGTCATAATTCAATCCACTTAGGTTCAGAACTTGCGTACAAGAATCGTATCGGTCGGTAGCTTACAAGGCGCAGGTCTTCCGTCGGGTGCATGTAGTCATTGCCGTATCGCTGCGCCAAAATCTCAGGGTGGACGACATCCATTACATCGGCCTGGTTACTCAGGGAGTATTCAGAGGATGAAACAAGTCACCGTGCATGACAACGGTACATGGTTGGTGTTAAAACAGAGAATGTTAAATCATAGTTATGCATTCAACTAAACTACGGAATTAGAATTTGGCCGTACCGCAAACTTCGGATGCAAGCACCACACCGCTCGATGGTGATCTCCATCAGTTTCTCCCTCCGATGCAACCATGATCGTGATCAACTCCATTATCTGCAAATCATTGGACGACAAAAAAATCAGACTTCGCATGGAAAGATTAAACTCGGATTAGTGAAAAAATCCATTAATTCGAAGAGGATATGATGGATTGCTACGTGCCTTCGGGGTTGGTTGCCGTCCGTCTACCAGGCATTCCATGTCAGAACGAGTTGCATGTTGCGACCCGACGTGTACAACAATCTCCCTGCAGTCAACAAATGGAAGATGTTACACCCGCGAGCCCAATTTAACTGCGGCCTTCCGGCACTAATGACGCCACACGGCAGATTCAGTCATTGGTTTTCAGATAGCATACTGACGTGGGGTCGGTATCATGGTCGTAGACGTACTTACAGATTCTCATCTCGTGCTAAGAGATGGGACATACGTTGGTGGTGTTTTTTCCCTTCTTGGTCAAGTTTGACGGGAGATGGCGCGGAATCTGCTTATAGGTGTCGGCTGTCCGTCCGTGGCTGCTTTTCGGCTTCGATGAGCTCTCGTTGGATGACGTCATTGTGTTAAAGGGAAAACTGCCTTTTCTGTTATGTGTTGGCTGCAGTCAATTGCGCCCTGTCGGGTTGTCTGCATTGTTGCTCCGTTGAGGTGATATAGTCACTCGGTTACCCCCGTATACTTTTTCCTTGAATCGGGTGAAGAAGCATGTGGCCTTGCCACCCTTTGGCCCCTGTTCGACGCTGTTCGTGTTGGACCTGCACATCTTTGGGTGCATGGCCCGTTTTTGATCGTCGTCGTCATCGTAAACAGACATGTTGACGTCTCTGCTGCTGCTTTTTGTCGACGACTGATGTAGCCTCTTCCTCATTGTTATTGGAAGCATCATCTGTCTATGGTTGGGAATGGAGGCGCGTGACATCGGGTTGTGCATGTATTCCCTGTCGGCGACCGGTAGTCTTTATTTCTCTATCCAGTTTCCATCGGACGTTGCGTTGACTTTCTGCACAGGTCCCTTTTGTGCCTGGGTGAGAGGCTCTCTGAGACCACCCACCAACAACCGAATCGGCACCATTTTCTCTTCGACCCTATCCGTTCGGCGTTGCGTGCTCTTTCATGGAAAATCGTAACAGATCTGTCAGATGGTTCGATTTACCTAAACAGTTAGAGCGAAAATTGAGACGGGTGTTACCAACCTTTGTGTTTTCGAGCACCTCTCTCATTATTTCCAGCAACGCATCGTTCGAAGTGTTGTCGTTTGGGTCCGGTGTTCTCTGGTCCTCCTGGCATTGGGCGCTCGTTAGTACGTTGTGGTATACAACTAACTCAGTAGAATCGGGAGCAGCACAAGCATAATTGAAAAAAAATTATGTAAACCAGCCAATGCACCACAATCGTACCTGAGCTGTGTCGTCATTGACATTGTTGGATGCAGCGGGCGTTCCATGATTGGCCATTGTTGGTTGCAGTATTGGTCGTCGGCGTTCGATGGGTCGGTCTGCATTGGTTGTATATGGGGATGATCGTGTTTCCGTGATGGCTTGATGTGTGAAGACGATCGATTCGGCTAGCTGTTGCCCGGTCAAAAAGTTGGGTCTGCGAACACCTTTCTTGGAGTATGAAGACGGTCAGCTCCGTCGAGGCAGGATACATCACATGCGATTAGAATTGGACCGGTTAGGCAACCTTGGGTGCCGTCCAATGTTCAAGCCTTTGCAAAGTGTTTTCTAACATAGCAAAAGGTGACCTGCCATTATATGATATTAGTAGTGTCTGCACATGGCGATACGATATTAAAATCTATTTTAATTGTGTGGCATGGAAAAAATAAAAACTTAATACGCAGAATGACAAAAATTCAAATAAGAACATTTAACACTATTATTATTACGGAGAGTGGAAGGTGAACAATCTATTTTCCTATTATTATTTAATCTACATAATGACACGTTATAGTTAATAATCTAAAATGATAAGAATCAATAACTTATAGTTATAATAGATGTATCAAATTGAATACAGCTTTTATTATTTTCATGTTAACGTTTAACGATAGGGGGTTTTCCAGCGCATAACAAGATATATACATATGAATAATTTTTTTTCCAACTATTGAACATACAATGCAGGGATCCGCTTCCATAATATCGCCCTCCGTCGATGCACCAACGTCTCACTGTCACTGTGGCATGGCAGCCTATGTGATCGTCTCACACAAGTGGCCACTCCTTCAGGAAACTAGAGAACCCACCCCCACAATTAAAGAACGCTGAAGGGACATGTTACTCGGCCACTCGCCTATAAATACGGTGATTCTGTGTCGGCTAACTAAATTAATCTTATCCAACGAAATCTCCATCACAGAAACACCGTTTACCCCTGTTGCTGCCCGTCTATGAATATTTTCGCGTACTATGATCATACAATCACCCATGATCGTCACAGGATTCCATGGAACACCCAACTGACCAGCAACTCCTAGCTTGATGAATGGGACCACGCACATTGATTCCAAGTCAATCTTGCCCATATGGTCGATAGTCCGTGTGTGGATCGTTCATATCTGACTAGGTGTGGGATGTAATCGACCACACACATCGCCTGCACGTGTTGAATTGAGATACGGTTTATCCTAATCTTGCTCAGAAGAAGGTTGCCTGCATCCAGAACGACCACATGCATTTTCAACCGTGGCATCACGTCCACCCTAGTTGACCCACAAGGCCTTACCAAGGTAGAACACTGATCTCGCACCGAGGTGAGTGAAACGCTGATCATTTATGTACTCGTGTTTTCATAATCCATCTGCGGAATTGAAAACATTGCAGTGCAAGAACCTGTTTTTGAGATACCTCTTTGAAATATGGACGACGTAGTAATTTTCAGTTCCCGCCCGATATCCAAATGCGTATCCGATAACGGCTTGTTTCCATAGAGTGTCTGCCGGATCGTCCAGTTGTCGAGCGACTCGCAGCAGTGGGTTCCATACCATCAGTCCCTTATCAAAACCAGCCCGGCTATACCGGACACAGATCATACCACAATCTGAGCCGATGACACTCCACCATCCGCGAGGACCCAGCTGTTTTAGCATTGGCGCGGGTACTCTTCCTCCGTCTAGACAGTCCACAAGACAGAAAGATACTCTTGAACAATACGTCTCTTGGTCACCAATCAGGAGCAACAGCTTGTGGTGTTTCCCGCTGTTTGCGATCGTGTTGTCCCTCCTAAATTCGTCGGAAGACAGTCGGACACGCCAAGTTGTGCTTGTGGTTCTGCATTTCGCTACCGTCTTCGGGTCTGTCTGGGTGAATATCTCCATCAATATATCGTCCAGACAGACCTGGTCACCCATCTCAACCACTGACTCCGCCAACTGATTTGCCATATCTAAGCTACTTTTTTTCTTTTTTTTGAATGTCGTGAATTAGACTATCCAGAACAAAATAGAGTAAACATGTAAGGGATGCGTGTACTATACACTTCCTCACTTTTGCTAGATTGTAGTGTTGAGGCGCGCGGTTGTGCATCATGATGGGTCTAACCCTCTTGTTCCGCGTATAGCTACAGCGAGCCGTCACTCACGTCACATTAATAAATGTAAATGCCCCCTTAAATACAAAAAAATTTGAAACAATTTATTAACATCGTTTTTCAAGGAATAACAAGAAATTAGATAACAATAAATTCAATTTATTCCAGTTTCAAACAAACTAGGGCGATTGCGATTGCATTGGGAAGAGTCCCACAACAGTGACCAGGAAAGTTTTTTTTTCTTTTTTGAACATGGCTTTGGGTCATCAGTTTGACTCGGCCCAAAAATAGAAACAATTTGCCCCGCATCCCAACCCAATCCCCGCACCGACCCAGATAGAACCGGACCCTGCAAGATATATACATAATGTTAACGTTTTTCCCATATTTTTCCTAGAGAAAGATTAAACCCATCGGATAAAACTAGAGAAAGATTAAACCCATCGGATAAAACGGGGCATATATTTAATGTTAATGGTTTGAATCGCCAGCTAACAACTCAACGGGTGGAATATGCCTCCGCCCTCGAGGCTTTAATCGACCGGTCCTTGCCAGATTAGTGTCACAGGTGTCAATCAACAAGAAGACTATTGGGATGTGAAGACATGATGCCATAAGCAGAGACGTGAATATGAACCCTCGTTGTGCGTTGCTATTTCAAAAGCTAGTCTATCACTCTCCCCGTGTGCTATTGAACACATAATGTAGGGATCCTCTTCCATAAGCTCGTCCTCCGTCGATGCTCCGATGCCTCGTTGTCACTGTGGCGTGAGATCGCCAATCAGAACCGCTTGGAAATGTGATTATCCAGGCAGAAGATTTTACGGGTGTTCTGGGTACGGAACCAACAGGAGATGCTCGTTCTTTTAGTGGTACGATCCAGAGCCCCCGGCTCGTTATTCCGATGTCATTCGCATGTTGCTGGAAACCAACAAGGGCATTAGAAGTGAGAACATGGAGTTGAAGAAGAGCAGACAGGAACTCTTAGACGAGGTGCGTCGTTTGCAACAGTGTGTACATGAAACGACGTCAAAGCTCAAGGCTGCCGTTGCAGCCTCTATGACCATGGAAGACAACATGCTTGTGAGTGTCCGACGACAAGAAGGCATGGAGTTGCGATTGTCGCGCTGATATCCGTGATTGTTTTGTTGTTTTTTTCTCGATCAAAGTCGCCAGTTGAGGGTTTTTTTTTGTGTTGTTGATGACTGAAATACATTGTTAATTCAAATGATTTGTTTAACATTGATTGTAGCGTGGAGTTGTTTGCATTGGCACTGTGTTTTCAATCTAATTAGATAATTTTCATTTCCTGTATACATTCTACTAACTATAATAAACCACGATACACATCAATCCATGCGAAAAGCATAATTTAAACATACCCAGAATACAAACAACGATTATATTTGGTCCATACGTACTCACGATGGATTTACGCAGTGACAGCCTACTTGCCGCATATACGACCGAATCACACAAGCGGCCGCTCCATCAGGGAACTAGGGAACCCACCCCCACAATTATAATGCGCTGATGTCACTCGGCCACTCCCCTTTGAATGCGGTGACTCTGTGTCGGCTATCTAAATTAATCTAATCCAATGAAATCTCCGTCACAAAACCACCGTTAGCACCTCTTGCCCGCTTATGATTGTTTTTGCGCACTCTGATCATACAATCACCCATGATCATCACAGGATTCCATGGAACACCAGACTAACCAGCAACTCCTAGCTTGATAAATGGGACGAGGCATATCGAGTCCAAGTCAATCTTGCACCATATGGTCGATAGTCTGTGCGGGGATCGTTCATATCCGACCAGGTGTGGGATGCCATCAAGCACATGTATCGCTTGCACGTGCTGAATTGAGCTACGGTTTATCCATATCTTGCTAAAAAAAAGGTGTCTGCATCCAGAACGACCACATGCGTTGCAATCGTGGCACCATGTCCACCCCAGTTGACTCACACGGCCTTACCAAGGTGGAACGTTGAGCCAGCATCGAGGTGAGTGAGACGCTGATCGTTTATGTGCACGTGTTTACAGCTTCCCTCTGCGGAATTGAAAACATTGCAGTGCAAAAACCTGTCTAGGACGTGCCTCTTTGACATATGGACGACGTAGTAACTGTCAGTTCCCGTCCAGTATCCAAATGCGTATCCGATAACGGCTTGTCTATGTAGGGTGACGGCCGGATCGTCCAGTTGCCGAGCGACTCGCAGCAGTAGCTTCCATACCAGGATTCTCAAATTAAGATCAGTCGTGCTATACTAGACACAGACCATACCGCAATCGGAGCTGATAACACTCCACAATCCGCGGGGACCCAGTTGTTTTGGCATTGGCGCGACTACTCTACCTCCGTCTATACAGTCCACAATACAAAAAGATTCTGTTGAACCGTACGTCTCTGGGTCACCAATCTGGAGCAACACCTTATGGTGTTTCCCGATGTTTGCGAGCGTGTTGTCTCTCCTAAATTTGTCGGAAGACAGTCAGACACGCCAGGTTATGCTTGCAGTTCTGCATCTCGCCGCCGTCTTCGGGTTTGTCCGGGTGAAAATCTCCATCAATAGATCATCTGGAAAAACATGGTCACCGATCTCAGCCAACGACTCCGGAAATTGATTTTCCATATTCCAAGTTGCTTTTCTTTTCCTTCTTTTTTTTGAAGGTCGTGAGTTAGACTATCTAGAACAAGGGCAATGGAGTAAGCATTTATGGGAAGCATTACTATACACTTTCTCACTTTTGCTAGATTGTATAGTTGAGGCACGCGTAGAGTTGGGCATTCTGACCATCTTGTTCCGCGGATAGCTACAGCGAGCCGTCACTCACGTCACATTAAGAAACGTAAATACCCCTTAAATACAAAAAAATATGAAACAATTAATTAACATCATTTTTCAAGGAATATCAAGAGATTAGGTAACAATAAATTCGATTTATTCCAGATTCAAAGAACATGGGAGATTGCATTGGGAAGAGTCTTGCAACAATACCATGGAAAGCGATTTTTTTTTGACGTGGTTTTGGGCCAGCAGTCTGACCCGAACCAACACAACAGAAACAATCCGCCCTGTATCCCAACCCAGTCCCCGCACCCGGTCCAGATGAGGCCCGACCCTACAGGAACCTTATCTTTGCTCTTCGTCCTCCTTCACGCTGTGTTCTCCCACTACTGTCACTGTTTCCTTCAGCTCACCTGAGTTTGATGCATTACAAGACGAGGATATAGGAATTGATGGGTGGGGCTGTATGGTCTGGATAGGGTTAACGGGCTTAGCCAATGAACAAAAGAAAAGATAGAACAAATAAATATTAATTTAGAAATCACGAAAAAAAATTAGACTTTAGAAATAATAATAATAATAATAATAATAATAATAATAATAATAATAATAATAATAATAATAATAATAATAATAATAATAATAATAATAATAATAATACCAGCTGGCTAAGACGAAGGTGGGCAAGTGGCCTCAAGAAATGTGGCGTGATTTCCTCTCTCTCCTATAATAATGTCAGGGATAAATGGTAATACTAAATAATAATAATGATAATAATGTTAACATCGTTACTTGTTTATTAGCCATGAAACAATAAATAAACTTCGTATTTCAAAAATGTCCAATTATAAAGAAATATATTTTATAATGCTTTATGTTATTCTACATTAGTGTTTAAGGGGTTTATGGTTGAGGGTTGAGGGTTTAGGATTGAGGGTTGAGGGTTTAGGGTTTATGGTTGAGGGTTTGGGGTTTAGGATTGAGGATTTATGGTTTAGGTTTTGGGATTTAGGGTTTAGAATTTAGGGTTTAGGGTTTATGGATTTAGGGTTTAAGGTTTATGGTTTAGAGTTTATGGTTTAGGGTTTAAGAGTTAGGGTTTAGGGTTTAGGGTTAATGGTTTATGGTTTGGGGTTTAGGGTTTAGGGTTTAGGGTTTAGGGTTAGGGTTTAGGGTTTTGGGTTTATGGTTTAGGATTTAGGGTTTATGGTGTAGGGTTTATGGTTGAGGGTCTAGGTTTTAGGGTGTAGAGTTTGGGGTTTATGGGTTAGTGTTTAGGGTTTAGGGTTTGGTGTTTAAGGTTTAGGGGTTAGGGTTTAGTGTTTAGGATTTAGGGGTTTAGGGTTTAGGGGTTAGGGTTTATGGTTTAGGGTTTAGGGGTTAGGATTTAGGGTTTAGGGTTGACAGTTTATGGTTTGGGTTTAGGGTTTAGGATTTATGGTTTAGGGTTTAGGATTTACAGGTTGGGGCTGAGGGGTGAGGGTTTAGGGTTTAGAGTTTAGAGTTTATGGTTTTGGGTTTAGGATTTAGGGTTTAGGGTTTAGGGGTTAGGGGTTAGGGGTTTAGGGTTTTGGGTTTAGGGTTGACGGTTTAGGGTTTAGGGTTTAGGGTTGACAGTTTATGGTTTGGGTTTAGGGTTTATGTTTTAGGGTTTAGGCTTTCTAGTTTAGGGTTTAGGGTTGACGGTTTATGGTTTGGGTTTAGGGTTTAGGGCTTATGGGTTGGGGTTGAGGGTTTGGGGTTTAGAGTTTAGGGTTTATGGTTTAGGATTTATGGTTTAGGGGTTGAGGTTTATGGTTTAGGGTTTAAGGCTTGAGTGTTATGGTTTAGTGTTTAGGGTTGAGTGTTATGGTTTATGGTTTAGGATTTGGGATTTAGGGTTTGATGTTTGGGGTTTAGGGTTTATGGTTTAGGGTTTAGGATTTATGGTTGAGGGTCTAAGTTTTAGGGTGTAGGGTTTGGGGTTTATGGGTTAGTGTTTAGAGTTTAGGGTTTGGGGTTTAAGGTTTAGGGGTTAGGGTTTATGTTATAGCAGTTAGGGTTTAGGATTTATGGTTTATGTTTGATGGGTTTAGGGTTTAGGGTTTAGGACTTAAGGTTTTTGGGTTAGGGGTTAGGGTTTTTGGTTTAGGGTTTATGGTTGAGGGTCTATGTTTTAGGGTGTAGGGTTTGAGGTTTATGGGTTAGTGTTTAGGGTTTAGGATTTGGGGTTTATGGTTTAGGGGTTATGGTTTATGGTTTAGGGGTTAGAGTTTAGGGTTTATGGTTTATGTTTGATGGGTTTAGGGTTTAGGGTTTAGGGTTTAGGACTTATGGTTTAGGGGGTTAGGGTTTAGGGTTTAGGATTTAGGGTTTATGGGTTAGGGTTTAGGGTTTATGATTTAGGGTTTAGGGTTTAGGATTTTTGGTTTAGTGTTTAGGGTTTAGGGTCTAGGGTTTAGGTTTTAGGGTTTATGATTTATGGTTTATGGTTTATGGTTTAAAGTTTAGGGTTTAGGGTTTATGGTTAAGGTTTATGGTTTATGGTTTAGGATTTAGGATTTATGGTTTAGGGTTTGGGGTTTATGGTTTAGGGTTTATGGTTTTGGGTTTATGGTCTAGGGTTTAGGGTTTAGGGGTTGGGGTTGAGGGTTGAGGTTTTATGGTCTAGGGTTTATGGTCTAGGGTTTAAGGTTTAGGGTTTAGGGTTGAGGGTTTATGGTTTAGAGTTTATGGTTTAGGGTTTAGGGTTTATGTTTGAGGGTTTATAGTTTACGGTTAGGGTTTAGGGTTTATGTTTGAGGGTTTAGGGTTTAGGGTTTAGGGGTTAGGGTTTAGGGTTTAGTGTCTACAGTTTTGGGTTTAGGATTTAGGGTTTACGGTTTAGGGTTTAGGGTTTAGGGTTTAGGGTTTATGATTTATGGTTTATGGTTTAAAGTTTAGGGTTTAGGGTTTATGGTTTATGGTTTAGGATTTAGGGTTTATGGTTTAGGGTTTGGGGTTTATGGTTTAGGGTTTATGGTTTTGGGTTTATGGTCTAGGGTTTAGGGTTTAGGGGTTGGGGTTGAGGTTTTTTGGTCTAGGGTTTATGGTCTAGGGTTTAAGGTTTAGGGTTTAGGGTTGAGGGTTTATGGTTTAGAGTTTATGGTTTAGGGTTTAGGGTTTATGTTTGAGGGTTTATGGTTTACAATTAGGGTTTATGGTTTAGGGTTTAGGGTTTATGTTTGAGGGTTTAGGGTTTAGGGTTTAGGGTTTAGGGGTTAGGGTTTATGGTTTAGTGTTTACAGTTTTGGGTTTAGGGTTCAGGGTTTACGGTTTAGGGTTTAGCGGTTTATATATTAATGTTGGTTATTGAAACAATAAAATTAAACCCTATACTTTTCCAATTAATAATAACGTAACGAGATTCGGAGGGGGGTGGACAATGGTGCTCATAACTGGGTGAGGAATAGATACTACTAATCCGCGCATGATAGTGGAAAGCAACATCCGCCACTAATTTCCTTGTAATGCGCACAATGCGAAACTTTATGACGCGCTGACCTAGAGCTTGGGTAGCTGCAGACGAGTAGGTGTAAATGTCAATTCGCAGTATGGGACAATGCACTGTGTATAGATATATATGCTTAAACAAGTATGGCACAATCTTAGGACAAACCGGTTAATACGTACGATGGAAAGGGAACCGGATAGCTAAAGGCATGTAATTTATTAGCCATTTTGGCTTTGTCCCATCTCCCAACGAATGCCTTTTGACGGTGTACCAGTGTAGGCAATAAAGCATTACGCCCATTGCATATGTAACTCGCAGTCCCATGCCTGTACGATATAATCAATTAAAATAATGGCCCCGTTGTGTTGATGGGGGGCGAAGGCATGGTCAGATTTAGCACCGTAGTGGAAGCCTGTTGAGAGTTTTGGATAGATTTGACCGCAATCGTCCCAGAATAAGTGATTGCAAAAGGAAATTTTATAGTATAGTGTCACTCAGAACTTTCATTTTTGGATACGGAACAGACCCTAAAATGATCCCGCATACGAACGTACCATACGGGTGAAAGATTTGTCGCGCGTTTGATGATTACAACGAATACCCGTGACTCCACCCACAATACCCTACTACCGTAAACATAGACGCATCACACTCCGAAAATGGAGCACACAAATGTCGGCATTTGCAAGGATCTTTGCAATTAAATAAACCCACCTACCCTTCTAAACCACCATTATTCGAAACCCAAACAACAATGGGCGACAAAGAAGCACGCTCGAGCTCCAACGGTGACACAGACAACAGGTTAAACAAGTTTCGTTTATGACTTTTAGAATACAACAAAATGCAGTACTGATGAGCGGATAATTTATACGCTTTTTGGCATTATTTTTACATAGTTTTTAGTATGATTTAGTTAGTTTTTAGTATATTTTTATTAGTTTTTAAATAAAAATAACATTTCTGGACTTTACTATGAGTTTGTGTGTTTTCTGTGATTTCAGGTATTTTCTGGCTGAAATTGAGGGACTTGAGCAAAAATCTGATTCAGAGGCTGAAGAAGGACTGCAGATGCTGTTGGATTCTGACCTCCCTGCACTCGAAATGGATTTTCTGGAGCTACAAAAACCCAATTGGCGAGATCTAAATTGCGTTGGAAAGTAGACATCTAGGGCTTTCCAGAAATATATAATAGCCCATACTTTGCCCGAGTTTAGATGATGCAAACTGGCGTTTAACGCCAGCTTTCTGCCCTATTCTGGCGTTAAGCGCCAGAAACAAGTTGCAAAGCAGAGTTAAACGCCAGAAACAAGTTACAAACTAGCGTTCAACTCCAAAAAGAGTCTCTACACATGAAAGCTCAATGCTCAGCCCAAGCACACACCAAGTGGGCCCGGAAGTGGATTTCTATATCATTTACTTATCTTACATAACCCTAGCTACTAGTTTAGTATAAAAACTACTTTTAGTGATTTATTTTATATCTTTTGATCATCCTTGATCAGGGATCAGTCTTTTGACCACCTTTAGGGTCTTGGTTATTCTGTTCCCTCTCTAGGGCCGAAGCCAATGAACACTATTATCACTTATGTATTTTCAACGGTGGAGTTTCTACACACCATAGATTAAGGTGTGGAGCTCTGCTGTTCCTCATGAATTAATGCAAAGTACTATTATTTTTCTAATCAACTCAAGCCTATTTCTTCTCTAAGATATTCATTCGCGTACAAGAACATGATGAATGTGATGATTATGTGACGCTCATCACCATTCTCACCTATGAACGCGTGCCTGACAAACACTTCCGTTCTACATGAAAACAAGCTTGAATGCATATCTCTTAGCCTCCTGATCTACGATCAGAGTCTTCGTGGTATAGGCTAGAATTATTGGCGGCCATTCTTGAGATCCGGAAAGTCTAAACCTTGTCTGTGGTATTCCGAGTAGGATTTGGGAAGGGATGGCTATGACGAGCTTCAAACTCGCGAGTGCTGGGCGTAGTGACAGACGCAAAAGGATTACTGAATCCTATTCTAGCATGATCGAGAACCGACAGATGATTAGCCATGCGGTGACAGCGCATTTGGACCATTTTCACTGAGAGGACGAGATGTAGCCATTGACAACAGTGATGCCCAACATACAGCTTGCCATGGAAAGGAGTATGAAGGATTGGATGAAGGCAGTAGAAAAGCAGAGATTCAGAAGGAACAAAGCATCTCCATACGCTTATCTAAAATTCTCACCAATGAATTACATAAGTATCTCTATCTTTATTTTACGTTTATTTATCTTTTAATTATTAAAACTCTATAACCATTTGAATTCGCCTGACTGAGATTTACAAGGTGACCATAGCTTGCTTCAAGCCGACAATCTCCGTGGGATCGACCCTTACTCACGTAAGGTTTATTACTTGGACGACCCAGTGCACTTGTTGGTTAGTTGTGCGAAGTTGTGAAAAAGAACTAAGATTATGAATGTGCGTATTAAGTTTTTGGCGCCGTTATCAAGGAATGAACGATCACGATTTTGTGCACCAAGTTTTTGGTGCCGTTGCCGGGGATTGTTCGAGTTTGGATAACTGACGGTTCATCTTGTTGCTCAGATTAGGTAATTTATTTTAATTTTAATCTTTTTGTTTTTTTTTATTTTCGAAAAAACATCAAATGTTTTTAAGAATTTTTAAGACGGAATTCTAGAGTTTCATGAGATATGTTGAATGCTGGCTGGCTGTTAAGCCATGTCTAATCTTTTGGACCGAGGTTTCACTTATCCTTAGAGAAGAGCTTCTTTGTCTTTCTCAGCAATTTAGCTGTTGTATGTAATGATCTGCTAAAGCCTGGCTGGCCATTGGCCATGTCTAGTGTTTTGGACCAGAGCTTTCACTGAAAGCTTGGCTGGCTAATAAGCCATGTCTAATTCCTAGACCGGAGTTTTAGACTAACATTACATGATTCCTGGAATTCTCATTAAAAATTTTGAAATCCTTATTTTTCTTTTCCAATTAACTTTCGAAAAATCCAAAAAAAAAAAAATAAATAAAATAAAATCATAAAACCAAAAATAATTTTGTGTTTCTTGTTTGAGTCTAGTGTCAAATTTAAGTTTGGTGTCAATTGCATGTTCTAATTTTTCATAAAAATTTTCGAAAACTCATGCATAATGTTCTTCATAATCTTCAAGTTGTTCTTGATGATTTTTCTTGTTTGATCTTTGTATTTTCTTGTTGTGCATCTTTTCTTGTTTTTCATATGCATTTTAGAATTATTAGTGTCTATAGAGTAAATTTTTTTTAAGTTTGGTGTCTTGTATGTTTTCCTTTTCTTAAAAATTTTCAAAAATAAGTTCTTGGTGTTCATCTTGATCTTCAAAGTGTTCTTGGTGTTCATCTTGACATTCAAAGTATTCTTGCATGCATTGTGTGTTTTGATTTATAATTTTCATGTTTTGAGTCTTTTTGTTGTTTTTCTCTCTCTTCATAAAAAAATATCTTTCCCTTATTCTCTCATAAATTTTCGAAAATTTGGTTTGATTTAGTCAAAAAGTTTTTAAATTTAATTGTTTCTTATGAGTCAAATCAAATTTTCAATTTAAAAATTCTATCCTTTTCAAATCTTTTTCAAAATAAATGTCAATCACATCTTTTTCAAAATCAATTTCAAAATCTTTTCTAACCTCTTATCTTTTCAAAATTGATTTTCAAATCTTTTTCAAATTAATCCTATCTTTTTGTTTGATTCTTATCTTTTTCAAAACTACCTAACTAATTTTCTCTCTCTAATTTTCGAAAATCACTAACCTCTTTTTCAAAATTTCTTTTCATTAACTAATTATTTTAAATTTTAATTTTAATTTTATTCCTTTTCGTATTTTCGAATTATAACTAATATTTAAAATAAAAACAAAAATATTTTTATTTTATTTTATTTAATTTTCGAATTCTTCTCCCTCTCATCTCCTTCTATTTATTTATTTATCTACTAACACCCCTCTTTTACTCAAAAATTCGAACCCACTCTTCTCCTCTGTGTTTGAATTCTTATCTTTTCCTTCTTCTATTCTTCTCTTCTTATACTCATATAAGGAATCTCTATACTGTGACATAGAGGATTCTATATTTTCTTTTCTGTTCTCTTCTTTTTCATATGAGCAGAAACAAGGATAAGAATATTCTTGTTGAAGCTGATCCTGAACCTGAAAGGACTCTGAAGAGGAAGCTAAGGGAAGCTAAAGCACAACTCTCTGGAGAAAATCTGATAGAAATTTTTGAAAAAGAAGGAGACATGGCTGAACTCAACAACAATGCAAGGAAGATGCTTGGTGACTTCACTGCACCAAATTCTAACTTACATGGAAGAAGCATCTCAATTCCTACCATTAGAGCAAACAATTTTGAGCTAAAGCCTCAATTAGTTTCTCCGATGCAACAGAATTGCAAGTTTCATGGACTTCCATCAGAAGATCCTTTTCAGTTCTTAACTGAATTCTTGCAGATCTGTGATACTGTTAAGACCAATAGGGTTGATCCCGAGGTCTACAGGCTTATGCTTTTCCCGTTTGCTGTAAGAGACAGAGCTAGAATATGATTGGACTCTCAACCTAAAGATAGCCTGAACTCTTGGGATAAGTTGGTCACGACTTTTTTAGCCAATTTCTTTCCTCCTCAAAAGCTTAGCAAACTTAGAGTAGATGTTCAAACCTTCAAACAGAAAGAAGGTGAATCCCTCTATGAAGCTTGGGAGAGGTACAAGCAACTGACCCAAAAGTGTCATTCTGATATGCTTTCAGAATGGACCATCATGGATATATTCTATGATGGTCTGTCTGAATTATCAAAGATGTCATTGGACCATTTTGCAGGTGGATCCATTCACCTAAAGAAAATGCCTGCAGAAGCTCAGGAACTCATTAACATGGTTGAAAATAACCAGTTCATGTACACTTCTGAAAGGAATCCTGTGAGTAATAGGATGCCTCAGAGGAAGGGAGTTCTTGAAATTGATACTCTGAATGCCATATTGGCTCAGAACAAAGTATTGACTCAGCAAGTCAATATGATTTCTCAGAGTCTGAATGGATTGCAAGCTGCATCCAACAGTACTAAAGAAGCATCTTTTGAAGAAGAAGCTTATGATCCTGAGAACCCTGCAATCGCAGAGGTGAATTACATGGGAGAACCCTATGGAAACACCTATAATCCCTCATGGAGAAATCATCCAAATTTCTCATGGAAGGATCAACAAAAGCCTCAACAAGGCTTTAATAATGGTGGAAGAAACAGGTTTAGCAATAGCAAGCCTTTTCCATCATCCTCTCAGCAACAGACAGAGAATTCTGAGCAGAATCCATCTAGCTTAGCAAATATAGTCTCTAATCTATCTAAGGCCACTCTAAGTTTCATGAATAAAACAAGGTCCTCCATTAGAAATTTGGAGGCACAAGTGGGCCAGCTGAGTAAAAGAGTCACTAAAACTCCTCCTAGTACTCTCCCAAGCAATACAGAAGAGAATCCAAAAAGAGAGTGCAAGGCCATAACCTTACTTGGTGTGGCCGAACCCAGAGAGGAGGAGGAGGACGTGAATCCTAGTGAGGAAGACCTCCTGGGACGTTCACTGACCAATAAGAAGTTTCCCTTTGAGGAACCAAAGGAATCTGAGGCTCATCTAGAGACCATAGAGATTCCATTGAACCTTCTTTTACCATTCATGAGCTCTGATGACTATTCTTCCTCTGAAGAGGATGAAGACATCATTGAAGAGCAGGTTGCTAAATATCTAGGAGCCATCATGAAGTTGAAAGCCAGTTTATTTGGTAATGAGACTAGGGAGGATGGACCCCCCTTGTTCACCAATGAACTAAGTGCATTGATAAGGCAGACATTGCCTCAGAAGAAATCGGATCCCAGAAAGTTCTTCATACCTTGTACCATAGGTACCATGACCTTTGAAAAGGCTTTGTGTGACCTTGGGTCAGGGATAAACCTCATGCCACTCTCTGTAATAGAGAAACTGGGAATCTATGAGGTACAAGCTGCAAGAATCTCACTAGAGATGGCAGATAAATCAATGAAACAGGCTTATGGATTAGTAGAGGACTTGTTAGTAAAGGTCCCTACTGATTTCATAATCCTAAACACTGGAAAATATGGGGATGAATCCATCATCCTTGGAAGACCCTTCCTCACCATAGCAAAAGCTGTGATTGATGTGGACAGAGGAGAGTTGGTCCTTCAACTGAATGAGGACTACCTTGTATTTAAGACTCAAGGTTCTCCTTCTGTAACCATGGAGAGGAAGCATGAAAAGCTTCTCTCACTGCAGAGTCAACCAAAGCCCCCACAGCCAAACTCTAAGTTTGGTGTTGGGAGGCCACAACCAAACTCTAAGTTTGGTATTGAACCCCCACATTCAAACTCTAAGTTTGGTGTTGGGAGGCCCCAACATTGCTCTGATTTTCTGTGAGGCTCCATGAGAGCTCACTGTCAAGCTATTGACATTAAAGAAGCGCTTGTTGGGAGGCAACCCAATGTTATTTAATTATATTTCTTTATTTTACATTGCTATTTTATGTTTTCTTTAGGTTGATGATCATGTGAAGTCACAAAAACTACTGAAAAATCAAAAACAGAATGAAAAACAACATTAAAAATAGCTCACCCTGAAGGAAGAGCTTACTGGCTTTTAAACGCCAGTAAGAAGCATCAAACTGGCGTTTAACGCCAGAAAGAAGCATCAAGCTGGCGTTAAATGCCAGAAACAAGCACCAGACTGGTGTTTAACGCCAGAACAGAGCATGGAGTTGGCATTTAACGCCAGAAACAAGCAGCAAGCTGGTGATGCTTGGAAACTTGTCTCTCAACAATTTTCCCTCGGCAAGTATACCAAATTGTCATCAAGTAAAAACTCACAATAGAGTGAGGCCGAATCCCACAGGGATTGATTGGTCAAGCAACTTTAATTGGAGGAATGTTTTAGTTGAGCTAAGCAGAATTTGATTTGAGAATTGCAGGAAATTAAATGGCGGGAAAGTAAATAACAGAAAGTGTAAATGCTGGAATTAAAGAGCAAAATATAAATGGTGGAAAGTAAATTGCAGAATCTTAAATGGGGATTTGGGGAAATGAACATAAAAGTAAATGACATAAAGTAAAGAGAATGGGTAAGATCAGAAATGGGGGATTCATTGGGCTCAGGAGATGTTGTATTCTCCGGATCAAGTTCATCTCCATCTGTTCCTCAATCAATGCATTCATTGATCTCCTTGGCAATCTTAAGTGATTGAATTCCAATTCCTTGGTAATTCAATCTCTCAAATCTTGATCAATAGCCAATTCCTTGGTCTAATTTCTCATGAGAAAAGATGAAGAGTGGTCACTGATTATACCACATGTATTCCCAAATCAAAGTGTTGGTAGGATTATATGTCACTATATCCATCCAAACCCCAATTTTGTCCAACATGAGAAAGCATTTCTAGCATGATCTCTTCATTCCACTTCCAAGGTTCTGAAGAGATCCAAGTATGAATATCTTCTTTTCCAAGACAACTACCCAATTGGATGAAGATTGAAAGCTTTCTAGTAAAATCAAGAGAAAAGAAAGAAGAAGAATAATGAAAACTATTATTGATCCATCAAATTACAACAGACCCTAACCCAATGAAAGGGGTTTAGTTGTTCATAGCTCTGGGAATGGAAAGCAAAGATGGAGAATACATTCTGAAAGTAAAACTAGAAGTTGCAGAGAAAGTAAAATTATACAGAGAGTAGTTCTCCCAATGCCCAAAAGCTACTCCTATATATACTACTCTTCTGATCTTCTAGTTGGCTCTTCAAGTCTTTGGATATGGGCCTTTGGATCTTGAGTTTGAAGCAGTTTGGAATCTTCAGTGGGCTCAGCTTTACTTATAGAGAAAGTGTGAAGTAGGCATGGACTATAGCTAGGACGTTAGTGGCGTTAACGTTAAGTGAAAATGTGGGTTCGAGAACATTAGTGACGATCACCTTTTTCACTAACGTTCCTAGCCCAAGATGGTTCATGTTAACTTCAACGTTAGTGGCACTAACGTGACCACTAACGTTGCCTCTTAGTCCATCACAAGCATTATTGGCGTTTACCTTTGCCAATAACGTTGCTTTTAGCCCCCCTTTTCTCACGTTAGAGTCCACGTTCGTATAACTAACGTGGCTCTTAACGTGGGCATGCCTTAGCCTCGAGAGCATTAATGACACTTACCTTTGTCACTAATGCTCCAAACGCCCCTTCTCACATTAGTGCCTCACGTTAATTGTCTTAATGTGGCTACTAACGTTGGCTCATCATTCCTTCCTCCATGTTAGCTTCTACGTTAATGTAATTAACGTGGCGGCCAACGTGGCTCATAGTGGCTTGGTCCAACGTTAGTGACAAAGGTGAGTGTCACTAACGTTGGCGATTCCTTGCTCCTCCCACGTTAGAGTTCACGTTAATGTAGTTAACGTGATTCTTAACGTGGCCAATTGGGCTTAGTCCAATGTTAGTGACAAAGGTGAGTATCACTAATATTGGCATGGTCTTCCTTTCCACGTTAGAGTTCACGTTAACTAAGTTAACGTGGCTCTTAACGTGGCTAATTGCCAATTTGGAGCGTTAGTGGTGTTCACTTTTACCACTAACGCTGGAGCTCCCTTTTTCTCCACGTTAACTACCACGTTAATGTAGTTAACGTGACAATTAACGTAGGCCATGATGGTCCCGAAAGCGTTATTGGCAATCACTTTTCTCATTAACGTTGCAAGTTTATTCCCATTCCACGTTAGAGATCACGTTAATTAGATTAACATGGCTGCTAACGTGGCTCTTCCTTGCTTCCTTTGTCCTAAAATCAAGCAAATAAAGTGCATCAAAGCTCTAATCCAAGTTATGAGACATGCATTATCCAATTTGTCATTCAATTCATGCATAATTCTCATAAAATCACATGAAATTCATAATGTTTGCTTGAATCAAGATGTAAGTGATTATCTACCCAAGACTTGCTTATTAACTAAGAAAATGCATGAAACTACCCTAAAACAGTAAAGAAAAGGTCAGTGAAACTGGCCAAAATGCCCTGGCATCACAACACCAAACTTAAAGCTTGCTTGTCCCTAAGCAAGTACTGAAACATAAGAATGATGAATGAAATGACAAGAGAAATGAATCATTATTGTGGAAGTCATGTCCTTGGTTTTATGGGATTTCATGCATAGCAACTTAGGTTCATTCCTTTATTGGCTTTCAGACCTTTACCATGCCCTGGAATACTCACTTGATTGCACCCTATGAGAATTTTTTAAAACATTTACGTTGTAAGTATAGTTCTTAACTTGCCAGAAATATGCTCCTCAATTTAGAAAGGTGTCACGGAAAATTGAATTTAAAATACTGGGAGTATGAATCCCAGGTCGTCTCCCAACGAGTTGCAGAAAAGTGTGCTATTTTATTAATCAGAGGTTTTCAAAAAAAAAAAAAAGGTTTGAATTGGGCAAACAAGAAATTAAATTGATGAATTTGAATAATGTAAATAAAAGTCTTGACTGGGAATTGATTAGTTGGAATCCCTATTATTGTTGGAATGCTCTCAGGATTAATTGACAATTAAAGGTTATCTTGTTTAGTTATCCTTCACTAGGTGAAGGAAAGTTAAACAAGTTGGAATGCTACGTCCGTTCACAAGTTGCAATCCACTTAATTAAAAGGGATTGGTGTTAGTGATTAGGAGGCAATCCAACCATAAACCCAATTACAGTTTTTCCTTCAAGCCTTCCAACTCAAGGGTTCCTTTCAATCAATTCCCCATCAAGTTAGGGAACTACTCACTCATTGTAAAGGTAAAATTCATAGCATATGAAAAGAAATTAAGGAAAGACATTGTAAATAAAATTAAAATCGTCAATTAAAAATAAAAGTGATCCTTGTATTAAATAACCCTAAGAATATTCCAATGGTAAAATTAAACAAAGCAAAGAACATGGAAGAGTAAGACCAAGTAAAGAAAACGAACTAAAATGACGAAGTCTTGATGAGGTGATAACTCTTCTCAATATCCCAAACTATGTATGAGTAAAGAAAAAAACCTAGAGGAGGAGTAAAACTAGATCTAAAATTAAAAATTGTGTAGAATGAATGTTGTCTTTAGTTTCTGCATATTCTCTGGCTCTAGTCTGCTGTTCCGAGCCGAAAACTGGGTCAAGATAGGGCCCGAAATCGTCCCCAGCGAATCTGCAAATTATGCAGATCGCGCACGTCACGCGATTGCGTCGCTCATGCGGACGCGTCATTCGCGTTTCTGCTTTGCCACGCAGACGCGTCATCCATGCGGCCGCGTCACTCGTGCTATTCCATGCCGCGCGGTCGCGTCATCCATGCGGCCGCGTCACTGCGATTTGATCTTCTCCGCGCGGTCGCGTCGCCCATGTGGCCGCGTCGCTTCTCGCTGGTCATCTCCTCAATTTCTTGTGTTCCTTCCATTTTTGCTAGCTTCCTTTCTAATCTCCAACTCATTCATGCCCTATAAAGCCTAAAACACTTAACACACAGATCACGGCATCGAATGGAATAAGGGAGAAATAAAATACATAATTAAAAGTCTCTAGGAAGCAAGTTTTCAACCATAAAACATCTTTAGGAAGGAAATATAAATGCATGCTTATTTAATGAATAAGTGGGTAAAGATCATGATAAAACCACACAATTAAACACAATATAAACCATGAAATAGTGGTTTGTCAACCTCCCCACACTTAATCATTAGCATGTCCTCATGCTTAATTGAAAGAGATAAATGAAATGAGTAAGAACATGTAAAACCTACGAAATGCAATGCAACCTATATATATGAATGCAACTATATGATTCTTGTCCACTTGATCAAAAGTAAGTAAGTTCTTCAAAATAATTATAAGTCAAATTCCACTAATTCAATTCTTATAAAGTAAGAGCAGATAAAAATGCAAGAGGATAGCTCATGAAAGCAGGGAACATGAAAATTCAAGCATTGAACCCTCACTGATGATGTATGTACGCTCTAATCTCTCTAGTGTATAGGGTAATCATTCTATCCTTCTCTAATCATGTTTTCTAACTTTTGTTCTTCTCCTAACTAATCAACAACAGTTAATATACCAATGCAAACATCATGAGGTCTTTTCAAGGTTGTAATGAGGCCAAGGTAGGTAGGGATACATGTATGGTCAAGTGAGCTTATAAATTGAATCTTTAATTAACCCAAGCTCCAACGTAACCTATATAACTTGCGTAATCTTAGAATTCATACCTAGCTACCCAGAATTCCCCTTTTACATTCCATACTCATGTATCAACTTTTTATTTTAATTTTTATCATATGTGCATTGACTTTTGAATTCTTAAATTGGGGTAATTTTGTCCCCTTATTTATTTATTAGATATTTTTGGATTTTTTTTACATAGAAGCATAAGAATAAATATAGCTTATCAATGCATATAAATTTTTGATTCTTATAGTTTCACATGAGTAGGTATCCAAATTCCCCTTAAATTATCATGACACATTCCCTTAATAACTTTTGTTCCCACAATTTCCCATACTTAACTAGCGCACACAATTCTATCTTAAGCTAACCAAAGATTCAATTTGGGATATACAATTGTTTTTCCGCTTAAGGCTAGTAATGTGGTGAAATATAGAACAAATGGGATTTAAAGGCTCAAAGTGGTTAACAAAAGGTAATTGAAAAGGGTAGGCTTAATTTGGATAAGTGAGTTTAAATAAATAATAGCCTCAATCATGTGCAAGCATATAAATATAATAAATATTGGACATATAGGATGAAACAAAATACAGATTACAATCATAGAGAAGTAAACACACAGGAATAAAATAATTATGGTTAAATAATGTAACCATGCATAAAGGCTCAAATCTTCATAGGTTGTGTGTTCTTTAGCTCAAACATCATGTTCCAAATATATAACTTCAAGCAAATTTATCATAAAAATTTTAAAAATTAGTGAAATTTTGTTCCAAAGATAGAGTCTTAGAAGAAACTTATTGTCTTTTCAATCAAGTAGAGCATGCATGCAACTAACCTATTACTATGCAATTTATCCTATTCTATAAAAGAAAGAAAAAAACTAACTAAAATATCCTAATTTATTGGTGCTAGGGAAGAGAAGTTACCTCCGGAAGTCAGGTATTGACCGACCTCCCACACTTAAGGCTTTGCACCGTCCTCGGTGCCATCTGTCAGGAACAGGGGTGGGCTGGTAGCAGTATCTCCACAGTCGGGACCATCATGGCTCCCTGTGCTGGTAAAAGAAGTGGAGTCTGGGGTGTCTGAGTCCTTTAATTTTTCTTTGAGTAGCTCCTTGAGGTGTTTGAATCAGCGCTCGTTACGGCGCTCTCTTAACTTCGCTTTCTGTTCTTGCCGATCCAATCTTCTGATTATCTGCTGGAGCAGTTCATCAGTTGTAGGTGCTTGTGGTGTTGAAGAAGGAATATCTTCAACTGGAGCAGTAGGAAGGCTGGTAGTGGCTGTTGGAAGTCTGAGGTACTTCCCATTGGGGACATATTGATCATCCCGTGGGAGCATGGCTTTGGTGTCTCCAGCTCTGTAGGAAACTCCGGCTGTTGAGACAAGATCTGAGACCAAGGCGGGAAAAGGTAAGTTGCCCGCAATTTGGACGTGTCCCATGGCATTCCGGATATGTCTTGGTAGATTCAGAGGCTGGTCTGTAAGGATACACCATAGTAGAACGGCTATGTCCGCAGTGAAGGAGGACTCGTGAGTGCTCGGAAAGACGTAATGGGACATGATCTGTGCCCATACGCGAGCCTCCAAGGTAAGTGCTGAAGCCAATATTCCCTTAGGGCGGGTACAATGGTATCCATAGATCCAACGGCTACCAGGTAATGCGATAACTCTGAGAACATCTTCCCAGTCAAATTGGTACTGCTGGCGCTTGAGTGCGGCTTCTTGAAAGGCGTCCAGTCCTTCTGGAATAAGGGGAAGACTTATAGCTTATCGAATGGCCTCTTCTGTAATGGGGACTTACTTCTGACGTACATAGACAGACTGCAGAGTGGGCAGGTAGAAGTTAGAGTAGAACTCGACTACCCAAGAGAGATTGACCTGCCTTGGCTGTCTCCGTAGGAAACCTCATTGTCTTCGTTCAATTTGCGGCTCAATAAAAGTAGCAATGTTAGGCGGGAGGATAATAAGGTGTTTGTTGTTGTAACTCCTCTCAGCTAGAATAGGGAACATCTGCTCACAGTAGCGATTTGGAAATCGCGCAGTGTCCTTTGCTGGAAAGGCTTTCTCCTTTTCATCAATCTTGATAATCCTCTTAACCCTTTTTGTTGAGGGCTTGACTGCAGTTGAAGAAGGCTCTGCCACTCTTTTAGTTTCTCTTCTTGCTGGAGGTTTGGGAGTAGCTTTCTCTTTTTCTTTCTTGGTGGCCATCCTGAAAGAGGGAAGAAAAAGTAAATTAAATTTAAAGAGATATATAGCAATGAAGAGAACGGAAAAAAAATGGTTAGAAATGCACATTAAAGGGTAAATAATGTTAACACATGCTCATGAGTACATGTGAAAGATCATTAATGGAAAATAGTTAGTGCATATGATGACAAGTAAATGCAAGGTGTTTATTGGCATGCCGGAAAAGGGCACGAGTAGCATAGACCAAACATTACTTTGTAACAAACCATCACGTTTGTATTGACAATTAAATTCAATTAATATAATAGTAAGGGGAATTTGTGAAAAGCAAGCATTGAATATTAGAATAACATAGAGAAGTGCATAATGCCATATGAGCTTTTTCACAAACACATAGCATGCAAGGTAAATAGAGTATAGAAAGTATTAAGGTGAACATGCAAGCAACCCTTTAAAGAAAATAATATATAATTGTCAAGCAATTTGCAACAATCCACAAGCATATAAGAAAGAATAATGACCTAAATAAAATTCTAACACCTTGTAAAAAGGAAAGAAGAAGAAAGAAAATATGAATAATGAAAAGAAAAAGAAAAGAAAAGAAAATAAAAAATAAAATAAGAAGAATGATAGAAAAGAAATGGATGAAGAAGAAAATAAAAACCTTGTTAATGGAGGTGAGGGAGAAAGAGTGAGAGGTGAGATAGAAGGAAGAAGAGAAAAGGAAGAAATAAGGAGGGAAAAAAATTAGGATTAGAGAGAAAAAAGATAAGATATTTTGGCAATTCAGGTTGAGCTGTGCGGCGCAAGCGACGCGGCCGCGTGGGGCACGCGTTCGCGTGATTGCGCTACAAGTAAGGGGACGCGATTGCGTCGGTCACGCGGTCGCGTGACCCATGTTAGGCTTCTGGCGCAAGTGCAGCCTCGCGCTTGCACAACTCTCTATTCAAATTGATGTATTTGCCAAAATTGGGGTGACGCGATCGCGTGGGGCAAGCAATTGCGTGAGTGGGAAAGTTATGGGGTACAACGCAGTGATGCTACGATTTTAAGAAATTGCACGATTGGCAAAAATTCCTTCCGGCAAGTGCACCGGTTATCGTCAAGTAAAAACTCACAATAGAGTGAGGTCGAATCCCACAAGGATTGGTTGAGTGAGCAATTCGGATTAGAAGTGTGTTCTAGTTGAGCGGAATCAAGATTTAGATGAGAATTGCGGAATGTAAAATTGCATGAATTAAAGAGCGAGAAGCTAAATTGCTGAAATTAAAAAGGGATCGGGGTGATTGCATGAATTTAATTGCAGAATGTAAAGAGAAGTGATAGATCAGAAATGGGGAATTCATTGGGTTTCAGGAGATATTGAGATCTCCGAATCAAACATTTTTTTTTATCCCTTCCTCAACCAATGCATTCATTGAATTTTGCTTGGCAATCTTATATGATTGGATCCCAATCCCTTGGCTCACCAATTCTCTCTAAAAACAAACAAATTCCCAATCCCTTGGTTTAAATGTTCATAAGAAGAGATGATGCTCGATCACTGATTATACCATACAGTTTCATGAACCACAATTTGGTAGGATTACATGTCACAATATCCATCCAAACCCCAATCCAATTCACTGTGAGAAAGCTTCTCTAGCATGAATCCTCCATTCCTTTCCCAAGGTTCCGAAGGATTCCAATTATGGATAGTTTCTTTCCCAAGACAACTAACCAATGGAATTAGATCGAGAAGCTTTCTAACAAAAATTCAAGAGAAAAGATTGAAGAAGAAGATAAAAACTATTATTGATTCATTGAATTACAATAGAGCTCCCTAACCCAATGAAAGGGGGTTTAGTGAGTCATAGCTCTGAATTCAATTACAAAAAGTATGAAAACTAGAAAAAGTGATCCCCCAAAATTCCCCCCGAGTACCAACCAACTTAAATTCTATCCTATTTATACACTTTCTAAATTGAGCTTCTGTTGTGTTTCTTGGGCTTTGAGGCCTTTCCCTGATTTCCTTTTGCTTTGGGTTTATGATCCATAATCCTGATGAGGCTGCTGATCCAATTCTGTAACATTCATTGAGCCAACTTAGTGATAATCAAGTAATGACACATGACTCAACAATTTGAAATTCCAGACTCATCAATTCTTCAGGCCCAATCCCATAAACCATGATATTCAATTGGGTTTCATACCAGAGTACGTTTAAGTTAATGTTTGTGCTCAAATGCTAACTTAAACTGCAATATCTTTGGCCCAGAAACCTTTTCAATTAGTGGCGTTTAAGTTGCAGTTTAAGCTTAAACTGCAACTTAAACGTTGGACACTCCTGGAGGTGGTATAATTCAAGCACGTTTAAGCTTCAGTTTAAGGTTAAACTGAAGCTTAAACGTGGAAATGGAAGAAGGCAAGTCTGGAGTGTGGAGTTGTCGAACACGTTTAAGCTTCAGTTTAAGGTTAAACTGAAGCTTAAACGTGGAAATGGAAGAAGGCAAGTCTGGAGTGTGGATTGTCGAACACGTTTAAGCTTCAGTTTAAGGTTAAACTGAAGCTTAAACGTGGAAATGAAGAAAGCAACCCTGGAGGAGAATGGTCGAACACGTTTAAGCTCCAGTTTAAGCTTAAACTGGAGCTTAAACGTGGAAATGGCTCCCTGGTGCATTTCTCATTTCTGACGTTTAACTTCCAGTTTAAGGTTAAACTAGAGGTTAAACGCCACTTTCAGCTTTTCCTCAGCTTTCATGATTTTGGCGTTTAAGCTCCAGTTTAAGCTTAAACTGGAGCTTAAACGCCACTGATAGTTCCCAGCATTATATGGCTTGGTAGTTTGAGTTCCAGTTTAAGCTTAAACTGGAACTTAAACTCCACATGTGATATTCAAGCTTCCTTTATTGATTTTGTTGCTTCCTTGCCTAGCCTCTTCTTCCCTGAAATCATCCAAACAACTACATCAAAGTCTTGCAAAATTTCATGAGAAATCTTCCATTCATAGCATTCAAGTAATATAACTAAAAACTCATGGAATTTGCATCAAAATCATACTGTTTGGATGGTTCATTGCTTTGTTATTCATTTAACCATTCTTGGTTACTTTAAGCTCAAGAAAATGCATAAAACAACTAAAACTAACAGAAAAATGCTAGTGAAACTAGCCTAAGATGCCTTGGCATCACAACACCAAACTTAATGCTTGCTTGTCCCTAAGCAAGTCCTGAGTTATTTGAGAGGAAAGTATGAAACAGAAAGCAATTACATTGGTTATATTAGCAAGCATTTGAAGTTCATCAAAAGGGTTTTATGCAGAAAGTTGCAGCATCACTTTTTCATTCTTATCAGGTAAGATTATCACTTTTTCATTGCATCCATCAAACACTGCTATGGCCTCTTGTTATTCTTATGTCCTTGGCACTTTTCTCTTCTTTGTTTTTCTTTTCTTTTTCTTAGAGCTCCTTTGCTCCTTGTTTGCTTAGTGTCATGTGTTGCACAAGCCTTTGGCATTTTCTTTTTCTTATCAGTGCACTACACATATCCACTACAGGCATTTTAGTTCACATTTCTTCTTGAGACATTGGTGCCCAGCACCTCTTTGTGTGACTAAATGTTTTGTATTTAGGTTGCTCTTGATAATGGACTTTTGGTTGATAATCCCGGGTTAGTTAATCCAAGTTACCAAGTGTTGAAACACTCCTCAGAACCTATTCATCCAAGCATATCCTTAATACATAAACACCACAGGCATTTGTCTCAGAAGTTCAAACCATTGGTGCCTAGCTTATTTTCTCAAAATTTTTTTTTGTTGCCCTTTTTCAGTGGCTTTTTCTTCTTCTTTTTCTTTCTTTTTCATGGCCAAAGACATTTATTCATCAAGATCCATAGACAGTATTCAAACTTCTACACAAAAATGATAATTCTACACTCAATTTCCAGTGATCTGACTAAACAATCACGCATGCATACCACCACTTAATTCTACTTGATTTGTCACTAATTGAGCCAAGCTACTTTTGTTCAAACTTTTCTTTTATTTTTGGAAACAGAACAAGCATGGCAAGCATTTGTTTAAGAAGGTGAAGTTATATCCAAACATCTAGGCATTCACTTTATTCAAAGCAGTAAACAGACAAACATACTAGAAATTTCACATAAAACTTAAATGACTTAAAATGAAAGAAAGCTCATAAAGACACTTCACAAACTATTATTTGATTATTAAGGAACAAGACCACCTCTCATTTGTTGCTTGGTTCTTCTTGACTCTTGGGGTCCTGTTTCTTCTTGCTTCTTGTCTCTCTTTGACCACTTGTACTTCCTTTGTCTTTTCTTATGAGCTTTGTCCAGAATCCAGCTTTTTTCATTGTTTCTTCCACTCTTTCTTCAAGGATCACTGCCTTTTTCATTTCTCCTTCTTTTTGAATTGTAAATCAATGATTGACTTCCTGAGCTTATAGCCGTGACTCTTGTATTTATGCACACTTATTACTGGACACCAAACTTAGTGTTTGGTAATGTCTTCTGATGACATGAAATCCATGTTGGTTGTCCTTAATGAATGTGCATAATTCTAATAAATCATAGTCACTTTGGCTCTTTGATCCTAAACAATTTTACTACCTAAAGTAATTGAAATCAAAGTATTAAAACATGCAAATGGTATACTTGTCATGAATTTCTAAATCCAGAGGAACTTCTTGCTTTTCATTAACTGTGTTCAAAGAGGAACACCAAACTTAATGTTTGGTTGTGCACTTTGAATGAAAGATTGAATACAATTTGAATAAAATTTGGGGTGCCTTCAGGCACACCAAACTTAGAAACCAATTGTATTTTACATGCAATGTTTAGTGCACTCTTTCAACAGTTGTCCTGAGGATTCAAGTTCATGCATAAGAAACCATGCTTTATTAGATGCAAAGCAAAACAATAAAGAGTAAGGATACTAAAACATGGGTTGCCTCCCATGAAGCGCTTCTTTAACGTCACTAGCTTGACGGTTGCCCCTTGTTAGGGTGGATTGTAGTGCTTGATGTCCTCTCCTCTCACTATGAAAACGTCCCCATTTGATTCCTTCATGATTTCCAAATGTTCCATAGAAAGAACTTTCCTGATTGTGAACACTTGAGGGAGCTGGGAAGGAATGGTTTTGAGGCCAGGTGGAATCAGCAGATAATGACTTGATATCACTTTATCTCCCGGAGAGAAACCTTCAGTGGGAATTTTCTTGTTTCTCCACCCTCTTGGCAATTTCTTTACAATTCTTCCCTTTCTCTTGAGGATTTCTTCATTGACCCTTATGCCAGGAGGATCCTTCTGATCTGTTTCTATTGATTCTTGTGGCTTTAACTCTTGCAATTCTTGTTTGCCTTCCAAGGACTGTTTCAGAGTTTCAGCTGCTGGATTGCTTTCCTCCAAACACAGATGGCTACTATCATCCTTAGGCTTTTCAGGTTCTGGTTCAGGCTCAGATGCAGGTTTGAAAACATTGAAAATGAGCTGTTCATCATGTATTCTCAAAATTAGCTCTCCTTGTTCTACATCTATGAGCGCTCTAGCAGTGGCTAGAAATGGCCTTCCCAGAATGATAGGGTGTAGGTAGCTTTCCTCCATGTCCAAAATGACAAAGTCTGTGGGGAAGAAATAATTTCCCACTTTCACCAGCACATTCTCAACTACCCCTTCAGCTTGCTTCTGAGTTTTGTCAGCCAGTTGTATGATTACATCAGTGGATCTCACCTCATTCAGTTGTAGCCTCTTCATAAGAGTCAGAGGCATCACATTTATGCTAGCTCCTAGATCACAGAATCCTCTGTCAATTTTTGTTTCCCCTATGATGCAGGGGATATGAAAACTTCCTGGGTCTGTTTTCTTAGAGACTATGTCCTTCTTGATGAGGGCACTGCATTCTTTGTTCATTATTACAGTTTGTCCTCCCTTTAAAACTCTTTTCTTGCTCAGCAATTCCTTTAAATACTTGATATGTGTAGGCATCTGCTGGAGAATCTCAAGAAAGGGAATATTGATATGGAGAGACTTAAATGTCTCTAAAAACCTTGAATAGGTTTTCCCTTTTTCACCTCCTCCTAACCTCTGAGGAAATGGTGCTTTTGGTTGGTATGTTTCCAGCATGCCTTTTTGCAGTTCCTTGGCTTGCTCAGTTTCACTTTCCTGCTTAGCTTCTTCCACACCTTCCTTCAAGATTTCTGGCTCCTGTTCTGAGGGTCTGATTCCTTCTTCTTCTGAGACTTCCTTCAATATGGTGATGGCCTTGCATTCTTCCCATCTCACTCCCTTTTGTTCCCCTTTAGGATTCTTTTCTGTGTCACTAGGGAACACTGCAGTTGACTTGGGGGCCTGTTGAGATAGCTCTCCTACTTGAGACTCCATCCTCTTGAGTTTTTCACCATGGTTCCTTAAGGTAGATCTCACATCATCCCTAAAGCTTTTCAACTCACTTATGTCCTGACCCATGTTTGCCAGCATTCCTTCTATCCTGTTTAATTGATCTTGAAATTGTTGGTTCAGATTAGGTTGGGTAGGTTGATTATTTTGGCCATGATATGATGGTTGGGAGTAAGTGTTTTGTGTGGCTTGGTATGATCTTTGGTTGGAGTTTTGGTATGTGGACTTGTTATGTTGGTTTTGCTGGTTTTCCCATCCAAAGTTTGGGTGGTTTTTCCAGCCTGGGTTGTAAGTGTTGGAATGTGGATCATATGGTTGCCTTTGTTGATTTCCTACATAATTGGCCTCTTCCCAATCACCTCCTTCAGTGCTTACTTCCTCTTGATCTTGTGTGTGTATTGCAGCCACTTGCTTTGTTTCTAATTTCCTGGTGAGCTCTGCTAGTTGCTTGGCAAACACCTTGTTTTGGGCTAAAATTGTATCAACATGGTTCAGCTCCATGACTCCCTTAGTGTTGTGTCTCTCTGAAGCATAGTAGTACTCATTCTCAGCCACTGTCTTAATCACTTCAATGGCTTCTTCCACAGTCTTTTTCCTGTTCAATGAACCTCCTGATGAATGGTCTACAGCCTTCCTTGATTCATAAGAAAGTCCATCATAGAAAATATGCAATTGCACCCAGTCATGGAACATGTCTGGTGGGCATTTCCTTGTCAAATCCTTGAATCTCTCCCATGCCTCGTAGAGAGTTTCACCATCTTGTTGTCTAAAAGTCTGAACCTCAGATCGAAGCCTATTGACCTTTTGTGGGGGTAGAAACGTGCCAGAAACTTGCTTTCCACCTCATCCCAGGTTGTTAGGCTCCCCCTTGGGAATGATTCCAGCCACTTAGCTGCCTTGTCCCTAAGTGAAAATGGGAACAAGAGCAGTTTATAGGTATCTTCCTGGACTCCATTGGACTTCACAGTGTCGCAAATTCTCAGGAATTTTGTGAGATGTTGGTTTGGATCTTCATTAGCACTCCCACCAAATGAACAATGATCCTCCACAAGTGATATTAGCTGTGGTTTGAGTTCAAAATTGTTGGCCTGAATGGGTGGTTTCTGAATGCTGCTACCACAATTCCCAGAGGTTGGGTTTATGTATGAACCAAGAACCCTCCTCTCGGGAATGGCATTGTTTCCATCAGCTCTCTCATGGTTGTGAACTTCTCTATCCATGTTGAGATCTAGAGCTTCCTCAAAATTGTCCTCAGATTCTCCTTCAGATTCTTCTTCTCCCAGTACTCTCTTCCCTCTTGCTTCCCTTCTAAGTTTATGAAGGGTCCTCTCTGGTTCGGTATAATGAGGAGTTGATGTCTCTCCTCTCCGACCTATCATACAAAAACACAGCACAGGCAACAAACAAGTGAAATACTCTTGGTTAATGGAAGAGTATGGTTAGAGCAGTTGAGGAATTAATTCAAATAGTTAGTGAGTCAGTGAGTTAGTTGCTTGAATTTAAAGGCATAAAGAAAGAAAGCATGTAACAGAGTGCAGAAATTAAAATTCAACAAGTAATTGAACTGAATTAACAAGCAAGAAAAATGCTCAATTAGTAACTTCAATTGAGAATGTCAATCGAAAACCAATCCGCAACGGGCATAAACTTGATGCTAGATTTAAGAAATGCACGATGCAAAATTCTTCGCAAGGCACCGTTATCGTCAAGTAAAAACTCACAATAGAGTGAGTCGAATCCACAAGGATGGTTGATGAGCATTCGATTAGAATGTAATCTGAGGGAATAAAGATGTGATGAGAATTGCGAATGAAAGGTTCAGGAAATAAGATTGCGAACATTGTTTATCTTACCATGTTCTTGAATTGCGAATCTTAAGATGACCATATAGCACCATTCTAGAAATATTTGGTTCAGAAAGAAGAATGACTGATCTGTAACCAAGCCACATTGAATGCCAATCTTAAATGGAGAATCCTTGCTCCATTCTCCAAACCAAATTCAATTTGGTAGTTCTTAAAATCGCAATGACTGATCCATGAAGTTCAATAGTTCATAGAAGACAATTTGGTAGATTCATGACTATCCAAGAAAGATTAATGACTGTAAAAATTTTTGTTCATTGAATTACAATAGAGCTCCTACCCAATGAAAGGTTTAGTGAGTCATAGCTCTGATTCAATTACAAAAAGTATGAAAACTAGAAAAGTGATCCCCAAAATTCCCGAGTACCAACCAACTTAAATTCATCTATTATAACTTTCTAAATGAGCTTCTTTGTGTTTCTGGGCTTTGAGGCTTCCCTGATTTCTTGCTTTGGGTTTATGATCCATTCCTGATGAGGCTGCTGATCCAATTCTGTAACATTCATTGAGCCAACTAGGATAATCAAGTAATGAACATGACTCAACAATTTGAAATTAGACTCATCAATTCTTCAGGCCAATCCATAAAATGATCATGTTTAACCATGGTTATGACTCATGTAATTAATGATATGAAGTGCATGAGCTAAATGCAATTAATGGCATCCAGAAAGCTTAATAGTCAAGCATTTAAGCCATTAGGTTACAAGCTTAAACTGAATAACCGTTGAGTGTAATCAACATTTAACTTCAGTTTAAGTAAACTGAAGCTTAAACGTGAATAAAAGAAGTCTGGATGATTGCAACATAAGCTCAGTTAAGTTAAACTGAAGCTAACGTGGAAATAAGAAGCAATCTGAGAGATTGAAAGTTTAAGCTCAGTTTAAGTTAAACTGACTTAAACGTGGAAAGCTCCTGGAGATGTCTCAATTCTGCTTTAACTCCAGTTTAAGTTAAACTGAGTAAACGACATAGATTCCTAGGAATTAAAGGTTAACTAAAGAAGAAGAACTGGAGTTAAAGCACATGATATTCCCAGATTATATGGCTTGGTAGTTGAGTCCAGTTTAAGCTTAAACTGGAACTAAACTCCACATGTGATATTCAAGCTTCCTTATTGATTTTGTTGCTCCTGCCTAGCCTTTCTTCCCTGAAATCATCCAAACAACTACATCAAAGTCTTGCAAAATTTCATGAGAATCTTCCATCATGCATTCAAGTATATAACTAAAAACTCATGGAATTGTATCAAAATCATACTGTTTGGATGGTTCATTGCTTGTTATTCATTAACCATTCTGGTTACTTTAAGCTCAAGAAATGCATAAAACAACTAAAACTAACAGAAAAATGCTAGTGAAACTAGCCTAAGATGCCTTGGCATCACGCAGCCGCGTGGGGCACGCGGTCGCGTGAGGGGGATTGCGCGTCCAGCGCCAGTCCAGCACCAGTCTAGCACAACTTTTAGCTGTGCACCCGTTTTACGTCAAAATCAGGCACGCGGCCGCGTGGGGACGCGATGCGTGGGAGGATTTGCCCAATGACCGGACGCGTCAGCGACCGTGGTGGGGATTTGTGCCATGGCACGCCTCCAGCCATGCTCCAGCATGACTCTCTGTTGTTTTTATTTTTCTTTCCTCTCCTTGCCACGCGGACGCGTCGCTGATGCGGTCACGTCGCATGGCATTTCTCTTTCTCTCTTTTTTTTATAGAAATAATGCAGATGCAGATGCACGAAGGTACTGATAGAGAGAAGAGTTATTAAATAGGAAAAACTAAAAATAAAGAAAAGAACGATCATACCATGGTGGGTTGTCTCCCACCTAGCACTTTGCTTTAACGTCCGTAAGTTGGACGCTCCACTAGCTCAATCTTCTGCTATGTGGGGATCTTCCAAGAGGAAGATCTCAAGCTCCTTATTTTTCTATATCTTCTCGCCATGGTATAGCTTCAAACGGTGTCCATTAACTTTGATAATTCAGAGTGTGAAGGATGGCTTAGGTGAAAACTCCGTACGGTTCGCCTTCTCTACTCTGTATGGACCTTCCCATCTGGATCTCAACTTGCCTGGCATGAGCCTCAGACGAGATTTGTAAAGGAGGACTAAATCCCCGGGTTGGAACTCTTTCCTCTTGATGTGCTGATCGTGTGCAGCCTTCATCTTTTCCTTGTATAGTCTTGAGTTCTCATAAGCTTCTAGGCAAAGGCTTTCCAGTTCTTACAGTTGCAACTTCCTTTCAGCTCCGGCGTTCTCCATCCCCATGTTGCACTCCTTGACTGCCCAAAAGGCTTTGTGCTCTACCTCAACAGGGAGATGACAAGATTTTCCATAAACTAAGCTGAACGGACTCATCCTAATGGGTGTTTTGTATGCTGTTCTGTATGCCCAGAGTGCATCTTGTAGCCTGGTGCTCCAGTCTCTTCTATGAGGTTTGACTATCTTCTGCAAGATACGCTTTATCTCTCTATTTGACACCTCGGCTTGCCCATTGGTCTGAGGATGGTATGCTGTTGCAACCTTATGAATTATCCCATGCTTCTTCATTAGTCCTGTTAGTCTCCTGTTACAAAATGAGTGCCTTGATCGCTCACGATTGCTCGTGGGATCCAAAGCGACAGATAATATGGTTTCTCACAAAGGAAACAACAGTGTTAGCATCATCAGTACGGGTCGGAATTGCTTCCACCCATTTGGAAACATAATCCACAGCTAACAATGTATAAAAATAACCATTAGAATTTGGAAATGGACCCATGAAGTCAATGCCCCAAACATAAAAAATCTCATAGAAAAGCATAATTTATTGAGGCATTTCATCCCTCCTGGATATATTACCAAATTTTTGGCATGGGAGACAAGATTTACAAAACTCAGCAGCGTCTCTAAAAAGAGTAGGCCACCAGAATCCACAGTCTAAGACCTTTGTAGCTGTTCTTTGAGGGCCAAAATGTCCTCCACTCTCAGATGAGTGACAGGCCTCTAAGATGGACTGGAATTCTGATTGAGGCACACACCGTCTAATTACCTGATCAGTGCCATATCTCCATAATATGGGTCATCCCATATATAATATTTAGACTCGCTTTTCAGCTTGTCTTTTTGATGCTTAGAAAAGTTAGGAGAAAATGTGCGTCTAACTAGATAATTAGCTACAGGTGCATACCAGGGAGATATCTCAGATACTGCTTGCAGGTTATCAAATGGAAAATGATCATCTATAGGAGTAGAATCATCCTTAATGTGCTCAAGGCGACTCAAGTGGTCTGCCACTAAATTCTGGTTACCACTCCTATCCTTTATTTCTAAATCAAATTCTTGTAATAGCAGTATCCAACGTATAAGCCTTGGTTTGGACTCCTTTTTAGCTAATAGATACTTTAAAGCTGCATGATCCGAATACACTACTACTCTAATACCAAGTAAATAAGCTCGGAATTTATCCAGAGCAAAAACAATAGCAAGAAGCTCTTTCTCAGTAGTAGTATAATTGGATTGGGCAGTGTCTAAAGTCTTAGACGCATAAGCAATAACAAAAGGTCCTTACCTTCACGCTGAGCCAGCGCTGCTCCTATTGCTTGGTGGAAGCATCGCACATGATTTCAAACGGCTGGCTCCAGTCTGGTCCTCTCACAATTGGAGCTTGAGTTAGTGCGGTCTTCAGCTTATCAAACGCTTGCTTGCAATCTCACGAACTCGAACTCAATATTCTTCTGTAGTAATCTGGATAAGGGAAGTGCTACCTTACTGAAGTCCTTATGAATCTCCTGTAAAAACCTGCATGGCCAGGAACGAACGAACTTCCCTCACAGAAGAGGGGTAAGGTAAACTAGAAATAACATTCACCTTTGCTGGGTCTACAGAAATGCTAGTATTAGATACCACATGTCCTAGTACAATCCCTTGTTTTACCATAAAATGACATTTTTCAAAATTCAATACAAGGTTGTATTAACACATCTATCTAATACTCTAGATAATCCAAGCAAAGGTTAAAGAATCACCATAAATGCTAAAATCATCCATATAAACCTCCATACAGTCCTCGATAAGATCAGAGAAAAGACTCATCATGCACCTTTGGAAAGTAGCTGGTGCATTGCACAAGCCAAAGGGCATTCTTTGTAAGCATAAGTCCCAAAAGGACATGTAAAAGTGGTCTTTTCTTGATCTCAGGAGCTATATAAATCTGGAAATAACCTGTTGACCATCTAAAAAGCAATAATGTGATTTACCTGACAGGCGATCCAGCATTGATCAATGAATGGAAGTGGATAGTGATCCTTACGGGTGCTTGGTTGAGACGCCTGTAATCAATGCAGACTCTCCAAGCATTCTGAACTCTAGTTGCTAGAGCTCTCCATGCTCATTCTTCACTGTTGTGATCCAGACTTCTTGGGCACCACTTGTACTGGCTAACCCATTCCTGTCTGAGATGGGTAGATGATATCTGCTTCAATAGTCTGGTCACTCTTTTTGACAACTTCCAAGATAGTGGGATTCAATCTTCTTAGGTTGAGGACAGGTTTCTCCCTCTTCTAAGAATATTTGTGTTCACATACTTGAGGGTGATGCTTACTATGTCCCCAACTCCACCCAATTGCCTTCTTGTGTTCCTCAACACAAGTAGCTTCTTCTTGTTGGAAGTAGTTCCCTTGCAATGATAACTGGAAATCTCTGCTTGTCCTCAAGGTAAGCATACTTGAGGTTGGAGGAGGGCTTTAATTCAATTTCTG